>NC_037672.1:71367563-71672101 GCF_003255815.1 Theropithecus gelada
TTTTTTTTTTTTTTTTTTTTTTTTTTTTTTTTTGAGATGGAATCTCACTCTGTCGCCCAGGCTGGAGTGCAGTGGCATGATCTTGGCTCACTGCAACCTCTGTGTCCCAGGTTCAAGCAATTCTCCTGCCTCAGCTCCTGAGTATCTGGGATTACAGGCATGTGCCATCATTCCCAGCTACTTTTTGTATTTTTAGTAGAGATGGGGTTTCACCATGTTGGCCAGGCTGGTTTTGAACTCCTGACCCCAAATGATCCGCTTGCCTTGGCCTCCCAAAGTGTTGGAATTATAGGTGTGAGCCACTGCACCCAGCTGACCAGCTTTTGCCTCCTGATACCTAAATATAAATTTTACATATACTGTGCTTGGATAGAGATCAATATTTGAAGAAACTCTGCATATAAGAACAAAAATGTTTAGGGTTAAAAAATGCCAGTTAGTATTATCAGACATTTAATGAGGTAGGAAGTCACAAAGATTAGGAAGGAGGGTATCAAAGGGTATCAAAGTTGAGTAAAAATGCTCCGTTGACTTTTAATCATTTAATGCTTATACAATATCAGAAAAAAAATCATTCAGTGTATACCTCTGCAAAAATAAGCTAAAGATTTTGTTTTTTTTGAGACAGAGTCTTGCTTTGTTGCCCAGACTGGAGTGCAGCGGTGTGATCCTGGGTCACTGTAGCCTCCTCCTTCTGGGTTCAAGTGATTCTCCTGCCTCAGCTTCCCAAGTAGCTGGGAGTACAGATGTACTTCACCACATCTGGCTAATTTTTGTATTTTTAGTAGAGCTGGGATTTTACTACGTTGGTCAGGCTGGTCTCAAACTTCTGACCTCAGGTGATCCATCAGCCTCAGCCTCCCGAGGTTCTGGAATTACAGGCATGAGCCGCCTTGTTCAGCCAGCTAAAGCATTTTTGTTAGACAAAATCATTTTTTATTATTTAACTTAAGTTATGGATTTACTTATTTAAGTTATGGATTTCTAAGTTTTTTATTGTATATATTTACGGGTTACAATGTGATGTTTTGATGTATGCATACCTTGTGAAATGATTAAGTCTAATGTTTCAATTCCCCCACCCCCAAAAAATGCCAATTAGAAGAAATTTCTCCATATAGATGTGAAAAAATAGTATTAATGGCTCTTGGTATTGTGAGAGGTAAAATGGACTGGAAGTTAAGAGGCTTAGGCTCTCTACCTTTAGCTTTAGAATGACTAAGATTGATTCTGCAGTTCAAAATAGATTCTAAGCTTATACAATTGAAATGGGGGAAAAGGCTGGGAATGGTGGCCCACGCCCGTAATCCCAGCACTTTGGGAGGCCAAGGCGGGTGGATCACTTAAGGTCAGGAGTTTGAGATGAGCCTGACCAACATGGCGAAACCCCGTCTCTACTGAAAAAGACGAAAATTAGCCAGGCGTAGTGGTTTACGCCTGTAGTTCCAGCTACTGAGGAGGCTGAGGCAGGAGAGTCGCTTGAACCCAGGAGGCAGAGGTTGCGGTGAGCCGAGATCATGCCACTGCACTCCATCTTGGGTGACAGAGCGAGACTCTATCTCAAAAGGAAAAAAGAAATGGGGGAAAAAAGTTGATCCTATAAAGTGCATGGTGTTGTTTATCTACTACGATTCTTCCCCTCACTTTGCTGCAGCTACAAGGGCCTTCCTTCCTGCTCCTCATCCTGTGTGGGCCAAGCTCTTTCTTATTTTGCGCTTTTTACTTGCTGTTTCCTTTCTTGGAGTAGTGTTTGCGTGACTCTAGGTCAGGCAGAATGTCCCTTCCAAACACTGCAAATATAGTTGCAATTGCTTCTGTACTCCTTAATATTATTCAACATATTTTAAAACTTTTATTGATAATGATTCTGGATAAGTCATGTCTGCTCTTGTGAATTTGGACAGAGGGTGCCCTACAGGAGTTTTAGGAAGTTCAGAGCAACCCGGCAAGGATCTTGGTAGGAGGACCGATTGTCAGATCAAGGGCTATACCTCAGTTTTGTCATAGTAAAACAACCAGGCTGGGCGCAGTGGCTCTCACCTGTAATCCCAGCACTTTGGGAGGCTGAGGCCGGCGGATCACTTGAGGTCAGGAGTTCAAGATCAGTCTGGCCAACATGGTAAAGCCCCGTCTCTACTGAAAATACAAAAATTAGCCAGGCGTGTTGGCACATGTCTGTAGTCCCAGCTACTTGCGGGGCTGAGGTCGCAGTGAGCCGAGGTTGTGCCACTGCACTCCAGCCTTGGGGACAGAAAGAGACTCCATCTCATAAAAAAACAAAAAAAACAAAAAAAAAAAAACCCTCTTTCTCGTTGTCTTTCGTTAGTAACTTTATGCATGACTTGTGAAATTCTGGGATATTTGGGGACTTTTAGTTTTGTGGTATTAAATTAATAGCAGTTATATATTCATGATAAGTATATATACACACACACGAGATGAATTTTCCACTCTGAATGCTTTGTCTTGCTTCACTTCTCTTGGACATGGTTTTTGCTGTTAGCTTCTCTTGGCAGCAGATCTTTCCTCCAGTGCTAATAGAATCTTCCCTCAGTTTATTTCTCTGGGTTGATTCAAAAGTTACTTTTGTATTGTTCAGTGTCTCAAACGTATAGAAGTTAGAGAGATGGTATATACAGAGAAGATTTAAAGGCTGTGCTTTTGATGGCCCTTTAACATATTTTAGAAGCTATGTTTTAGGGAAATAAATATCTCCATTTCCTCCCTGTATTCCTTGCAAATGTGTCATTTAATTCTGGGTTTCTGGGATTGTTATATATACCTGGTTGTAAAAGTAGTCATGAAGTTCCTCTGTAATAGACTTTGTAACTTTGTCAGATATAAAATGCTTATCTCAAGTATACATTTTACAGTATTCTTTTAAAATTATTTCTTTTTATGTCCTCTGAAATAAATAGATTCTGGAATATATCCATGAGAGTGCTAAGGAAATGAAAGATGATACTTTTTAGGGAAATCCAGGACTGATGATGCTCTTTCAATTCACTTAACACTTATAATAACACTAAAGATTCTGTCAGATATATTTAGGGTATCACACACACACAAAAGATTTCTTTTTTCTAGCACATTTGGGAACACTGATAAGTTATTTCTAAATCTAAAAGATTTTGGGGTTACTTGGAATTTACAGATTGACATTCAATTCCAGGTTTTGTGTAGACTTCATATTTTCCCTCCTAATTTTTAGAGCTGATTAAGCAATATTGTTTATTAGTAAAATTTGTTTTCCGTATAAAGTTCAAGGCCAAATGGGAAATGGGAATTATTACACTAAATGTAGAAATTAATCCATTAAGAGGAAAATCAAGAGATTTCAACTGCATCTCAGATTTAAGGCCAAGAAGGCTATTAAAAAATATCATCATCTCTTTTAAGAGTTTAAGTGGCAAAATGCCAGGCTACTATCAAGACTCCTTTTATATTAGGGAAGGCTTTCAAGGGGAGAAATGAGATGATATTAAAATAGAGAACAAAGGAGAGATTGGCCTTTTATGATAAGTATTCATGTTACCTTATGGATGAAACCCAGACTTTGAGTCTGTGTGATAGTACAGATGTATGAGTTAACTTGAGATGAACTGCTGTACCCAAAATGTGCTTATTAATGGACTGGTATTGATAGAGATAGGACTTTAGATGTATGCTGCAAAAGTCTGTCTTAAGCACTATCCCATTAAACATTTTTCTTAATGACTTCAATAAGGATCTGATGGCATGTGTCAAGTTTGCAGATACTGTAAAGCTGAGAGAAATAACTAATGTGCTAGGTTTCTGAATCTGGATTAAAAAAGAATCTAAGACATTGTAATGTTGGTCTGAGTTTAGCACGATAAAACTTAGGGACCAATGCTAAATCTCATGCCCAAATCCTAACTTGTTTAAATATCAAATATGGGAAAGTCATTACTTTATAGAAACACTTATTTTTTTTAAACGAGATTGTATACTTTAATTGTAACATAGCTGCCAAAAAAGAGATATTATCATCTTAAGTGGCATTTATTGAAAAATGTTAAGTTCAGCTGTTGTTTGTACTGGCCAGATAACACTTGACTATTGAATATGTATCTAGATACTACTCTTTAAATAGGACATTGACAATATGGAGCCTATCCACAAGAGAAACTAATATTGTTAGAAGATAGAAACTCAGAGGCAGTTTTCAACTCCTTGTAAAAACATTCTCCATTCATCCTTCATTCAATCAATATACTTGAGGCAATCCTGCCCTTGTTCTTGGAAACAGAAGTAAGCAACAAGACAGTGCCGCTCTTAAGGAGCTTTTATTCTAACGAGGAGGAGACAGTTACAACTAAGTAAATAAAGAATTTCAAACTAATAAAAACTATGAAGAAAATAAAACAGGGCAATATGATAGTGATTGGTGATTGGTCAGCATGATTATCAGCCAGAAAATTCTCTCTGAGGCAATGACATTGGAGTTGAGACTTGGTGGTAAGGGGCCAACCATGCAAGGCTATGGAAACTGTTGCAGGCAGAGGGACTAAGACAATACGAAGGGCTTGAGCAGAGTAGCTAGAGAGTGTTGAGTGGAAGGGGGAGTTGCAGAAAATCAGGAAGGCTAATGACTCTGAATTTATTCTAAGTGTAATGAGAAGCCACTGGAGGGTTTTAAATCAGATATGATCTGATTTACCTTTTGAAAAGATCATTTTTCATGGTAAGTGGACAACGAATTGTGGCAGGTAAGACTAGAGAAGAGTTTGGAACAGTGAACAGTTTAATGAGTTATAACATGAAGCCATATTTTTGTCCAATTATTGCCTCTCAGTTACTGTAATTGAGTTTTTCTTTGCCTTTTTGACAATGTTTTAAGAAGATTCCATAATTTAAAAATATTTTTCATTATTAAAAAATCTAGTTTATTTGCTGTGATTGTAAAACTGCTATAAATAGTAACGCTTATTTTTTAAAAGTCTAGTTCAGTCTAAAAGCTTGTATCTCAAACTCACTCTTAATTTCAAGTGTCCAATGCTAAACAAGATGGAATAACAGTGGAGATTTTCCCTGCCATTTGAACCAACTAGAAAAAAATGACAAAATTTAAGAAACACTGGTTTTCTTATTATTATTATTATTATACTTTAAGTTCTATGGTACATGTGCACAACGTGCAGGTTTGTTACATATGTATACATGTGCCTTGTTGGTGTGCTGCACCCGTTAACTCCTCATTTACATTAGGTATATTTCCTAATGCTATCCCTCCCCCTTCCCCCTACCCCATGACAGGCCCCAGTGTGTGATGTTCCCCAACCTGTGTCCAAGTGTTCTCGTTGTTCAATTCCCACCTATGAGTGAGAACATGCGGAAGAAACACTGGTTTTCAAGACATTAGGCAATGCAGGACAGTGATTTCGGAGAGACTGGAAACAAATAAGGAGACTGTTACCATTGCCCCACATTGCCTTGGAGAGAGTTCCCAGGCCATGGCTTCACTGGAGGAATTCTGCCAAACATTTAAGGAAAAATAATACTAATTCTACACAAACTCCTCCAGAAAATTGGAGAGAAGGAAATACTTCTAAACTCATCTTTTCAGGACAGCATTATTGTAGTAACGAAACCATGCAAAGACATTACAAGAAAAGAACATTTTAAACCAATTATCCCTCATGAATGTAAAAGCAGAATTCTAAGCAAAATGTTGGTAAATAAAATTCAACAATTTATAAAAAGGATGTTATATCATAACTAAGTGGGGTTTATTCTGGGAATGTAAGGTTAGTTTAACATTTAAAAATAAATGTAATTCACCATATTAAACAAAAAAAGGAAAACCATATAGTTATCTCAATAGACAGAGAAAAATATTTGACAAATATTCAATGTTCATTTCTGATAAAAACTCACAGCAAACCAGGAATAGAAGGCAACTTCCTCAACTTGATAAAGGGTATCCAAGAAAAACCTAACATCATACTTAAAAAACTGAATTCTGAAGATGTGAACTTTTTAATAGCTTTACTGAGATGTAATTGACATACAGTGGATTGCACACATTTGAACTATACAATTTGATTAATTTTGACATATGTGTACACCTGTGAATTCATTATCACCACTAAGATAAAGAACATATTCATCATCTCCCAAACGTTCCTTATGTCCTTTTATAGTCTTATAGTCCCAACTTCCCCTTCTCTCTGTCCCTACCTTCCCAGATAATCACTAATGTGCTGTCACTATGCATTTGCTTGAATTTTCTAGAAAAAATTATAAATATATCCAAATATGGAATCATACACTATGTACTTTTTTTTTTTTTTTTTTTTGAGACAGAGTCTTGCTCTGTCACCCAGGCTGGAGTGCAGTGGCATGACCTTGGCTCACTGCAAACTCTGCCTCCCGGGTTCAAGCGATTCTCCTGCCTCAGCCTCCTGAGTAGCTGGAATTACAGGCACCCACCACCACACCCGGCTAATTTTTGTATTTTTAGTAGAGACGAGGTTTCACCATGTTGGTCAAGCTGGTCTTGAACTCCTGACATTGTCTGCCCAATTCAGCCTCCCAAAGTGCTGGGATTACAGGTGTGAGCCACTGCTCCCGGCCTGTACTTTCTTAAAAAAATTTTTATCTGGCTTCTTTCCCTGAGAATAATTATTTTGAGATTAATCCATATTGTGTCTATTAGTAGCTTATTCATTTTTGTTATTGGGTAATGGATATGCCGCAATTTGTTTATCCAATTTGTTGTTGGACATTTAGACTGCTTCCAGCTTAAGGCTATTACAAATAAAGCTAACATATCTTCCAAGTGTACTTCCTCCTCACCCATCCTAAGTTGGAAACTGCATATTTTCATTTATACTTTATACAGCATGATCATGTATCATTTTTGATGTTCCTACACATCCACAACCCAAGGGACCATGTCAAGTTCTCCCAGGAATGCTTTCCCCAAACTTCATTGCAGTTGGTAGCTGCATTTTCTGCAACTCCACAAGGAGTTAAGACATAATGATGACAATGATGATAATAATAAGTAACTAGTACTTACATAACGCTTACTGTGTGCCAAGATCTAACTTCTTCACATGATGTAATAGATGTAATAAATATTAACCCTGACAACAATCCTATGAAGCATATATTGTTATTTTCCCCCTTTTACAGATAGAGGAAATTAAGAGAGATTAAGTGATGTGTTCAAGGTTTGTCCAGTGTTACCTAGCTAGAGAGTGGTGGAATTGGGGGATAAACCCCATCAGTCAGGCTCAGAGCCCTTTCTCTTAACTATTATGCTATGTTGCTTCTCAACCTCCCCTTCTTTTAAGGTCCCTGATCTCTTGAGGGATTTTCTTGAAACTCTCCCTCACTTGAATCTGGGGAGAGGAAAGTGCCCCACCTTTAGTCTCTACTCTCCTAAGGGTGAAGCGAGGTGGGATATGTGTGTGGGAGTCTCTTATTACAAACACTATGATTTCAACAAGGTAGCAGCTGTTGTTATTCCCCCTCTTCCCTCCCTGGTCTTCTAAAGACAAGATGAGAGTGTATGGGAGTGGTGGAGTGGTGGTTGATGGAAGTAGATTGAGTTTTGTTGCCTCTTTTTAGAAAAAATTTTTATGGGCACGTAATAGTTACACATTGAAAACTACTGTTACCTTCCTTAGCCTGACCTTCAATTCCTGGCCTCAAGTGATCCTCCTGCCTCAGCCTCCTGAGTAGCTGCGACTACAGGCATGCACCACTGTGTTTGGCTTTGTTGCCTCTTAACAAACCTTGGAGGAAGTATTTGGCTTGCTTTAGATTTGTGGTACTTAGTCATTTTTGTTTATGATCTGTGTGCCTTAGTCACCAATGCTGATGGAAAGGAAAAGTTACTTTTTAATTATAGAAATTATTATGGTAGTCTAGGAAAGAGGATGGAGGCTTGGACTAGGTTGGTAGTGAAAATGGAGAGAATCAGATGAATTTGGGACATGTTTTGGAGAGAAAGCCGACAGGTCATGTTGGTAAATTGGATGTAGGGGAGAGGAGAGGAAAGGAACCGAAGAAGAGGATTTTGGCTTGAGTAACTGATGGAGGTGCCATTTACTGAGATGGGGGAAAACTTGAGACAGAAAGAGATTGGTATGTGAGTGTGAGGGTGGATTGGTCATCAAGAGTACCGTTTTACATGGTTAAGTTTTAGATACCCATTTAGATAGCTACATAGAGATATAAAATACAAAGTTGGACATAGGCATTTAGAACTCAATGGGCAAGGTCAAAGTTAAAGTAATACATTTAAGAGTCCTCAGTGTGCCCTATGTTAAAGGCATGGAATAAGGTAAAATTAATTAGGGAGAGGCTAAGAGAATAGAAAAGATGAGAATTAAGCCTTGATGCCCTCAATATTCAGAGGAAAATTTAGCAAGAGACCCAGAAGGAGTCACCAGTGAGACAGGAGGAAAACAGGGAGTAATATTCTCTGTGTCCCATGAGAATAAAGTCTTGTCACAGTTTGAATATCCCAAAATACAATGAGCTGTGTCCAGAGGGAGTGAAGCATCCAACTATTTTGGATGATTTTCAAATAAATGCTGAATTTAGCTGTATAGAACATTGAAAAAAAATTTGAGAGTCATGAAGGTGAGACTAAATTACCTTTAAGATCTCTTTCATCCGGCTAAGTCTATCACTGAATCTCTTACTACACAAATCTTAAATGTAAGTGTAGAAAAATAAGGCTTTTTTTTTTTTTTTTTTTTTTTGCTAAGAATTTAGAACACATGGCTAAGTTCTCAATCACTTAACACACATGTAAAGAGTTCTACTATTCACATTTTACTTTTTTTTTTAGTGGCACAAACATAACTAAAACTGGTAAAGAAATGGTTTAAAAATTAAACTGGAACTTGCATTTGTATATAGTAGGTTAATTATAAAAAGAATATGCAACAGCTTACCTACAGCACAGAGTTATAAGCAAATACAAACTTCAGCTAACTTTTCAGTATGACTATTTATTTAAAAATTACCTTTATTAACCTTTTGTTCTTCCATAAATAGTTAATGCTGCTAGTTATTCTGCACCTCCTTACCTCCTGCTCCAGGCCAGCCTTTTTTTCCATTAGTTTGCAAACTTCAATGCACATCAGAATCAACTGGGATGCTTTTTGAAAATATATATTCCAAGGCCACATCTCCAGAAATTCTGAGTGTTGCCAGGAAATCCATATTTTAATCAGTACTACAAGTGGTTCTAGTCAGATGATCCCTAGAGCACACAAGGCAAAACACTAGTCCGGATCCTGTGTTGCCAGCATAGGTAATTCTCTTCTAATAACAAATGTGTCACACCTTATTTTTATTAACACAATTTATTTTAGATTTATAGTTTACGTAATCAAAATATAAAAATGAAAGATTGGCTGGGTGCAGTGGCTCATGCCTGTAATCCCAATACTCTGGGAGGCCGAGGCAGGCAAATTACCTGAGGTTGGGAGTCTGAAACCAGCGTGAACAACATGGAGAAACCCCGTCTCTACTAAAGATACAAAATTAGTTGGGCATGGTGGCACATGCCTATAATCCCAGCAACTTGGGAGGCTGAGACAGGAGAATCGCTTGAACCCAGGAGGCAGAGGTTGCAGTGAGCTGAGATCGCACCATTGCACTCCAGCCTAGGCAACAAGAGCGAAACTCTGTCTCAAAAGAAGAAGAAAAAAAAAGCAAGAATGGAAGAATGAAAATATCAAATACAGAGCTTTTCTTAGGTTAGTAATTATAAGTTAAACAATCTTTGCTGTTATAAAAAAAAGAAACTTTTAGAGAAGCTTTAATTTGTTCCCAAGGATTTCTCCAACTTGCTTTGGGAAGGCAGTCTAGCTTGAGTTTATTTTTCAAGAATTAAAAAGGTATCTAGCTCACTATTAATTACGCTTTTTTTTTTTTTGAGTAATTGAATAAGTCATTTATTTAGAAACTTCAGCTGGGGGTGAGGATCTTTTAGGGTGGTTGATAGTTGTTTTGACATCCTGACCACAAACTAAAATAATGTGCTTTCAGGTCTGTTTCTTTTTTTAATAAACTCTTCGTGTGATGCCAGTATATTTTCCCTAAACTCAAGTAGTTCCTAAGTCCCACTGATAGTAGAAATTAACATAAGGATAAACTTTGACAGTATAGTAATATTGTGTGTGATAGTGCCTGGCACTTTGTTCTTACAGACTTTCAATACATACTCTTTGAAGAAGTGCAATCATGTGCTAGCCTTTAATGTCTCTTTCATCCTGTCATTTCGTACTTCTAGCTTTGAAGTCAGCCTGGCTTACTTATGATTCTGAAGTACTCCTAATTACCTCTTAAAATTCTAGGAGTCTCTTCAAAAATTAGAGCTGAGAACCAAAAGTAACACAGATTTGATGCTGTTGTGTAACCAGCATATTCTTGGAACCAACCTTGCCTAAGAGAGAGGAAATTCTAGCATGTTGGAGTGGGAGTGCAGGGGGTGCTCCCCAAAAGCTCGGTTAGAAAAAAATGACACTAATTAAGTGAAAAAATTTTTACACAAAATACTGCAGTGATTCAGTTTTCTGTTGAGGCATCTCAAATACAAATCATCTTATGGGTTTACAATTCTGAAAGGTGTAACTAGACACAAGGTCTGTCTTAATGTTATCAAATTAAAATATGACAACCTATTTATCTAGTATCTACCAGCTTGTTTTTCAAGATAGAGTCTCCCTCTGTCACCCAGGCTAGAGTGCAGTGATGCCATCTCGGCTTACTGCAGCCTCTGCCTCCCAGATTCAAGTGATTCTCCTGCCCTAGCCTCCTGCATAGGTGGGATTACAGGCGCTCGCCACTGTGTGCAGCTCATTTTTGTATTTTTAGTAGAGACAGGGTTTCACCATGTTGGCCAGGCTGGTCTCCAATTCCTGACCTCAAGTGATCCACCTGCCTGGGCCTCCCAGAGTGCAGGGATTACAGGTGTGAGGCACTGTGCGCAGCTGAGTATCTACCAGTTTCTAATTCCAGTTCCATGTTTCAGCTTATAAAATAACTGAAAGTAATCAAAATATATATTTTGTAAGGTATATACAACGTATATATTTTGTAAGGAATATACAATGCGTATATTTTGTAAGAAATATACAATGCATATATTTTGTAGGTATATACAATGTATATATTTTGTAAGGTATATACAACGTATATATTTTGTAAGGTATATACAAAATATATATTTAAATCTGATAGCTTGGTTAATTAAGGACTAGTATAAAAAATTAGCATAAGGTACACTTGGGACCTTAAAGGACTTTCATTTCTCTCCCTTCATCTCTCCTCCTTCACTTCACTTCATTTATTATTCTAGGCATGGCAAATGTCAGATATCTGATTTGAAGACTAATATGAATATATCTAGGTAATAAAATGGAAAGTCCCTATTTCAACATTCTTAATGGAATCCTTCTTTGAAATTATTATTAGTCTTCTGGTTTAAACATTTATATAGTGTAAATGCAAAATAAAAATGATTGCATCAAATTATGGGTTTTTTTTTTTTTTTGGATGCTTTGCAAGAAAATACTTAAATGTGAGTCATACGTTTTTCCAGTTCGGCATTTAAACTTCAGACTTCAACCACAGTTGTGATTGTTTTTAGTTTGTTAGCTGCCTGGAGTGTTATTTTAAGAAAGCAGAAGCACCATCATTTGCACACTCCTTATAGATCACACACCTTAACCCTGACTTTTTTTGCTCCAGTTTTTCAGAAGAAGTGAAGTCAAGATGAAGAACCATTTGCTTTTCTGGGGAGTCCTGGCCATTTTTGTTAAGGCTGTTCATGTAAAAGGTATGTGATATTTAGAAAATCAAAGGAAAAATATAGGACAGATCTTTTTTTCAGTTTTAAACATTTATGCCTATGCTTTGGTTGGCCAGCAGGCCAGCTTCTTTTTCCTAACATGCTTTCATCTTTCTATGGCAGTTGTCTTTACACAGATAAGAATCTTTTAATTATTTTTTCTCTTCTATTAGTTATTTGCCTACTACAAACTAGAGAATAAGAAATTAGCTAACTACAGATAGTCCTACTTATATGAATGTCCACATTGAATCTTAAAAATCTGTAATCCTTCCCTTGAGTCTCTTAAATTAATATTCTGGAGAAGTGAAATAATAATTACTGTAAGTACAACATGGAATGCATTGGGATTTTATTTCCCCAAAGAGGCTGGTATTGGTTTTAACAGCTTTCCTGGATCTGAGCCCACAGATTTAATTATGACCCTTTAGCAATGTTTAATGTTACACAGGTTGCCTATAAATTGATGACTGAACTTTTATTTTGTTTATTGATCTTTCAAACAACTTCAGAAAATGGAATACATTCTGAATTTAGAGGTACAGTATTAAATAATTTTCATTTAGAAGGGCACATTAAAATTTGTCTGGATTGTTCCTATCACTGAGTCTGTGGTTCTTATTTCAAGACAAATAATGACAGAAATGTGATTAGGAATAGGCATTTTATATATATATATATATATATTATACTAATTTAGCATCAAGAATAACTTTCTAATGATTTAAAATATAAAATAGTACTAAAGGATGTACAACATAAGTATATGTACATATCTAAAAATATATGATATATATAATGGGGCTATTTCCCTATAAACCCTACAAAGTTGAAAGTTGAAAATATCAAAAGTATGATATCAACTTACAATGACTTTATAGGGAGGTAGCCCCATTGTGGCTGAGGATCATACTGAATGCATATCACTTTCACAGCATCATAAAGTAGGAAAATTGTAAGTAGAACCATGGTAAGCTGGGGACCATCTGTATAAAAAATAGCTATCACTTACTGAATATGATATTCTATGTGTCATGCTAATTCCTTTACATATAATATTCCATTTAATTCTCTCAGTAACCATGTGAAGATAAATACTATTATTACTTCTGACATACAGTTGAGCCAGTTAAGTCTTACAGAGGTGAAACAACTTACCAAAGTCATACAGCAAGCAAGAGAGTAAGTAGAACCCAGCAATCTGACCCTATAGCCCGCACTCCTACTATCCTATTCTGCCTTGTGTAAGGCAATCACTTTTTAGTAAACTCATTATGGTCATATCTAGCATATGTTGTTAAATCTATTTTCTTATTTGTTTGAACTGAATTACATTTAACAAATATTCATTGAACAGCTACTATGTGTCAGATGCTCTTGGAATAAAGTAAAGCACAGTCCCTAATATCAGGTTTGTTAGGAAAAATACTGCCTATTGGTGAGATCAAATATTAGACTCTAAGTCTTGGTGAATTGAAAGTATTTGTAAATTTTCTGACAGCTATGTATTTCTGATAGATATTAGGCTGCCTAATATTTTTATATATTAACTTCCCAGGTTTCTGGTAAGGAAATAATTATATGCCATAATAGAATATAGACATTTTCTATTTAAGACTTAATAGTTAAGTCACTCCTCAACAATCTGTATTTTTGGTCAGGCATTATGTGCTTATTTATGTTTCACTGAGAAAAAACATTTAAGAGTCATGGATACACAAGTAGAAAAGAGGACATCATTTAGGTCATTTTACCTTTTTCAGATGATAATGAGTTATTTCATTACCTTGAATTGACTCCATAATGTTTCTTTCCAATATTACACAGACTGTGTCAGAAGATTCATTAGGAACTTATGAATAATGGTATAATAATGCATTATAAAGTGCTTCAAACAATTACAAGTACAATAACAATGGTCTTAAAATGTTTTTGTAGTGGCTCTTATCATTAAGACTGAAATACTGCACTAGGTCCTCTCTGCTCTGGGAATCGTCTCAGGAACAGACTTCCAGTTAAAATTATAACTATTCTGATCATTTAAACTTTATAACTTGAATTCGTGTGCTAAATCTGTGTTTTTTTTTGGTTGAGGCTTAATGAGAGGAATTGTTAAAGGTCACTTAGCTAAAATTATACGAATAAAGCATGTTTAACATCATCGTTATTATTATTATTATTTTTTGAGATGGAGTCTCGCTCTGTTGCCCAGGCTGGAGTGCAGTGGTACAATCTCAGCTCACTGCAACCTCCACCTCTGAGGTTCAAGCGATTCTTCTCCTTCAGCCTCCCTGGTAGCTGGGACTACAGGTGTGCACCACCACGCCTGGCTAATTTTTGTGTTATCAGTAGAGACAGAGTTTCGCCATATTGACAGGCTGGTCTGGAACTCCTGAACTCATTATCCACCCACCTTGGCCTCCCAAAGTGCTGGGATTACAGGCGTGAGCCACTGCACCCGGCCAGCATCATTGTTATTATTAATTAGCACTCTTATTTAATAGCATTACTTATGTAAAGCTATTATTGAATTTTTAGAATCTGGTAATTTGCTGGGCACTCTGGCTCACGCCCATAATCCCAGCACTTTGGGAGGCCAAGGCGGGTGGATCACCTGAGGTCAGGAGTTCGAGACCAGCCTGACCAACATGGTGAAACTCGGTCTCTACTAAAAATACAAAAATTAGATGGGCATGGTGGCACATGCCTGTAATCCCAGCTACTTGGGAGGTTGAGGCAGGAGAATCGCTTGAACCCAGGAGGCAGAGGTTGCAGTGAGCTGAGACTGCATCATTGCACTGCAGCCTGGGCAACAAGAGTGAAACTCTGTCTCAAAAATAGAAAATTAAAATAAAATCTGGTAGTCCAAATCCAGATGATACAAAATTTCCTTTGTTTATTCCTTGCAATACTTATCAAGGTTGGGTGCGGTGGCTCTGTAATCCCAGCACTTTGGGAGGCTCGAGGCAGGTGGATCACTTGAGGTCAGGAGTTTAAGACCAGCCTGGGCAACATGGTGAAACTCCATCTGTGCTAAAAAAACCACAACGATCTAGCCAGGCATGATGGTGCACACCTGTAGTCCCAATTACTTGGGAGGCTGAGGCAGGAAAATCGCTTGAACCCAGGAGGCAGAGGTTGCAGTGAGCTGAGATTGTGCCACTGCACTCCAGCCTGGGTGACAGAGTGAGACACTATCTCAAACAAACAAACAACTTATCAGAACTTTTTGTCTAATATTCAGATTAGACAATAAATTTTGACATTCAAAGTTAAGGCTTTAATGGTCATATGTATATTTATTCATTTATTCTTTTTTTATGTATACAGGCATATTCAATTGAGATTGTACCTCATAATATTTCTAAATTGCTTTTGCAAATTTATAGCACTTTATGTCATACATACTCTATCTTTTAAAATAATTCTTTTTTTTTTCCTTTTTTTTGAGATGAAGTCTCACTCTGTTGCCTAAGCTGGAGTGCAGTGGCACGATCTTGGCTCACTGCCAGCTCCACCTCCCGGGTTCAAGTGATTCTCCTGCCTCAGCCTCTCGAGTAGCTGGGACTACAGGCATTCACCACTATGCCCGGCTAATTTTTGTATTTTTAGTAGAGATGAGGTTTCACTATGTTGGCCAGGCTGGTCTTGAACTCCTGACCTTGTGATCTGCCCACCTCGGCCTCCCAAAGTCCTGGGATTACAGGCATGAGCCACTGCACCCTGCTTAAAATAATTCTTATAAGAAATTTAGTCTTTATTATTTTTTATTGAATTATGTACTATGATAATCTGTTATGAAAAGGCAGATAATTGTGGTAGAGAGTATTTAAAAGTCATACAAAATAAGGTTATCTTGGAGGAAAACATGCCTGTTCTTAACTATAATACAATTTATACAAAAAAATTTTAAGTACAAATGAGAGTTCAGGAAGGATGTGAAAATCAGAATTATTTCATCCCAGATTCCCATACCCTGGTTCAAGAAAAAAGTGAAAATTCCTTTTAGAGTACTTTTGGATTTCCTTCACTGTGATGTAAGATTCTGCTTAGAGAACAAATGGATAAAGCTGAGACAAACCAACCATAAAACTATTTTTCTGCAGGCAAGAAAGATAAAATAACTCAATACAAAATATATAAATTGACATTTGTTTTCCTTTCTTTGTAATACGTTTACCTTTCAAGCTCAAGAAGGTGAAAGGATTGTTCTTGTTGACAACAAATGTAAGTGTGCCCGGATTACTTCCAGGATCATCCGTTCTTCCGAAGATCCTAATGAGGACATTGTGGAGAGAAACATCCGAATTATGTATGTGGCATTCCATATTCTTTTTTTTCCTGTTCTAAGCAGAGATGCTTTCTGACACTAAGCATTGTTTGAATGTAATACCTACATCTTTACTCCTCTTTTTGCTGTGTAGCACTTTACATCAGTAAAGAATTGAATCTTGTGAATGAGCTTGAGGCAATTTTATTGAAATTAGAGGTAAGAATGAAAGATTATAGGCAATCTAAAATCAGTGGGCTACATCAAATTATAAACAAAGGCTGTTATCTAGTCATCAGCATGCACTGTTTATATGAAGTTATTTCTATTTATTTATTTTTGTTTGCTTGTTTTTGAGACACGGTCTCACTCTGTCACCCAGGCTAGAGTGCAGTGGCAAGATCACTCTTACTGCAGCCTCGAACTCCCAGGCTTAAGTGATTCTCCTCAGTAGATGGAACTACAGGCATGCACCACCACACCTGGATAATTTTTTATTTTTCTCTAGAGACAGGGTCTCACTATGTTGCCCAGGCTGTTCTCGAACTTCTGAGCTCAAGCGATCCTCCTGCCTTGGCCTCCCAGAGTGCTAGGATTACAGGCCTGAGCCACCACGGCTGGCCAAGTTATTTCCATTTGAATCAGTTGCCCTTGATCAGTTCAAACTGAAACTGCAGATAACACTAAAGTCTTATTTTGTACCATATATAGATAACTGAGTCTTTTACACTGTAATCAGATGTCTGCATCGAGATAAGGCAGACTGATCACATTAACTAATTTGATTCAATCTCACTTTTAGATTGGATTTCAGATATTCATTTCATTTCACACACAGTCCAGAGTTATATGCTATATAGCTCTTTTTCAATAGCAAGAATGCTGATACTATTTGAGAAATTAGATTTCTATTGGATCCAATCAGTTATAAGTTTTCCTTGTAAACCACTCCTACCTTAATAGTTTTTCCCCAATCAAATCTCCTATAGAAAGAGAACAAGGCATTCCATTCCTTTCAATCAATGGGAAAAGTATAATGTGTTTAAGAATTTTGTTTTAAGTTCTGTCTGGGACACTTAATAGCTGTGTGTTCTTGTATGCAAGTTACTTATCTACTTTGAACTTCAACTTTTTCATCTTTAAATGAGGAAAAAAATCACACTTAACTCATAGGATTATTGTAAAAATAAATAGACAATATTCCTTTTAGAGCTTATGTATTTCTGGGACATATTAAAAAATATTTACTATTATTTATTCACCTAATCTATGTGCCAATTATTGTCACTATCCTGCTTAAAAGCCTTGTGATGGTTTCCCCAACATTGATCTTAGGATGTATTACAAATGCCTCAGCCTGACCTACAAAGCTTAGCATAACTCTCAAGATCATCCATTGCCACTTTTCTTTTACTTTATGTTTAAAAATTCAGCACTACTGGGGCTGGGCGTGATGGCTCACGCCTGTAATCGCAGCACTTTGGGAGGCCAAGGCGGGCAGATCACCTGAGGTCAGGAGTTTGAGACCAGTCTGGCCAACATGGTGAAACCCCGTCTCTACTGAAAATACAAAAATTAGCCGGACGTAGTGGCAGGTGCCTGTAATCCCAGCTACTCGGAAGGCTGAGGCAGGAGAATTGCTTGAACCTGGGAGGCGGAGTTTGCGGTGAGCCGAGATCGCATCATTGCTGCACTCCAGCCTGGGGGACAAGAGCAAGACTTCCTCAAAAAATAAAAAATAAAAATAAAAAAATAAATAAATTCAGGACCGCTGTAATGTCTCTATTTCCCCACATTCACAGTGCTTTTATACTTGTTAGTTCCTCTGTTTGAAGAACTCTGTCCCACCCCTCTTAGCCTAGTTAACTCCTTCTCAATGTGCATGTCTTAGTTCAGCCATCACTTCCTCTAGCAGGTTTTCTTTGACCACTGAGATCCTGCCCACATAGCTTCGTGTTAGGGACAGAACAGCTGGAGTAGTGGGTAATTGGAAAGAATGGCATACATGACATTGGCACTTAAGCCATGTTGAAGAGTGTCTATCTTATGTTTAAACCTCCAGGAGATTTTTAAAATGGCTCTCCATGATCTTCTAATTCATCTTTTTATTTTATGAAATGACTCTTTTTATATTACATTGTTTACTGAAATCAGATAATTTAGATACTTCATGACACTTTGCCTGATGTGTTGATCTTCCCTGTTCTGATTTCTGAAAGTATATTACCATTGCTGTGCCATTATGGTATTATTATTATTATTATTATTATTATTATTATTGTTATTTTGAGATGGAGTCTCCCCCTGTCACCCAGGCTGGAATGCAGTGCTGCGATCTTGGCTCACTGCAACCTCTGCCTCCTGGGTTCAAGCAATTCGCCTGCCTCAGCCTCCCCGAGTAGCTGGGACTAAAGGCACGTGCCACCATGCCCAGCTAATTTTTTTTTGTACTTTTAGTGGAGACAAAGTTTCACCATATTGGCCAGGCTAGTCTCAAACTCTTGACCTCAGGTGATCTGCCCACCTTGGCCTCCCAAAGCACAGACATGAGCCACCATGCCTGGCTATTTTTTTTTTTTTGAGACAGAGTCTCACTGTGTTGCCCAGGCTGGAGTGTAGTAGCATGATCTTGGCTCACTGCAACATCTGCCTCCCGGGTTCAAACAATTCTCCTGCCTCAGCCTCCCGAGTAGCTGGGACTACATGTGCGTGCCACATCTCCCGGCTAATTTTTGTATTTTTAGGAGAGACAGGATTTCACCATGTTGGCCAGGCTGGGCTTGAACTCCTGACTTCAAGCAATCTACCCGCCTCAGCCTCCCGAAGAGCTGGGATTACAGGCATGAGCCATCATGCCGAGCCTGCCATTATGGTATTATTCCCAACTCCATTACTTACTAAAATGATGTGACTTTGGGCAAGTTACTTAACTAAGTCTTTTTCTTAAACTTTAAAAAAAGGGATAATTATGTATGTATGTGTGAATATATACACATACACTTTATAGGATTGTGAGGATTAAATACAATAATTCATAAAAGAACAGCATTTGGCTTATAGTAGCCTCTCAAAAATGTTTATTACCTTGTCTTTCTCATTATTTAAAGCTTTTTCTGATATTACTAGAGTCTTTACAGTCTTGTTAAGAATAGATTCATTCATTCATTCAACAAATGTTTATTTAGTAACTGCCAAATATTAAGGGTTGGCGGTGGGGATAAAACAGTTTATTTAAAATACAATCCATTTCTTAAGAGAATTTATAGTCTAACAGGAAACCTTAAACAATTAAAAAGGCAATTACAATTCTGTATTGTAAGTGCTATGATAGGAACGGGCATGGGTTGTTATAGGAGCACTGAGGAGGGGTACCCAGTCCAATCCTCAGGGAGAGGAGAAGGGTGGCAGTGGGAAGCAGGAAAGGGTGTTTGGAATAAGTGGTGGGATGGATGATGGCTGTCAGCCCAATAGGAGTTTGCTGGCTAAATGTGTGTGGGGAGTGAGAGAATTAATAGGTGGGGCAGGTCATTCCGGGAAAAGGAAACAGGATTGCTGTGAGGATTATATGAGATCATCACATAATATGCTTAGCATAGTACCAGGCACACTGTAACCAGTATTATATGTTAGAACTGTTATTGTTAAGATGGGAGATGAGAAAAGCATGGCACGTTTGTGGAATTGCAAGTGATTGTTTACAGCTGGCATGCATTGTGGAGAGTGACATTGTGAGAGATGAAGCTGGAGAGTTAGGGGCATATTAGGATGTGCCTTCTATGCTATTTTGAGGATACCCTGTTATCTGTGGAGAGACGCTAGAGGTTTTAAGCAGAGAAGGAAATTAAGCTTGCATTTTAGAAAGGACGTTTGGCCATAATGTGACCAGTGCTTTGAAGGGGTCAAGACAAAAGGAAGACATTGTTATAATCTAGGAGAGGATAGTGGTGTCCTGAATTAAGGCAGTAATAATGAGAAGAGAGGCAAGTGGATGGATTTCACACATGAAAATAATTAGAATCAACCGGACTGTGAGATTGAGTAGATATGTGACGGAGGAGGATTCAGGTATGATAACCAGGTTTCTGGCTTGGATGGTATTGCTAAATACTGAGTTAGGAAACACAAGTTTTTCGTTGTTCCTTTTGGTAGGGAGGGGCATATGAGAAGGAATGATGACTTAGATGAAAAAAATTTTAAAGTTAATGAAATCACCTGAACTCGTTGACAATCATTATCTAATTTTTCATAGGACATCACAATGAAAAAGTTCCAGCTTTGCTACTTAATTTTTGTGTGAACTTGGGTGGACCACTAACCTCTCCTATTTATGACTTCCTCTCCTCTAAAATCTGGATAATAATATCTGTCTGTCCATTTCACAAATATTGAACATATTCCATATGCCACATACCTAGCTAGGCACTGGGAATATATAAATGTTTTTACTTCAAGGAACTTACATAGCCCAAGGAAGCAACCACTCTGTAGACAAGCAACTATGATATGGTATTCAATATAATAAATATATATGAGCATTAATGAGACTGCAGAGGAAGAAGTTTGTTGAAGGGTGAGGATAACATCAATATAATTATTTCAGAGGTAAAACCTGAGTTGAGTTTTAAAGGAAAAGCAAAAATTTGCCAAGTCAGCAAAGATAGTTGACAGCGGAGTTGCTGTGAGGTTTATTTTGAATGAGACATATTTAAAACATAGCAAGTTACTATAAAAATCTGAGTAATGGTATTACTCTAGAGTGCTTATAGAGTGCTAACTACAATGATAAGTACTGTTCTGATGAAATAGTGGCGGTATACCTATTACCAAAAACAACAATATCTGTATTTCATTGTTTTAACTTTGTTTTGTTTATTTTCTTTTAGTGTTCCTCTGAACAACAGGGAGAATATCTCTGATCCCACCTCACCATTGAGAACCAAATTTGTGTACCATTTGTCTGACCTGTAAGCTATATTTTTTTCCATAGTAACATAGATGTGGAAGTTAATAGCTTTTAATTTTTTCCTTGTAAGAATGTTTTTCAAAATATGTTGGAGTATAAACATTTACAAATATAATCTGAACTTTTGAATACATTAATTCCTATGTTAATTATTAGGTATCATAAATTCATAAAACTTTGTCACAGATAAAATTTATCTATACATTTTTTCTAAAGAAAAAATTATTGGCATTCATAGAAAGGCCAATTTCTCTTAATAGTTCAATAAGTAGATTTGATCTTATGAACAGGCAGGTGTTTCTTTGGAAATGACAGACTCCAACATCAATTTTTTAAAAAAAATTCTCCCGTTCTTGTCGCTATAAATAACTTGTTTAAACAGGTATACAGTTGGGAATAAGCCTAACACAGTAGAAATTGCTGTATGGTATAGATAAAATAATCGTATTATCACATCATTAATCATATTGCTTATTTTCAACTAATATACATTAAAGATTGGAAAATCCCATAAGCTCTTCTGTATTGTAGAGCTTCTTATGTCTGAAAGGAGTCGTCCTTTGCTGTCATGTCAGAGCTGCAAGAACTAATTGATTTTGGATTGAAATGTGTAGTTGCATTTTGAGACAGCATTTGAGGGGATTGTCTAATGCATGTGTTTGCTTTTCAGCTGTAAAAAATGTGATCCTACAGAAGTGGAGCTGGATAATCAGATAGTTACTGCTACCCAGAGCAATATCTGTGATGAAGACAGTGCTACAGAGACCTGCTACACTTATGACAGAAACAAGTGCTACACAGCTGTGGTCCCACTCACATATCGTGGTGAGACCAAAATGGTGCAAACAGCCTTAACCCCAGATTCCTGCTATCCTGACTAATTTAAGTCATTGCTGACTGCATAGCTCTTTTTCTTGAGAGGCTCTCCATTTTGATTCAGAAAGTTAGCATATTGATTACCAATGAATTTGAAACCAGGGTTTTTTTGTTTTTTTGTTTTTTTTTTGGATGATGTAAAACCAACTCCTTGCCACCAAAATAATTAAAATAGTCACATTGTTATCTTTATTAGGTAATCACTTCTTAATTATATATTCACACTCTACGTATCAAAATCTGCCAATTATCATGCTCACCTGAAAGAGGTATGCTTCCTTAGGAATACAGTTTCTAGCATTAAACAAATAAACAAGGGGAGAAAATAAAACTCAAGGAGTAAAAATCAGGAGGTGTAATAAAATGTTCCTCACATTTCCCCCCCCTTCTTTTTTTTTTTGCCTTTGTCTTGGAGAGTCAGAGCTTCTGCATTTTCTTTACTATTCTCTTTAAAACAAGTTTTACTGTGTAGAGAATACATATGTATAAACATAGGTCAAATATATGTCTTTATTAGGAAAATAATAATCGGAAAACATGTTCTAGAACTATTTACAAAAATAATTTAAGATGAAATCTCTAATATTTATAAAACTAGCTAAATAAATGCATAATTAAAAATATATTTGGACATAATAGACTTGGAAGCAGATGATACAGACTTCTTTTTTTCATAATCAGGTTAGTGTAAGAAATTCCCGTTTGAAACCATCCATTTTGTAACTGAACCTTGTAAAATATATGTATTTCTTGGTACGTATTCTCTAGCACAGTCTGAGCAATTAAATAGATTCATAAGCATATACCTGTGTGAAATAATTTGTTGGACAAATTTTGCTCATGTTAACTTTATGTAAGTTAACTTGCTATTGATGAACGGTTTGTAAGTATGATGTAACGATGCATTAATTACAGAACTCATACATGTACATATTTGAGGTGGCTTTGCCATTTTATACCCATAATTAAATAAAAGGGCAAAAATCCCTCCTGATAAATACCATGTTTATCATGGTACATAAAACTTCTTTATGGCAGAAAGCCAAGGCCAATTGACATATATATTTAAGGGTACTATGGAAAGTAAATGCTAACTCGGATTTTAAACAGTGGGAGAATGATTAGTAAGAGTTGGTTTCCTGAAAAGGAATTGTTCTGTTTCCTTCTTTTAAAAAAATGGTAATAGTCATTTTTAGTGACTTCCACCGATTATTCAGTGTTTCTTTAGGGATATGCATAGGACACTCTGGTGAAACCCCAGTTTTGGTAGAAACCCCAGTTTTGGTGTATTAAAGATACATCCATTCTTGACTGATCTTTAATCTTGAGTGTGGTTTTAGCCAAGTCTTTGAATTTCATTTAGTCAGTAAACATTAATTAAATATTAACCAAATGCACAGGATTGGTCTGTGGTGGTGAAGTTATGGTAAGCGCCCTCGAGAAAGTCACTGTCACTGCTCACTCCCCAGAACCGCGCTTAGGTGTCATCTTCTCTGTGACACCCACCCTGACTACTTTTTAAATATTTCAAACCCGATTTCTTTATCTTAGTCTACTTTCCCCCGTGTACTTATCTCCCTCTAGCAGACTATGTAATTCAGTTATGTGTCATGTTTATGGTCTGTCTCCCCTCACTAGAGTGTAATCTCCACAAAGGCATACGCTTTTGCCCATTAATGTGTCCTCATCATCTAGAACAGTGTCTGGCACATGGAGGTACTCAATAGATATTTGTTGAATGAATGAACATGAGTATAGCTTAGGTGAAGAGATAAGACATACACATAAAGAATTATTATTTGACAGAGCCTGCTGAAGGCAAAGAAATAGCTTCCAAAGAGCTATGATAATTCATGGGAGATTGCTTCTGAAGAGACCCCTTACTTTCTCCTCATCTTTGCCTTAGTTTCTCGGTGTACTCAGTAGAAAAAGTATTGTAGATCCACATTGCAGATCCTTATAGGAGAGACCCCTATTCCAGCATTATTACCTCATTAAATGCTAGCTGGAAGAAGACTGCAATTTGTAGTCCCACAAGTCTTCCTTCTTTCAGAAGTTCAGTTAAACTCTGATACTACCATATTAGTAACAATTTAGTACTTACTATGTGCTAGGTACCAATGTAAGTGCTTTATAAATATTAACTGATTCAATATAAATCCAGAGTAGCTGGTGACTCTTAAATGAGAGTTATTGAGGATACATTAAAGCCTTTTTTAAAAGTTGTATTCAAACATTTGCTGGTATTAGTGGAACATTTAGAGGGACACACTAAGGAATCAGTGTAAGATGTGGTGGCCATGAAAGGAGCCTCTCAGTTCTCTGCAAGGAATGTAATTGACTTATAGTTCTGAGATCCACTGTGTTTGTGCAAGGGACACCAAGACAGGTCAGTTCCTGGGAGACACAGGACTCTTCTGATGGGGCACTGACTTGGGGGCTCATTATCTTAGCTGAAAATTTCTTAGCACTGCACCTCCAGACATTATCTGTCCAGTCATCCTTCCTATCCTCTTTGCTCCACATGGGTAAGACCTGCATCAGGATCCGATGACTCAGCCTTCTTCAGCTCCCTTCCCATTTTCCCTCACAGATGTTTTCCTAATAAATCTCTTGCACCCACTAATCTCATCTTGCAATTCTGCAGGGTCCAAATTAACACAATACTAATTATGACCTATCTGATTTAGTGATGATAATAATGACAGCATTCTTCAAGTACCAAATGATTTATCTATGTCATCTCATTTTATCCTTACAATAACTTTTTGGGTATTTCATAGTATAAATGAGAAAACCAACTAAGTGGATAATTAGCCATTTGAGTGGTTCATTTATCTAGTAAATGGCAATGAAAAGTCTGAATCACTCTGCGATAGTCTTAACAAATATCAGTTGAGGTTCTTAGAGAATCATGTTCACTGTAACATTTTCTTAAACCTCATGAGATATTTTGAGGTTAATGTGACCAATTCATTGACCTGCCATAAGTCTATTATAATTTTTGTACTTTTTGCCCCCACTTTTCAATTTGAATTAAATGGATGACATTTAAAAAAGACAGGCATAAATAGGTACAATTGGTAAGAAATGTTTTTCTTCTGCATAGTTCTTGACAAGTTAGCCATTTGCTCAGGTAAGCACACTCAGCACCAGCCAGATTAAAATTATATTAATTAGCAATAAGAGTAAAGTCCTTTAATGGGATTTCCAGGTCTTGGCTTTGGGGTAGCAGTATAGTCTAGTGAATAAATCCATGGTCTATATTGAAATACATACTCTAAGTAACATTGGGCAAGTTAATTCAAAGATTGCTTCCTCATTTGAAAAATGGGAGCAAAAATAACTACATAGATTTTTGTAAAAATAAGGATGCATGCTGTGTATATCACTTATTACCACTGTGGTACCAATTAGCAACAATCCATAAATTACAGTTATTATGTGTTAATTTTCTTTGGCTCTGCTCCCTGCCTAAGCAACAAATAAGAAAAGAATGTAAATATATGTGAATATATATTGGATCAGTGATTTTCTGTTTTTTGTTTTGTTTTGTTTTTTTCAGACGGAGTTTTGCTCTTGTTGCCCAGGCTGAAGTGCAATGGCACGATCTTGGCTCGCCGCAACCTCTGCCTCCTGGGTTCAAGTGATTCTCCTGCCTCAGCCTCCCAAGTAGCTGGGATTACAGGCATGCGCCACAACGCCTGGCTAATTTTTTGTATTTTTAGTAGAAGACGGGGTTTCTCCATGTTGGTCAGGCTGGTCTCAAACTCCCGACCTCAAGTGATCTGCCCCCACCTCGGCCTCCCAAAGTGCTGGGATTACAGGTGTGAGCCACTGTGCCCAGCAGGATCAGTGATTTTCAAACTTTAGTGTATATAAGAATTACCTGGAGGACTCATGAAAGTAGATTGCTGAGCCCCACCTCAGAAATACTGATTAAGTAGCTCAGAGATGCAGCTGGAGACATTGCAGGTCGCATAAATTCCCCAGGTGCTACTGAGGCTGGGAATTGCAGGAGAGCCACTACTTTATAATCATAAAGCTCCACTTCCATCTAGTGGTTGAGTTACAAAATACAATGAATATACAGTTTTAACACGCATTGTTTCATTGAATTCTCCTAACACTCCGTGAAGTAAGTACTGTCTTCACTTTACAAATGGTAAAACTGAGCTGTGAGGTTGATGAAGTAACCTGCCTAATGTTTTTCAGGTATCTGGAGAACTGATGATTAGCTTCAAGGCTGTCACACTCCAAAGCCAAAGCTCTCAGTCAGTATGTTATCCTGTCTAAACATCCTTCAAACCGTCTTTCCTCGGTAATTCCACTTCTGAGGAAATAACCAGAAATACGGACAAAGAGAGATCGAGATATCTATTATAATATGATTTATAATAGTGAAAATTCACAGGAAACTTTAAGTCCATCATCAAGGGATTGGTAATATAGGGATACTTCAAAATATTTTACAGACAACTGAAGTGAAATATCATGTTTTTTAAAATTTATGGAAATTGATATACAATGGGAAGAGGAAAATGTAGGATTTTGCATAAAGGAGTGACTTTAAGAAAATTCCCGGCCGGGCGCGGTGGTTCATGCCTGTAATCCCAGCACTTTGGGAGGCCGAGGCGGGCGGATCACAAGGTCAGGAGATCGAGACCATCCTGGCTAACACAGTGAAACCCCATCTCTACTAAAAATACAAAAAATTAGCCAGGTGTGGTGGCGGGTGCCTGTAGTCCCAGCTACTTTGGAGGCTGAGGCAGAAGAATGGCCAGAACCTGGGAGGCGGAGCTTGCAGTGAGCCAAGATCTTACCACTGCACTCCAGCCTGGGTGACAGAGCGAGATTCCCTCTCAAAAAAGAAAAAAAAAAAAAGAAAATTCCCTACACATACATGGGAAAAGACTTGAGGGAAATAGGCCAAAATGTTATTTTTTTGTTTCCTTTTACATTTTAGTATAGAATGTTCCAAATATTCTACAAAGACTGTATATTTTATAATTAGAAAAGTGTTAATCATTATTAAACTTTTAATATTAATTAATACATTAATACTAATTTTGGTGAAATTCTGTATTTTTATTCATTTGCATAAGATAAAGAGAGTGGTATTTACTTAGAATCTACTCTGTACTCAGCACAGTGCTATGAGGGCCACATAAGAAGAATAAGAACTGGGTCTCACTTTTTCAATCTTCCTATTTCTTCTATAGGCAAAACTAACACAGGAAAAAATTAGCACACAGTATAAGACACATTTGTGATTAAATATGAAAGATCGGCTGGGTGTGGTGGCTTACACCTGTAATCCCAGCACATGCGGAGGCTGAGGTGTGTGAATCACTTGAGGCCAGGAATTCGAGAACAACCTGGCCCACATGACAAAACCCCTGCTCTACTAAAAATACAAAAATTAGCTGGGTGTAGTGTCCCTTGTCTGTAATCCCAGCTACTCAGGAGGTTGAGGCATGAGAATCACTTGAACCCGGGAGGCGAAAGTTGCAGTGAGCTAAGATCGCATCACTGCACTCCAGCCTGTGATGAGACAGATGAGCACAACTGTCTCAAATAAATAAATAAATAAATAAATATTAAAGATCATGTACTGTGAGCCTTCAGGGAAGCTGGGTTGTAAGGAACTCATATCTGGTATCCAGGCTTGCAAATGCATACCTGTGCTGATGACATCAAGAGTTTTCTGGGCTGGGCACAGTGGCTCATGCCTATAATCCCAGAACTTTGGGGGGCCAAGGGGGACGGATCACTTGAGGTCAGGGGTTTGAGACCAGCCTGACCAACATGGTGAAACCCTGTCTCTATTAAAAGTACAAAACTTAGCCACGCCTGGTGGCACACATTTGTAATCTCAGCTACTCAGGAGGCTGAGGCACGAGAATTGTTTCAACTCGGGAGGCAGAGTTTGCAGTGAGCCGAGATCATGCCACTGCACTCCAGCCTGGGCAACAGAGCAAGACTCCATCTCACCAAAAAAAAAAAAAAAAAAAAAAAGAAAAAGAAAAAAAAAGAAAACAGTTATTTTCTGGAGAGACATTTTCCCTTCTTTTTACGGTGTGTTTCCAAATTCAAAATATGTTTTCTTATGGTCACACTATACTTTTTTAGAAAAAAGATTTACCTATGCTCAAGACAGCTCAGAAGGGTCATACTATACTTTTTACATTTTACATTGCAGCGATCTCAGATGGCAGTTTAAGCAGCAGCGTCTCATAAATTCAGATATGTCAACATATCTGCCAAAACAATTATGTGAACCCATACATTTTGGTGAAATATGAAGTGAGTATCTTGTAATGAAAGTACTCATATTGAGATTTCAAAAAAATCATTTGGAAAAATAAACTAGTGAAACAATAACATTTTTATTTTGAAAGGATAATTCTTAAAAGACAGTTTTATACAGAATAAGTTAATGAATTTTTCAATGTGTGGTTAAAATATAAAACTGGCCAGGGGGAGGGGAATGTAAGCACTAGGGGATGGCCTGGATAATCTACCTCTAAGGTCCCTTCTTACACTGAAATTCTATGATGGAAATGTTGCTGAATATATAAAGCTACAGAGTGGTGGCTCATTCAGCATCCCAGATGGTCGCCTTTCAGGAAAAGCAGACTATGGTGTTTTCATGGGAGTTTTGAAAGTCATTAAAAAATCAATTGATACATATTTATTGGGTACCTTCTATGTTCAAGACACTGTGCTAGGTGCTTTAGAAGCTTCAAGGGCAAGATTCCTTTTCTCAGGAAGTTTTCAACATTGTGTTTCCCCAAATGTTTGAGATCTTCTTATGAAGTCTGCCCCTGAACATTTATCCCAAGAAATCTCTTAAAGTTATAAGGTATGCTTTTAGGCAATTCTGAGAATGTTTCCTGCTCTAGGCAAGGGATATCCAGATAATAGGCCAACATGTTATTAATAAGAATAATAATCACTGATTTATTATAAGCAAGATATATAGAAATATCCAGTTTTCAAAATAATTTACACAATTTATTCAAGATACCAAGAAAGAGTGTCTGTAAATAATTCTGCATGGACTTGAAGAATGTTTAGTAGTAGCACATACTGGTAGAATCACTTATGTTGAACTAGTAAAACAAAACAAAACAAAACAAAAAAAACCACAACTAAACATTGAGTTTTTATTTAAGAGAGTGTTTCCCAAAATGTCTTCTACAGATCCTGCGGATTATAACTTGGTGGTGTATGGCAAGTCCTAGTCCTTTTTCCTGGATGTGCAGTCTCAGAGCGGCAGTTTCTTCAGTTCCTCATTCTCCACCTTCCTAAGCCTTTTCCCTAGGCTGCTAGTCCTGGGTATCCTATCTTCCCTTCTCCTTAAATACATCTCTCTAACTGAACTGTGTCTACTTGGTAGAGACCCTAAGATAACTAAAAAAAAGTAGCTATCAGTGTCTACCATTTCCAAAATAAATTCTATAATGATGGTTAAGCTGGGTCAATAAAAAATTAGGGTACGATTTAGAGAGTGGATACAAAAAGGAAGAGAGTGACATGCAGTCAAGATGAAAATGGTGTAGCAGGGAAAAAGATAAACTGAAGGGAAGAAAGGAGTCAGAGAGGAGAGGGATTAGTTGACAAATGGTACATTGGGAGACAAAACAGGTAGGTGGGAAGAGAGGAAGACATAATGGAGGAAGTAGACATAAAGAAAAGACTAGTAATGGTTAAAATAGCGAGCTTAATATGTAAGAAGTGATACATAGGGAGAAAAAGATGAGGAATAGAAAGCTAAATACAAAGTTTGAGGGAGAGAGAAAAGAAGGAAGAAAGCTAAGAAAAGGAAATGATAAAGGTAAAGAGAGTGGCAGTGGAAGAAAAAAATGCTTGAAGAGAATATTGAGTAGGAAAAAACCTGACAAGATCAACACAAGAAAAAAATGTACAGTGCATTAGGACTATACTGATTTGTGGATCTCCATGTGTAGAATGGAAAGTTAATCTGCCTTTCAGTCTTGAAAAACCAATTTTGCAAGAATGGAACTTTGAGAGCAAAAGGAGAAGTCATCAGGCAAAAGGAAACTAACTCAGACAAGTAACTTCCAAGTTTCAAGGCAGGGATGGTCATGACCTTCTTGCTTTTTTAAGGTCGGCACTAATTTGTGAAAGTGCTAGATCTGGTGATCCCCAGAGGCCCCATCTCAGCTCCACCTGGGTTGCTACTCCTAGCTCCACCTGGATTGCTACTCCTATTGCTGAGAGGGGAGAAAACTTAAGGATCACCAAGACAGTCAGATACTTAATTAAGTCTTGGGGAAAAAATTTTGGGAACCATTGGTATAGAATGTCAGTGATTTCTCTTCCCCCCAAGAATGCTTGGTTGAGATAACCCTTAGGCCTGAAGTAGTAAGCAGTCTTGTACCTGGTCTTCTGCATTGGTCCCTCTTTGAAGGAATTCAAATGGACTGTGTTCACCTGCATCAAGTGGGTCTGCATTTGTACTCTTAAATTGTTCCCCAGTAGCTAACTCAACCAATGTGTTAGGATTTTCAGTAGGCATAATTGAATCCCCATCAAATGGGCTTTGCCTTCCATTGCTAGATGGAGTTCCAGTGCTGGAAGAGTGATGCTTTGCTAATTTGGAGCCAAAGCATGGCAAATGCAGGATGTTAGATGGTCTTTGTTGCTGTCTCTCACTCTCATTTTCTTGGACTTGACTTTGGATGCCTTCTGGATTGGAGCCTTCATCAGGTGTACCAATAACAAGCTGCTCAGGAGTAAGGTCAACAGTTCTTTCATTGAGCTGGTTGTCTTCAAAAATTTGTTCCAGAATGTTGTTCCCATCTCCTCCAAGATCATTTTTGAGACAAGGTGTATTCTTTGCTTGAAGGGAACCGACTTCAGGAAATGGCATAATTCCCTTTTGGCCCAGTTGATTATTTATAGAACATGGTGTGTTCCTCCTCAGAGTGGACACATCATCTCTAAAAGGGTTTTCATTTTCCATCTTCTCTGAGCTGTTTCTTTGGCCTGGTAGGGTGCTTGTTGGGGAGATGATATGTCTTGTGTGCTTGCTATGACTACCTTCTGTATACAGAGGACTGGTGTCTTGGTTCTCCCCAGGTGCAAGACCATAGGATGGAGTGTAGTCTTGTAGAGCTAGTGGATTGTCCTTGGGCCCTGTGGAGCTACCAGTACAGCAAGAGCCTCTCCGGCTTAGGTGAAATAAATGTGCCTCTTTTTGACCTGATGGGTAACTTTGTGGGATGAAGTCAGGGAAAGATGAATGTTCTCTCTCTGGAGAATTCATCCTAGTCATTTGCATGCCATAGTTCAAATCCTCACCTTCATGCCACATTGGATTTTTCTGAAGCCCAACTGGGGTGTTACTGGAATAGGGCTGGTTACCTTTCTGGTCTGGTGGCCTAGCTGGGGCTTTTTGTAAATGTGTTGCCTGATCCCAGATATTTCTGTTAAAATATGGCCTTCTTTCTTTCTGACCTTGGGCTTGTATCCTGTGGTCCCAGGAATTCCATGAAGGAAATAGATTGCTTTCTTCTGGTCTAACGGCATTATTAACATAGTAACCCCTGCTCTCTGTAGGTGGTGACATAGTAGGAGCTGTATTATATGATGGAAAATTCTCATCCGGGTTCCATGGGTAGAATTCACTATAATAAAAATCCTCCCTTGGTTTTGATGGATTGTCTAAAGAATAGGGAGGATATTCCTTTGGCTGATTTGAGGCATATTGTTCACCTTCATAGTGCCTAACTGTTGGGCCCCCTTTGAAGCTCAACTCTTCACCCCATCTATTTTGTCCAGGAAAGACTTCATCTCCAGTTGGATCAATTGGGTCTTCTTCATTATAAGGGACTGTCTCCTTGTGGTCTGGGGTATTTATGGGGTAGAGTGAACTTTCTTTTTGCCCCATAGTATTGGGAGAATCATCTCTCTCATCCCATGTATTGCTTCTACGATATGGTGAGTTTTCCCTGGGATCATAGGGGTTATATTCAGGGTAGAAAACCCTTCCTCTAGAACCATGGGAAGGATGGGGTAAATGTTCTTCTTGCCTCCCAGGATGTTCCTTAAAAGGTGGAGAGATTTCTTGGTGGTCCCAAGTATTTCTTCCAGCAGGAAAATGTTCTTTTGCAGAAGGGATTTCCTCAGGGTGTACAGCAGGCTGATATGCGCTGTGCTTTAATTCTGGCTGATTAGTTTCTGATTCATATGGGATCCTTCTTGGCGCTAAAACCATCCCTTTGGGCAAAATCTGGCTTTGGGTTTGTCCATCAGAATTTGGTACTTTTCTGGAATCTTCTCTTGGGTAATAGGAGTTTTCATGTTGATCAACAGAATTAAAATTTGGGACTGGTGTATAACCCTCAGAGTGAGGCAGTTTATAATTTGATTTATTAACTTCATACTGTTGAGAGTTTCTCCCGGGGCTGGTTGGATTCTTTGTAGGAACTATTATTTGTTCTTTTGGACCCAGGTGCTTCTCCCTTGGATTTTCGATTTTTTCATTGTGAACAACAGGGCCATGTTTGGGACCAACTGGGGCAACATTAGTTCCCATAGGGTGTTTATTTGGCCCCTGAGGCTTTCTTCTGAGATTTGCTGGATTTCCTGCATAATTGGGATAATTGCCTCTTGAAGTAGAACGGTAAACTTTGTGATAAACTGGATTTCCTGGACGAACTACTTGTTTACCTTCCCAAGCGAAGGAGTTCCACTGAGGACCCCTTTGAACTTGTCGATTTCTGTAAAAAGGCCCATTCTGTCTGTGCCCCATGGCAGTACCAGTGGGATACCATCGTCTTCCTGAAGGAAAATTTCTTATATTAGGATTTGGATGATTTTCACGAATATTTGGCTGACTTGGTCTCCATGGGATTTGACTTCCTGGCCCTCCCTGGCCTGAAGTGTTGACTGCAGGGAGTGGGACAATCCCATTTTGAGCTGGAGGGTTGTTCCCAGTGTTCGGTCCTGGGATACTGTTTCCTGTGGGGCTGGTGTCATTTCCGCCCTGACTCCCTTTAGGATTTGATTGGGTAGAATTCGTCTCAGTAACTGTTGAATTAGCTGTGGGTTCTGTGCCTGGACTTTCTGCTTTAGGAGGATCTTCTTCTTTGGGTTTTTCAAAATCTTGTTCAAACATTTCTTCTGAATAATAAGGAGGGCGACCCCCAAAGCCATGATATCCAAAATATCCAAAGTAAGGATTCTGTAGGAAAGAAAATGGAAATCAGTATTACCCTTTGTTTCCCACCATGGTGTTGCTTGGAATTTTTTAGTATAACAGGGAAATCTTATCAGTCACATGTTTCTTTTAACATCATTAGCTTTACTTTCTTTCTTGAAATTTGATTCCTCCTTGGTTTCCATGACCATACTTTTTCTGGTTCTCTCTTCTGGTATTTTTTTCTGACCACTGCTCAGCTTTCTCTTTTTAGGTCTTATACATCTGAGGGTTTTTGTTTTGTTTTTAATGATTTCATCTTCCATCTTCCTAATTTTTCTGTTTTCTTTTTACATATCTCTTTTAAGATTTCTATTGCTCCTGTAATGCCAGCACTTTGGAAGGCCGAGGCAGGCGGATCACGAGGTCAAGAGATTGAGACCATCCTGGCCAACATGGTGAAACCCCATCTCTACTAAAAATACAAAAATTAGCTGGGTGTGGTGGTGAGCGTGCCTGAGGTCCCAGTTACTCAGGATGGTGAGGCAGGATAATCGCCTGAACCCAGGAGGTGGAGGTTGCAATGAGCCCAGATAGTGCCACTGCATTCCAGCCTGGTGACAGAGCAAGACTCTGTCTCAAAAACAAACAAACAAAAAAAATAAAAGAAGAAGAATTCTATTGCATCAGCCCATGCTTTCAATAGGCATACATGCTAACAACTCCCAAAGGCATAATTCTAACCCACAACACTCCCACCCAAGGTTGAGGCAGCAAAACATCTCCACTAAAGATTTCATGAGTACCTCCAACTGAATGCACCCAGAACTGGGCTCATCTCCTGCCAAATCTCCTCCTCCAATGTTCTATATTTGAGCAACATTCACCACTATCTGTACAGTTTCTCAAGTTTCTGCTCTCTCTTAGTACTCCAGACTATTAATGACCAGGTCCTATAAAATCTAAGCTTTCATCCTTGTTCCCACTTCCTTAATCCACAGTATCCCTGAACTGTTAGAATAGTTTTCTTACTGGCTACTCTGGATGCAGTCTTACTTTCCTTTAATCTTGCTTCTGCATTGCCATCAGAGTAGTAGAGGCTGAGAGTAGGTATATGGAAATTTGCCCCTTTCCTCTTTAAATTTGTATTTAAAGTTCTCCTTTACAAAATAAACTTAAATCCCTTAGCATAACATACAAAGCAGTACAACATGCTGCTAAAGAGTGGGGCTCTAGGCAGATGTGCATTAAAATCCCCATTCCACCAGTATTAGTAGTATGATTGTGGGTTAACCTTGGTTTATTCATTTGTAATATGGGGATGATAATAAAATAACGTCTACCTCATAGGTTGTCATGAGGGTCAAATGGGACAAAATGAGTACAGCTCAGTGCCGGGTACTTAGTGCCTAATAAGTGTTATATATTATATAATAATATAATTTTTAAATAATAATCTGGGCTATAACTATTACTTTCAGCCTCATTTCCTCCCCCTTGCACTTTATGCAGTTGCAAATTGCAACTACTCTGAATTCTCTGTGTTCTCTATTCTTTTTATGTTTCAGTGCCTTTGCACACAGCTCATTCATATTGAAACTTCTTCCACCGACACATTTATTCCCCTGGCAAACTTGACTCGTCCTTCAGAGCTCAGTTTGATTTCTACCTTCTGTGTCTTGACTTCCATGGGCAGAATTAGGTCCTATTCCTAGGAGTCCACAGCAGTACAGGTTTCTGTCATCACAATCATCCCACTGAATTTCAGTTGCCTATTTTCCTGGGATTCTTCCATTTAATTCTCTCATGTGAAGATTTGGAATGAAAACATTATGTTTCTCATCCTTGTTTTCCGGTACCGAGGAGTGGAGAATGTTCTTAATAAATTTTCATTTAATGAATGATTTAATCATCACGAATTCTGTCAGTCAGTATGTTTGTTAGACATTTGTGTGGCATTTAAATAGTTTGATTTTTCTTTTAAAACAAATGAAATATAAAGAAAAAGTATTTTAATCCCCATTTGTTGATGGAGATGAGACAGACAGGTGAGGAAGTAACAAGATCATGCAGGAAATCAGGTAGTACCCTCAAGCGGTAGAATACAGACATCTTAGTTTTTGAGACAGGGTTTCTCTTTGTCGCCCAGGTGGATCGCAGTGGCAAGATCAGGGTTCACTGCAGCCTTGACTTCCCAGGCTAAAGTGATCCTCCCACTTCAGCCTCCTGAGTAGCTGGGACCACAGGTGCATGCCACCATATTTGCCTAACATTTATTTTAGTCTCCCTATGTTGCCCAGGCTGGTCTTGAAATCCTGGGCTTAAGTGATCCTCCTGTCTCAACCTCCTAAAGTGTTGGGATTACGGTGTGAGCCATTGTGCCTATCTAAATTCAGATTTCTTTACTTTTTTGTTTTTTGAGACTGAGTCTCGCTCTGTCGCCCAGGCTAGAGTGCAACGCTGAGATCTTAGCTCACTGCAACCTCCCCGTCCTGGGTTCAAGCGATTCTTCTGCCTCAGGCTCCACAGTAGCTGGGATTACAGGCCAGCACCACCACACCCGGCTAATTTTTGTATTCTTAGTAGATTTCACCATGTTGGCCAGGCTGGTCTCAAACTCCTTACCTCAAGTGATCCACCCGCCTCAGCCTCCCAAAGTGCTGGGATTATAGGTGTGAGCCACCTGTGCCTGGCCTGAATACAGGCTTCTTAAAGCCTATGATAACTGTCTGGATCTTTCGGCTTCCTTTCTTATCTTACGCATATGAAAATTTGAAGTGCCAGTTTCTAGGTTGCATACAATTATCTGAATCATTTTTATTTGGGGTTATTTCATGATACATTGGAGAGCGCCTTATACCATTACTGACACAGTCATCTTCAATGTTATTTTATGAACAAGCGCCTTATACCATTACCGACACAGTCATCTTCAATGTTATTTTATGAACAAGCGCCTTATACCATTACTGACAGAGTCATCTTCAATGTTATTTTAAGAATAATCTCTGCCAGGTGCGGTGGCTCATGCCTGTAATCCCAGCACTTTGGGAGGCTGAGGTGGCTGGATCACCTCAGATACCAGTCTGGTCAACATGGTGAAATCCCATCTTTACAAAAATACAAAAATTAGCCAGGCGTGATGGCACATACCTGTAATCTCAGCTACTCGGGAGGCTGAGGTATGAGAATTGAATTGCTTGAACCCAGAAGGTGGAGGTTGCAGTGAACTGAGATTGTGCCACTGCACTCCAGCCTGGGTGACAGAGCGAGACTCTGTCTTACAAAAAAAAAAAAAAAAAAAAGAAAAAAAAGAAAGACAAGAAAGTGGCAGTCATTGCAGGGACTGAGCAGAGGAGCGACAAGATTAGACTATTGTTTTCACAGGGTCACTCTGGCTGCTATGCTAACAATAGATTGTGAGAGATGAAAAGACTTACTTACAAAATGTATATATACATAATCTTAAAGCTGAAAGGGACCTCTTAGAGCAAGTAATGCCAACCTCTCTTTTGTTTGAGACAGTCTCGCTCTGTCACCCAGGCTGGAGTGCAGTGGTGCTATGACTCACTGCAACCTCCACCCCCCAGGCTCAAGTGATGTCCCACCTGTCTCAAAAAAAAAAAAAAAAAAAAGAAAAGAACAGTCTGTCCCCCACCCCCCAGTAAAGCTATTAAGTTACCACAGTTCACTGAAGACATATCACATATACAGGGAAAAAACAGTAAGTTCCAGGGGGGTGGGGTGCTATGTCACAATCACTAAAATGACTTTTTAGATGATATAGTGCTGGAATATTAAGAGTATATCACTCTGTGATATACATTTGGTTCTTCTCCTAGTGTGGTATAGTAAAAAGGCCATTGAACAGAGTAACAGAAGACTTGGGTGCTGGGTTCAGTTTATCCATAACTTAAAAGTGAAATTGAGTAGTAACTGATCTTTTCTTGGCTTCAGTTTATTTGTATTAATATAATCAGGAAGTTAGATATCACTTAATTTCCTCTTGAGGATAACATTCTAAGAAACTCTTACTTTTTTTCTCTTTTTATCGCTGTCTGGAGTCCAGCATCAATCTTTGGACTGCTAGCTTGATTTGTTTCACTTTTTTATTTTCTAAAAATCACGGAAGCTTGAGCTACAAGTTCATGTGTTGGATTTTAACTTTTTTATTAGATGTGGATAAAAAAGCAGTGGTGAATAGATTGTAATTTCTAGTGGAGAATATAGTTTTACTTGTACTTACCCCGCCTTCTTCATTGCTGGCTGGTGGGCGTCCATAACCTGGTGGCGGTAACCTCTGAGAAGTGAAAAACACAGTGAACACAGGAGAAAACCACTTTCGATGCTGCCCTTTGTAAGACTCAGGGTGTCTAAAAATAGCTCAAGTCAGTGATCGAGCTCAGTTAGTACTCTGAGCTTTTAGCTTTTGAATTATTAGCTCTCACAGTCCAGCTGCTAAGAATTATGATCTAACAGTGAACACTGGTAAATACAAAGGCTTCAGCTGGATCCCAGATTATCCTACTTAAAATACTCTGTATGGCTGCATCTCCTGGCAATCCTCCTTACCACCTCTAACACTCAAAACGTACCCTCCACAACCCCCAACAAACACACACCATGCACACACATACAGAGAGAGAGGGTGAGAGAGAGAAATTTGAGTGCTGTTAGAATCCAAGCATCCATATTAGAGCATCTAATAATAGAGATTAAGTAACAATGTTGTTTTTAGAATGTGGCTTCATGTTTAGGGAGACAAACTGCAAACTGACAATCCTTGGATTATTACTATGATATTTTTATTTGACTAAAGTTAATTCTCCTAATCAAATTTGGAGGCCGAGTTTCTGCCTCTCAAGTTTTATGTAGATGAGATTAATAGTTACTTCAGCATTACAATCATGTTTATCTGTTTTTAAAATCTTTACTTTATACTGCCTTAATTTCCTTAGTTCAGCATAGGTAGTAAAAGAAAGTCACTCTTTCAAGGAAGAAAAATGTAACGAACTCTTACTCTTTAAAATGAATTGTTCCTCATTGATAAAAAGCCTTCCTGGTTATAGAGTTGTAGACAAGGAAAACCTATGTCATAGCTGAATGAACAGTCAACAAATATTTCCTGTTATTTTGTTTGTTTAGCAGTAACTCGTCGTTAATATTTCTTTAGTTCAAAAAGTTTATTTTGCCATTCATATTTTTAATGCCTATGATGCAATTTCAGTGTTATCTTTTATTTTAATGATTTTAAATGTTTAAGATTCTTTGAGGCTTTTTGTAAATAATATTTTGCAAGTTTTTTTTTTTTTTTGAGACGGGGTCTCGCTCTGTCACCTAGGCTGGAGTGCAATGGCACGATCTCAGCTCACTGAAACCTCTGCTTCCTGGGCTCAAGTGAGCCTCCTCCCTCAGCCTCCAAATATCTGGGATTACAGGTACCTGCCATCACACCCAGTTAATTTTTGTATTTTTAGTAGAGACGAGGTTTCACCTTGTTGGTCAGGCTGGTCTTGAACTCCTGACCTCAGGTGATCCGCCTGCCTGGGCTTCCCAAAGTGCTGGGATTACAAGCATGCACCACCATGCCTGGCAAATTTTTGTATTTTTTGTAGAGACAGGGTTTCACCATGTTGGCCAGGCTGGTTTTGAACTCCTGACCTCAAGTGATCACCCACCTTGGCCTCCCAGAGTGCTGGGATTACAGGCGTGAGCCACCGTGACCAGCCCCAAGATTCTTTATAATGATATATCTGTGGCTAGAAACAGTAAGATAGGATGAAAATGTCTTAGTCTAATTATAGCTCACCCTATGGTTTTCAAACTCCATTTTGTCCTGTGTCCCAATTTCCCCATTACATTAAATGAAGATAATTTTTTTTTAAAATTTCTTAAGGATGTGGGGAAATAGTAATGAAGTAGCACAACCTTTTAATGTTAATTTATTAGCTAAGTTATTTGTATCTGTTTGGTGATTTAGGTTGTATTTATGTCACTAATTTGAGTATGAAATTCAAAAAATTCTCTGTTCCTTTTCTGCATGATTACTGATGCACTGGTTTTGTTTCATACCATCTACTGATTGGTATATGGTATTCCATTAGAATGTATGAATTTATATTAATTTAAACTATAACATACTAATATTATTTTTCACTTATAGTGTAAAGAAAAAAACAATTTATCACCTGTGGAATTTGCCATGGTGGTGGTTGATAGAGGAATAGCCCATTTCCAAATGGTGGGAATGCCTAGAGAGAAAGAAAGAATCAGAGTGATGTGGTATTGAGAAGAATACATTAAAAAAATGAAGCAAACCAACTAAATACAATTGAAACTTGGCAGTCTACATTTCACTTTGCATTAAACTGTGTGTTTTTTATAGGGCAAAGATGATAATGATAATAACAATTAGTATTATTGGACACACGTTCCAGGCTCTGTGCTGAGCATTTTATATTGTTAAACTCATTTCATTCTCATATAACCATAGAAGATATAAACTATTACTATTCCCATTTGACTTAAGAACATGAAGTTCAGAGAAGTTTGATCACTTGCCCAAAATCTCATAGTTCGTAAATGATTGAAGCCAGGATTCCAATCCAGGAGTGTCTTTTCATTCAATTTTGTGTTCCCTACATCTGTAATAGTGTCTGATAATAAGTGTTAACTGACCAAAAGCCAGTGTTTTCTTTTTAGTTTTTGAGACAGAGTCTTTCTCTGCTGCCCAGGCTGGAGTGCAGTGGCATGATCTTGCCTCACTGCAACCTCTGCCTCCTGGGTTCAAGCGATTCTCCTGCCTTAGCCTCCTGAATAGCTGGGATTACAGGTGTGTGCCACCAAGCCCAGCTACTTTTTGTATTTTTAGTAGAGACAGGGTTTCACTATGTTGGCCAGGCTGGTCTCGAACTCCTGACCTCAGGTGATCTGCCTACGTTGGCCTCCCAAAATGTTGGGATTACAGATCTGAGCCACTGTGCCTGGCCTAAAAGCCAGTATTTTTGAAGCTCCCCCCACACTGGATGAGCTCTTGAGAAACCATTTGCACATCTTCTTACCTTGTGTCATACTAGTACTGGAAGCAATGTTAATTTAAGAGCAATATTTTAGAGCATCAAAGCATAGATCTGGATGAAACTTGGAAACCATTTGGTTTACTCATGGGGAAACTGAAACCTAGAAAGGTGAAGTAACTTGTTCAATATCATACGACTAATAAGGACTAGGTATAGGACTTGAATCTTTGATTCTCAAATGTTAGATTAGTGCTCATGTTATTACACCATGTTGTCTCTGTAATTTAAAAGGAGCTTTTAAAAGGCAACAGTATTTGGGTAATTTGAACCAAACAAGATTGGAGTTGACTTGCCATGCAGTTTTGGATGCATGTCAAAACAAAAGATGGTACTGCAACATAGCACCTGTATTGAAGTGTGTATATGGGGGTGGCATGGCCCTCCAAATCTCTCCGAGGCCATTTACAGATATGGAATTTTTCTGTGCAAGTCTCACCTGAGGTGGCTGAGCTTCCTCTTCGGGCTGGGCTGGAGTATGCGATGGCTGCTTCAAAGGCCGCTTTTGTGGTGGCTTTTTTGACTGAGTCTGGTTTGGTTTCTGGGTTTCTTGGGTCTGATCAGTCTTGTTATGACGTTTTTGTCCTGAGGGTTTCTGTGGGTGCCATGGTGGTGGCTGAGGCCACATGGGCATCTGGTACTGTGGAAATTGCTGAGGGAGACCGTTTCCAAAGAAGGGTCCCAGGTGTGCCAACTGAAAGGGTAGCAAATAATAGTGAAATCGTAATAGAGTTGAGGTTCAGTCTCTCTCCATCCTCTAATGTCATCGTCCAAAACTCAGTCAAAGAGCTTAAAAGTCCTATGGAACTTGACTTAACTATGGAAGCTTTGAGATCTTTAGTTAGATTTTCCTTACACACAGTCTTACAGAATTAACTTCAGTCTTCTAGAAAGCCAAACAACCAAAACAAACTAAAAGGCAGAACTAGGTGAGAAATCTCAGCTTAAGAATTTGACTGATGAGTTTCTAACTCTGAAACTCTAACTCAGGTCGGAAGTATACAAGTCAAGTTACAGAAAATTTAATGTTGTATTCAGAACCCATGTGATTTGTTATAAGGCTGGATGAAGAAGAGAAAAAACAAAAATAGGATAAAGTAAGTGAGATTGTAAAGCAAAAAATAAAAAACAAGAAAAATAGGAAAAGAGAGGATAAAAATTCAGTCTGTGTAAACACATTTATATGGTGTCTGCGTTTCTTGGTTACAGGTGGATCCTCATTAAATCCATTTTTGTTATCAAAATCGCCACAATTACAAGGTTGGGCAGGGAAGCAAAAGTAGTTATAATCTAAAAATGTTAATTTATAAATTTATGATAATTTATAAAAATGCTAATTTCTAAATTTATGATAATTTATGTATGGTCAGTCTTGCAACATCAGTTCTCATCAAAATATTTCCTCCCTGGTTTAACACCTGTCTCTATCCCCAGTCTTCATTAATTAGTTTCTTGCTATCTCTTGGATGATGTACCCATGCTTTGTGGATTGATGAAATTCAAAATTGCAAACAACTAAGTTGGTAAAAATTTCAAAACACAGGCAAAGTCACTAAAACTAAAAACAAGGGTATGAAAAAGTTGAGCCAATCAAAAGCTGAGGAAGAGGAAATTTACAATGATTATTTTAATCAAAGAACTTTAAAAGAGAATGACTTGAATAAAAAGGATTACAAAAAAATGGATGTAGTCCTTGATTTTCCCCTCAAAATGGCCCTCATGATCATTTCACAGAAATCAAAAGTGATGTGTAGTGTTATTGTGCTAACATAGAATTTTATCAGAAAAATTCTATGTCAGAAACCACCTGATACTTGATTTATTAGTTTGTTCTGATAATTAGCATACAGTGACAAGAATAACCTATATTTATTTAAAGAACATAAAATTTGCTTTGTAACTGTAGTGTTATCTTTCAAGATAATCCAAGTAAAATTTACCCCCCACCAGTACTTACTCTGTTATTTTTATTGTCATTATTTGTGACATCTTATGTGATATTTTCACAGAACTATTTTTTCTTGACTATCCATTTGAGACTCAGTCTCAAATAAATAACATTTCTAATTAGTAATTATTTGGATTTACATGAAAGAACAATAGTAATGAATAAGAAGAAAATTTGGTGTGAGAGGATGGGGCAATACTTTTTCCATCTTGAAACTTTTGTAATGATTGCATTATACTTAAAACATTTGGATTGGTGTCTCTATTGGCTAAGGCAAACTTTATAATGGAGTTATCTAGATAAACAAGAAATCATCAGAAATAACATAAAGAAAAACTTACATGTGGGAGGGTCATAAAGTTGAATTGATTATACCGCATCATCTGCAACCAAAGGAATCCATTAATATGATACAAAGTAAAACTTTTATTAAATCAGTGCACAAATCATAAAAAAATAAGTAAAATTTCTTTTTCAACCTGAGAACTTCCCAGTGTAAAAATTTCCGATTTTAATGCACAACAGTCATATTACCTTTTACTACTTATGCTTGAATTTTAAGTAAGTGTACAATTAAATTTTAAGAAGCTTCTCAGGCACTTTAACTTTTAAGTCAGATTTTTATTTTGAGAAGAATCAATAAAGAATCACAGCAAATAAAAATCTGGTCTACTCTAAAGTTTTTGAATGTTCTGTTCTATCCTTTGAGAGTTCAGGATTTGAGAACATGAGAATTATGTGACAAGATGATTCATCTTTCTGATATGTATTGAATTTGATTAATGATCTGGGCTATGAGTCATGTAAAAGATATTTATATTTTTAAGCATCTACCTTCTAATAACCCTTGATACTATTGGTCACTTTTGCTAGCTAAAAAACTTAGCAAATAAGGTAACATCAACTAGATTTTAACACAAATCCACATTTACTTTGAAAAGGAACATTGAAGTACATAGGTAGGCTGATGGCTGGGGAAATTACTACTTTGCCTTGATTTGAGAGTTTAAGACTTCCAACTCTCCCTCTTTTTACCTCTTTCATAAGAAATATTATATATCAGACAATTTTCCAATGTTCTCCTTTTTAATAAACTTGTGAGATAGGACTCTGGATAACGTCTCCCCTGAGACTGAACATACATACCTCCTCACTTTTACTGCTAAATCCAGGCATTCGGGGCATGTGCATCTGGAAGTAAGAGAATGCCAGTGACAAATGCAGAACATCAGCTGAAATAAGTTCAACAATGTTCCTAAGCTATACAATGATAGAACACAAAGAGAAGAGCTAACATTTAAAAAATACTCACTGGCATAGCAACAGAATTACCAAGAAGCCCTAGAAAGACCAGGAGAATCTTCATTTTTCCTTTTGGTACCTAGAATAAAAAACTGATTTTTATTTTTGGTCTGTGAAATAAGTATGCTTAGGGCACTCTGCACTTACCTAGCTACTAGCCTACTTGTCTGTCAAGGAGAGTATGGAAATAGATAAGGTCCCTGCTGCCATTTTTATTTTATGTCAAGAAACTATTAGATAGTTATCAGCTGCCAAAAGAGTCAGATTAAAAGGAAATATAAAAGTGTGTGTGTGAGAGAGAGAGAGACAGAGAGACAGGGAAACAGAGAGAGAGAGAGAGAGAGAAAGAGAGAGATTTCATAGCACCAGAATGTGAAAATTGGAAATTAGGAGGTTATCCCCCAAATAGGAATATTGATGGAGTTGAGTTTCTAGTTACTAGTTGATTTGTAAAGGAATAGTGATGTCCAACTACATTCATTGTACCGAATAATCTTAGTTTCAAGGAGGGCGCACTACAAAATCAAAACTTTGTGCTACTTTCTAAGACGTTGTAGATAATATTCTGTTACATAGAGACTAAGTAAACTGGAATATTCAGAATTATTTTTTTTCCTGGCTTCCTCTATTGTTCCTATTGTTATTATTATTATCATCATCATCACTTCGTTTAAAAATCACTTATGTGACCAGGTACGGTGGCTCACACCTTAATCCCAGTACTTTGGGAGGCTGAGGGGGACGAATCACCTGAGGTCAGGAGCCTGAGACCAGCCCAGCCATCATGGTGAACAACCTTGTCTCTACTAAAAATACACAAATTAGCCAGGCATGGTATCTCACACCTGCAATACCAGCCACACAGGAGGCTGAGGCAGGAGAATCACTTGAACCCAGGAGGCGGAGGTTGCAGTGAGCCGAGATTGTGGCATTGCACTCCAGCCTGAGCAACAGAGGGAGACTCTGTCTCAAAAAAAAAAAAAAAAAAAAAAAAAAATTCACTTATGTTCTAAAGTGGTTAGGAAAATAGGAAGAAATAGGAAATAGCCAGAATAGTAAATTTATCTCTTTATTAGATACCTTGATTAAACATATAGACTTATGTATGAAGTTTGGAGATTGTTTTTAACGGGGTTCATTCATTTATCCCACTCTAGTTAATTATGAAAGACTTGTAAAATTAAGTCTTGTATTTACATCTTTGAACAAGGTTTATTCTGAAACACTTACTTGAGTAATTTCTTAAGAAAACTTTCTATTTGCATATACAAGAGAGGAAAATAAAAGATTTTAATCAGAATGATTCATTTTCATTGTATATCAGATATAGCCCATTTCCTAGCATAGTAACCAACATGTAGACACCCAGTTGTTATTCATTCCTTTCGTTCTTTCTTCCTTTTCTGGACATAAAATGCATCTAGCATAATTGGAGCCGATGCTTACCCTTCTGTTTACTTCCTATAGGAGCAACGTAAATGATGCTTTAGCATTTTTATAATGGACATTTTCCTAAATTGTGGGTGTAATGAGTTTTCTTTCATATATTAGAAAAAATGGTAGAATGTAATTAAACAAAGGAAGCAGTGGTATGTAAATACCTTTCCTACTGTTTAAAGATTTTCAGAGTTAGAATATCATAGAGAATGAAAAACAACAGCTGAAACTAGTGTGCTTGGTATAGGATACAACAATATGTGGAAACTAATAAAGAGAATACTGATGAAAGTTTCCTTTGCTAAATGTTTCTAAGATTATGGCCCAAGATTTAAGGGTGCTTTTGGATGGTTAATTTCTGCCTTGCTTAATCATTCATCTCATCTCTCTAGTAGCTGTCACAGTGATTCTTGACAATATATATAGCCTTTATATTTGCAAATAGAAAACTCATTTTCTCTTCTGTAAAATTAATGTATTATATTGGATGACTGAGATCCCTTCCATCTCTAAAAGTTCATGATTAAAATCTATAATCAGTTATTTTTTGAGTTGAAAGTAACACTCATAATGATTGCCACAAAGTACAATGACTTTGTAAGTTCTTCTTCCATTCCATCTGTGAAAGCAGACGCTCTTTAATTCTTCTGATATATTTCAGTAGTGTTTGGCCCTGTCAAGTGTATTTCTGACAGTATCTAGTTTGAGAACCTATATGTATTGGCAAAAATAAATGAAAGTACTCACCAAGTTGTCTAGTTTAGGAAAAGAGGTTCCATGCCTGCACCGAAGCACCAACATTTTTTTTTCAGCAAAATTTTTATAAGCCTTTAAGAAAAATACAGCTTTAGCATGAGAAGAAACTAAATTATAGAAATGGAACAAATAAATGAAATGAATAGCAAAGCTTCAGTTCTAAGGCAGCACATGTCATGTTAATTATTTTATCCAGTCATACCTGTATTAGGGGGCCACAAAATCAAGTTTAATCTCCTGTTGCTTTAAAAGTAGGATGAAAGCTAAATCAGAGAGGAAATGACACAGGCACTGTATTTTGAGATACTTCTAGGGCAATGGTGACAAAACTAGACTTCACTATGGGGAAATGTACAAAGTCACAGTATTAAAGGAGGTCTAAGAAGGCTGGAAAAAACTTATAAGAAAAATAAATGCACCAAATAAACTGAGGAGTTTAAAGTTTTATCAGAAGATTAGTCTGCATACAATGACTACACAACCAACAACAATGAATGAAATAAGGAGAATTAACCAACATCTAGGAATTAAATTCATTATTTGACACTATATGTAATTTATGTTGATAATCTCTAATACTTACCCAATGCCAATTAGAAGCTGTAATATATAAAAAATAATTTTTACTTGAACTTTGTTAGCTTGCCTTTGAAATATATTCTTAATGGTCTATAGTGGAAATGACTACAAATTGCTGAAGCCAGGGAGATCTCAAGAAGCAAGACACGTTTATTTCTTAATGATAAAACAAAAATTCTTCAGTCAGATATCATGTGCAGCATCAAAAAGGCTCAAAATAAAAAGATTCCTCCTTGGCAGAAAGCTTGGCCCAGCAAGGTTCCATTTAAGCACTGTTGTAGACCTGCATAACCAATCAGCTTTGAGGAAAATGGTTTTGCCATCACAAGAGTTTAAAGTAAAAAACACACATCAAATTTAAAATTTAGAATGTGTTATTATAGGAGCTGTCAAGTCTCTTATTATGTATAATAACAGTCCAGGAAAATGAGCTTACAGCAGTGAGATTTAGAAGATGCTTCCCTTGGTGAATTTGGGCTTTGAGGTATAGAAACTTTGTTTATAACAAAGATATTTTGGGAACAAAGGCGAATATTATCTGTATGCTATTTACATAAGTCAGTTGCCTTCATCAAAAGGCAGACTAATATATATATTTACTTAATATACATTTTTTATGTAATTAAAATGAACTGGAATGTTATAACTATGGATGGCAACTCAGCGACTTGATTTAATTTGTATTACATAAAGCTAGCAGGACATAGTGTTCTTTTTGAAGTCAAATATAATCCAGTCACTCAGACTTTTAGATGAGTTGAGTACAATGGCAAATGAAATCTCGGCTATCATGATAATACAACCTAATGAAAACAGGACTTGAGAAATTCACTGAAGTGGTTATGTTATGGATTTTTTTTTCTGAAATCTGACTTTCCATAATAAAGATTTCACTTTCAAATAAATGTGCCAATTACACTTTTAATTGACAAGAGCAAGCTTTGCTATCTTTGCTTAACTTGGATTCTCCTGTTCTGTTATGGCTTTACAAGAGAAAACATTTGTTGTGGTGATGTTTGCTTATTTTAATGTTGGGATTTAAAAACCAAGAAAGATAGGATTTGATGGCGAAACCTGGTTCCTACCTGGTATGATTGTGTATGTATGTTAATCCAGTGGTTGCCCATGGTGCTGTTCTTCCAAGGACAGAGAAGTGCTGTGTCATTCGTTTTGGGCCAAATAACATTGTATTTCTTAGTGCCTCCCTGCTCCACGTATTTAGTGCCACAAATAATAAAAATGTACTAGAATATTTGACTTTAAATGAAGCTAGGACTATCTTTTAACTCTACATGTATCCAAGACGTGCAAAGTTAAATGTGCTTCAAGTACCTGCTTGCCTTTGTCTGATTTTGTAGAAACTGAGTAGTATTTATCACGCTGTGTGCACATTGAGATGAATTTGCAAATGGTAGGACACTTATGGAACAGTGGCCTACAGTGTGTTCTTGGAAGTGAAATGGGAGTTCTGATGCTGGATGACCTGGCCTATCCTGTGCCCATTCATGTAGAGGGTAATTTTTGATTTTGGCTTTACCCATATAGGTTATTGGGAGTTGCCACTAAACCTCACTTTTGATAACTTTCCTCTATTTACCCTTGTTCTCTTGGCCACAAGAGTGATTAGTTGTCATGAAATAATTTATGTTTCTAAAATCCAGCCAAGCTATTGAATGAGTGAATTCTTAGTAGTGTTGGATTGGATTGGGAGAATTACCAAATTTTCTTTCATGGAAAAAAAAAAAAAAAAAAGAAGTGCTCAAACTTTATACATTTTTTTTTTTTTTTTTTTGAGACAGAGTGTGGCTCTGTCACCCAGGCTTGAGTGCTGTGGCGTGATCTTGGCTCACTGCAACCTCTGCCTTCTGGGTTCAAGCGATTCTCGTGCCTCAGCCTCTCATGTAACTGAGATTACAGACATGAGCCACCATGACTGACATATAAAATGTTTTGAAATCAGTCCTTTATGACTTTTTTCCCCTTCACTTTATCTCTATTTACTCTGTAAATTATTTTTCCCTTCAGACAATTATAACTGTTTGTGAAACATGTTTACGATTTGGCTTAAATTTTTAAAAAATGTATCTCTTTGATTTTTTCTCTACATTACCCTTCTCAGTCTTAAAACAAGACGTGTTAACCTCGGAGCTGAAACCTAAGAAATTGCATATAAGAATTTGTGCATTTGTGTGTAAATGTTCCTTTTTTTCTCCCCCTGAAAAAGAACCCGTATTCTCCAGGGGGCCTGTGAACTTCTTACTTCTCTTTGCCTCCACTTTTTAAGATCCTCTAATTGCTCTAGATTTTAAGCCAGCAGGAGCAGAAAAGTCTTTTAATTTCATACTCTAGATGTGAAGGAAAGAGGCTGGGTTTTGGAATTGCCAGATCTAAGTTTAAACCTTCCACAAATTATCCAGCTGTTCAATTTCCTGTTCAGTAAAATGAGGGTAATATTACCTTCCTCATAAGTTTCCTCTAAGAAATGAATGAAGTAATAAATATAGCTTGGGCAACAAAGTGGGACTCCATCTCTACAAAAAAAGATATTAACCAGGCACAGTGGTGTGTGCCTGTAGTCCCAGCTACTCGGGAGGCTGAGAGGGCTCCTCAAGGAGCCCAGGAGGTCAAGGTTGCAGTGAGCCATGATCGCACCGCTGCCCCCTAGCCTGGGTGAGACAGAGAGACACCTTGTCTCAAAAAAAAAAAAAAGTGAAATGCCTGACTCCTAGTAGCTGACTATCAGTGACTGATCAATACACAAAGGTACTTTATTGTTCCACATTACACCTTATAATTATTTACTAAGGATTTAAGAACAATAAACGCAGCCATAGTTCTCATAGCTCTCAGAGCAAAGAGATCCTCTTCTAAGAACAACTATGAAGGTAAAGTTATGTGGATTATTATTAGCAGAGCACTCCAACACTGCAGGATCACTGAATGAAGCACCTGAGATAAAGTAGTGTCTTAGGGATACATTACTGGTGCCAAATAGTGTCTAAGCATCCACAACCTTGAATTCTTTCTGAAACCATTCATTCCTATAGCCTGTTCTCAGGCTGTAAATGTGAGAGATCCTTCTATCAAAAGAGAAGAGGAGGTGCAGTTTAATCCCTCACAAATTAAAGGGTTAATAATGCTTTATTCCATAAACATTTCCTGAGCTTTCTCTTCATGCAAAGCCCTGACTTGAGTGCCCACCCAGCCTGCATAGAATATTAGGATAGCAAATTTTCTGAGTCAGAACTCAGTGGTGGGTTCAAATTCTGGCTCCTACAACTTACTCGTTTTAGAATCTTGGTCAAACGACTTAATCTCTTTAAACCTCAGTTCCTCATTTGTAAATGGGAGATAACATTCTCTTCATGGGTTTGTTAGGCAGATCATGAGGTCAGGAGATCCAGACTATCCTGGCCCACATGGTAAAACACTGTCTCTACTAAAAATATCAAAATTAGCTGGGCGTGGTGGTGGGTGGCTGTAATCCCAGCTACTTGGGAGGCTGAGACAGGAGAATTGCTTGAACCAGGGAGTCAGAGGTTGCAGTGAGCCAAGATCATTGCACTCCAGCCTGGGCAACAGAGCAAGACTCTGTCTCAAAAAAAAAAAAAAAAAAAAAAAAAAAAAAAAGGAATTTAGTGGGATAACTTATTTAAAGTTCTTAATATATACTTCAACTAAACAATATAAATAAATTGATAAATGTTAGCTATTATTATCATTAGAGCTTTCTCAATAGTTGTTTTATCTGCCCACAGTCACATTTCCTAAAGATTTCTGAAGAATGTTTCTCATCATTGTGCTTACTTATTCATTAAAAAAAGACAGCAAACAAAAAGCCTCCCAAAGAAAAACTGAGCATCTCCATAGAGTATAGAAAAAAGGAAACTAGGTTGGGCATGGAGGCTCACACCTGTAATCCCAGCACTTTGGGAGGCCGAGGCGGGTGGATTACCTGAAGTCAGGAGTTCGAGACCAGCCTGGCCAACATGGTGAAACCCCGTCTCTACTAAAAATACAAAAAAATTAGTCAGGCGTGGTGGCGGGCGCCTGTAATCCCAGCTACTCTGGAGGCTGAGGCAGGAGAATCGCTTGAACCTGGGAGGTGGAGGTTGCGGTGAGCTGAGGTTGCCTGGGCATCAAGAGCAAAACTCTGTCTCAAAAAAAAAAAGAAAAAGGAAAAGAAAAAAGCAAACTAGATCACAGTGTTTATCAGATTTTATTTAATTTAAATTCTACTTTTTGTCTACTAATAAGAAAGTTGCTCAGTGAAGTCAGTGAGTAACTATTGTTGGGTGGTGATTATTAATATTTGAATCACCCTCAGAGGTGGTGTTTATTTCCTGGGCTTCTGGCAATAAGAACTCTCTTATATGTACTCAAGATCAGCTTCTTTCTCTCTTCACCTTGAGGAGAAAATAAAACCCTATGGTTAAGAAAACAGGCGTTGGGGTTGGAAATACTCAATAATATATACACTGTGCTTACAACAGTGCCTGACCCAGTAAGTGTTTCAGATGGGTTAGGTGTCATCTCATCATGAAAATAATACATTATATCTCATTACATTTCTTACAACAATTTTATGGTTTATTTCTTCCTTTGCCATAAAAAGAAGTATGTGACATTCTGTGTTTTCCTGTCACTCCGGTTACTAGGAAACTCAGAGCTAAATTTGATGCCTAATTAACAGTGGATCCAGGTTATATGAGCCAAAGCTAATTAGATTTTAAGGGATCTCTTTAAGAAAATGAACACAAAATTAGGTACAAGTGTAAATATTTGTTTTGATGAACTATAGAAATGATCCCTGAAAGTACAGTCTTAATATTTGTTTTCATACGACAGTAACAAATTTCAGATTTTAAAAAGGTGACAAATAGTACAAATATCACAAAATCCAGAAAAGCAGCTTAATATTTTTTCTAACTGTCTGATGCACCTCTATAATAACATCTGATTCTATACATTTCAAGTCTTAATTTCCCTCTACCTCACATGTTTTTAGTGCCAGCTACAACGGACACATTCATAGGGAAATATGAGCCCTGATCCTGCACCTTCGGGATGCATGTTGAATGAGCAGGCATTGAAAGTTAGGCATGGGAGGTAGAAATATTTCTGGAAGCCATTCCTAGATGAGGGAGGTCCAGCAATATTTTAACTATATACAGAAGTTGACTGTGAATCGCATAAATATATCCCACTAAACCCAAACTAAATGTCTCCCCATCTCAACTTCCTATTATTAGTAAGTTATGTTATTAATAATATAACTTACATTATGTACATGCATTTATGTATATACATGTATAATATAATTTAATTAATAAAATAAAGCAGTGACAATAACCCTTCCTAATTACTATTGTCCTATAAAAAAGCACCTTGGAACGCATAACAAGTATAACTTCATTCAGTATGTGGTAGGCACTGTGCTAAGTGCCTAGAAGACTCATTTAAAATTCACAGAAACCCTGTGGGATAGTTACTGTGATCCCCCACCAACATTTTGCCATTGAATAAATAGAATCTTAATGAAGTTAAATGACTTGTTCAAGGCTAAGAGGTAGAATGGGAATTTGAACTCAGATCCGCATACGCATTCTTCACTATCAATAGTGTAGACATATACAAGATCTATGTTTTTCCAGGTGTCAGGACACCAGGACCAATATTCTGTAAAGTTCTTTTTTGGAAAAATCAAGTGTGGTATGAACTTAAATGAAATGGGTTTGAGAAATTTCAGTTCTGAAGACTGACATAAATTATGATTTTTTTTAAAAGTCCAATTGCATGGAAAGTAGAAAAAAAAAGCCTTGCTTGTCTTGAAGTCAAGAAAGTACTCTCTTGGTATTGGTAATGAAGTGCATGCTGGGCCGGATGAATCAACTTTTAAATAAATAGTTACAGCAGACTAGATAATTGAGTAAGTTGAAGCTTGTTGAGTTAATTGCATCATCTCTTACCAGACATCATCTAATCATTTTTTCCAGAACTGTTAGCACCTATACTGACACATCTACATTCAAACAATGCATACATTTCAAGCCCCTCTTCTTAAATAGGCCCATTTATAGTGGGAGCAGCCCTCAGTTTATGGCTTTTGCCTCGTGTGGGTCCTTTCGCCACTGTATTATTCCATTTTCACGCTGCTGATAAAGACATACCTAAGACTGGGCAATTTACAAAAGAAAGAGGTTTAACTGGACTTACAGTTCCATGAGGCTGGGGAAGCCTCACAATCATGGCGGAAGGCAAGGAGGAGCAAGTCTCGTCTTTCATGGATGGCAAGAGGCAAATAGAGAATAAGGAAGACGCAAAAGCAAAAACCTCTGGTAAAACCATCAGACGTGGTGAGACTTATTCACTACCACCAGAAAAGTATGGGGGAAATTGCCCCCATGATTCAGTTATCTCCCACCAGGTCCCTCTCACAACACCTGGGAATTATGGGAGTACAATTCAAGATGAGATTTGGGTGGGGACACAGCCAAACCATATTACTCTGCCCCTGGCCCCTGCCAAATCTCATGTCCTCACATTTCAAAACCAATTATGCCTTCCCAACAATCCCCCAAAGTCTTAACTAATTTCATCATTAACTAAAAAATCCAGAGTTCAAAGTCTCATCTGAGATCATCTCAGCCCGGACCTTATTGTCCATATTACTATCAGCATTTTGCACAAAGCCATTCAACAAGTCTTTAGGAAGTTCCAAACTTTCCCACATTTTCCTGTCTTCTTCTGAGCCCTCCAAACAGTTCCAACCTCTGCCTGTTACCCAGTTCCAAACTCGCTACCACATTTTTGGGTATCTTTTCAGCAATGTCCCAGTCTACTGGTATTAATTTACTGTATTATTCCACTTTCACACTGCTGATAAAGACATACCCAAGACTGGGCAATTTACAAAAGAAAGAGGTTTAATTGGACTTAGAGTTCCATGAGGCTGGGGAAGCCTCACAATCATGGCGGAAGGCAAGGAGGAGCAAGTCTCATCTTTTATGGATGGCCACAGGCCAAAAGAGAACGAGGAAGACGCAAAAGCGGAAACCCCTGATAAGTCAAAATCGTTACATCTGGTGAGACTTATTCACTAACACGAGAACAGTATGGGGGGGAAACCGCCCCCATAATTCAATTATCTCCCACCAGGTCCCTTCCACAATACATGGGAATTGTAGGAGTACAATTCAAGATGAGAATTGGGTGGGGACACAGAGCCAAACTATACGAGCCACTAGTAATCACCTCAGTTAATCCATTCACAGGGAGTGGACCTCATAAGGTCCCTCTCAGGATGTTAGGCGAATGTATCCTTAGACTCCAAGGTTTCATACTTCAGATATGTTGTCTTTTTCCTCATAATAGATATTTAACACATGTGGAAACTGAGGCTCAGGGTGATGACGTAACAAACGTGGGCTTAGGATCCATGGAGCATGGGTTTGTACCAAAATCTGTCTATCTCTACTTTCCACTTGTTATACAATAGCTTCAGCACAGGGCTAGGCAAGCACCAGCACAAGGATCACTGCTTGACCATAGAGTGCTGCAGCCGGCTGACAGTTTCCCTGTTTCTGGGCTTGGGCCCCTCTCAGTTCATCTGCCTTCTCTGGTGATGGGACCATTCTGAGCTCACCAAAAATTCGATAACTGCCTTATCCACAAGAAATGTGGGAATGGAACACAATTTAGTATTCAAAAGATAAGTAACTGGAAAAGATTAGGTTTTTAAACAAATGCACGTTTTTTCAGTGGTTTTTCTTAAGGTTTTTGTCATAGATTTTTCCCGTATTGTAAAGCTATCTGAGGAGAGAAAAATATTTAAAAGAGGTAACATATACTTTTAGTTTTTTTTCTTTTATCTCAACTCCCTGCAATCTCTACCTCCCAGGTTCAAGCAATTCCCCCACCTCAGTCTACTAAGTAGCTGGGATTACAGGCACACGACACCAAGCCTGGCTAATTTTTGTATTTTTAGTAGAGACAGGGTTTCACCATGTTGCGCAGACTGGTCTTGAACTCTTGACCTCAAGTGATCCACCTGTCTCAGCCTCCCAAAGTACTGGGATTACAGGCATGAGCCACAGAGCCCAGCTACATTTCGTTTTTTAAGAACTAGTATCTAAATGAGTGGAAGATTCCACCAAAAAGAAAGAGAAAAAGCTTCTCCAAATTGTAGAATCTCAGAGTCAGAAGAAAATGTAAGGGTCATCTAAAGAGCCGTGTTTGTCCTTTCAGTTCCACAGACTTCAAACCTCGAGGCCATCCTTGACTTCTTTCTACTGTCATTCCTGGGCAATCCTGTTAGCTCTGCCTTCAAGATCAGCTCGCTTTGCGCATCTCCATGCATTGTAGTTCAATCTTACCACCTTCCTGGTTCCTCTGCTTCTTGCCTCTCTTCAGTTTATTCTCAAATCCCCAGCCAGTGATATTCTAAAAACATAAGTCAGATCATGACTCTTCTCTGGTGGCTCCTTGTCTTAGCCTGTGTTAGAGCCAGTCCTTACAGTACCCACAAGACCCTGTGGAATCTGATCTCACCTCTCTGATGTCCAGCTCCTACTACTCTCCATCCCTCCTCTGCTACAGCCACATGGGCCTTGTTACTTTGGATCATACCAGGCATGCAACTGCTTCAAGATGCTTGCACTGGCTGTGCCCTTTGTCTGGAACACTTTTTCTCAAAATCTGTATGGCTCATTACCTTGCCTCCTCCATGTCTTCACTCAAATTTACCTTTTCAGTGAGGGCTTACCTCATGAAAATTATAGCTTCATCGTCTTTTTAAATCTCTTTTCCTACTTTATTTTTCTCCCTTGCACTCACCATCAATTAACACATATTTTTCTAGCTTAAATTTTGTTGTCTGTCTTTTTCCACTGCAACATAAGCTCCATAAAGGCAGGGAGTTTTGTCTATTTTGTTCACTACAGTAACCCTAGCACTTAGAGCACAGTAGGTGCTCAGTAAATATTTGTGGAATTAAATAAAACCTGGTAACTCAGCCCTTTTATTGTGTAGATAAGGAAGTGAAGGCCTAGAGAGATTAATTTCTCTAGGGTATGCACCACTGATTAGGGTTAGTGGGGATGTTGACTTTCAATTTATTGTTCATTTCACCACATGATATCTTGTTTTGAGAAATTCCTAAGACATATCACATTCTATGTTTGAGACTCAGTACACCAGGTGATAATAGAGGGAGAAGCAGAGAGAGAGAGAGAGAGAAAGAGAGTGAGATAGAGAGTGAGAATAAAAGTGTGACACACACACACACACACACACACACACAGAGTCAGGGAGATAGAGAAGACAGAGACAAGAACAAAGACACAGAGGATAGAGACAGCCCTAACTGGATTCATAACTCTAGCTGTGGCTCATCCAAGTACACCCTCCAGTCCTCCATGTACCATCAGGATTAATTTTCCCCAAACCAGTAGTAATCCTGTAACACCCCTGATGGTTCCCTGGGAGCTATAGAACAAAATGCAACCTTCTTAGCTTGGCATGCAGGTCACCATTAGCTTCCTCCTATTTTCCTCAAAATAACACCACGTATTTTTCCCTGATATGCTGATACTCTTGTCATAGTGTTCTGTTTCCCTCTCCAAATTCTCTGAATCTTTCCACATATTTGTCCTTCGGCATTTGTGGTTTATTGAGCCTAGAATTCCCTCTTTACTTCTTCCACTTGGAATACTCCCCTATATTTTTTATGAGCCAGCTCAAAAATCCACTCCTCTTGTGAAACTTCCCCCTTCTTTCCCAGCAGGGTCAGCTTCTCTGTCCTCTGCATGCCCTTTTTCTGGTGGTAACATTTACCACAGTGTCTAGGTTTCCTCATCATCATGGTATCACTTTGTCTCTAGCGGCTAGTACAGTGCCATACAGTGCCAGGGCCTAGTGGGTACCCAAAATGTGTTAGCTGAATGAATGAAGATCAATCACAACAACTTAACTAACTTTGGTTCTTATGATAAGTGATTATGGACAATCAGTAGTAGGAGAGCATATACACACAGCTGGTTATACAAAGTAAAGTTAGGCTACTGCCTACGTAAAGCCCTCTCTTATGACAAGCAGCACTAAATTCTAGATTAAAGCCTCATTAAGTCAGTGTGCGTTGGAGGTTTTTATAGGCAAAATTTTCATCATCTTTGTTTTCTTTTCCATGACTATGGAAATTAACCATTTTTAGTTCATTAACTCATTTAGTAAATATTTATTAGCTCATATTCTGTGTCAGGCACCGTTCTGGGGTCTAGAGATACTGAAGTAAGAAAAATGTCATCCCTGCCATCACAGAGCTTATAGGCTAGCAGGGAGGCAGATTTTAAACAAATATTACACAAATAATTAATTTTTTAGTAATTATGATGACAGCTGATGTTATATACATCAGTAGCCTAAAAAGCACAACAATGCCTAGTATTTACTGAGCTCTTAAAATGTGTGAGTCACTGTTGTAAGTTTTACATGTTGAATTTTATTACTTCTCTTAACCCCGAGTGCTGGGGTTATTATTTTTTTTTCGTCTTGTTGTTTTCAGATAAAGAAGCTGTGGCACAGAGAGATTAAGTAACAGGGTCACAAGCAAGAAAGGGCAGAATTGGGATTTAAACTGCCATGCTATATTGCTGTTTGGCACTTGTATAAGAAGTAATGTTTTCAAGTTCTAAAGAAACCAGGCACGGAGTGCAGGTTAATTTACATTAATTTACATGTTTCCCCCCACCCACCTGTTTAATTAATTAATGAATTTTGGTTTATTTTTATTTCGTTGACACTGGCTCTGAACCGACACCCCCACCTGTTTAACACCATGACTAGGAAGGTGCTTCAGAATGTGGCAGAAAGCAGCACGGAGTACTGGACTGGAAATGTTTCAGTCAGGGAGGCATCAGGTTCTCTTCTAATTGTGGGTTGCATATTCCCCTCTGAGCAAATGAGTAAGTTATTTAGCTTATTCAGCACACAGTTTTTTTTTTTTTTTTTTTTTAATGTGTGTGTTTGGCAGTTCTCAACTTCTCAGTTTTGAAATCTTTGCATTCATATGGCGCTTCCCCAGAGCGCTTTCCTTGACCCTTGCAACATCCCTTCTCCCTCTCTTACTTCATTCACTTTAGTTCCTTTATAGGGCTTATTATGACCTGCCATAGAACACTAGATCTGATGTTTTTTTACTGTTTTCCTAACGCCTGGAACAGTGCGTGGTACGTGTGTTCACTTCAATTGTTACTGAACAAATGTATCCTCTGGGAAACTGCGATAGGTAACAACTCTTAGAACCAGGATGGGATCTATCACAACAATATATACACTTGGCACGGACGATTCCTAAACTGCCAAACGGAAGCAAAAGCTATGTCTTCTGGAATCTGCTGTTAAAAGGGAAAGTTACATTTCATAAACTTGGCTTGAAAGTAGCTGACTTGGCATAGTTGGGCATTGGGTGGATATGAAAGAAAGCCCTAGAGATCCAAGACAGTGAGATAGTCTCTACCAGGATTTCTTTCTTTCATTTTTCCTGAGGAGGAGGTTTCCTGAGGAGGAGGAATAACAGCAGCCACCCATGGAAGTGCTGAAGCTTCTGTCTTCTGGGAAACTGTCCTCCTTGCTTCTTGGAGGGAGCACAGCCCTAGACAGTCACATTGAAATGATATCCAAAGTGTGCTAGACATATAACTTCAGGGTTGATCTTTTTTGTGTCAGTTTTTCCAAAACACATCTTTAAATAACACCCATAAGTTTCTAGTTTGTGAATAAATTAGAATGCAAATCCACATCCACTCCCAAAAACCCACAGTCATTTCCTTCCCTGTGCTCGCTAGAGCTTATCTTTAAGTAATTATCAAACCGGTTGTTAGGCGGGTCTCCGGGTGGAAAGCTGCTGAACCCAGGGGAAAGATGAAAGATGAAAGGGAGATAGCTGAAGGCATCAGCAAAAGTTATTATGACAAACAGCTTTATAATAATCATTCCTCAAAGCTGGGAATGTGTGTTTCTAATGTCTGGCTTCTGTGAAGTGTGGTTGCTGCTGTTTCTACTTTACCCCCAGTCTCTAATGTTTATGGAAGAAAGAAATCATCTAAACTTCTGGTTTGGTCTTTCTCTTTGTGAAATGCAGCAGTCTGTCTGTTGATGTCACTTGACTAGTACACATACTGTCTCCAGAAGTTAACTTTTTTAGTACTGAGCTGTTTTGGAAGGAAGAGAAACACACTTAGAAGCTCGAAGCTTTTATGTGTTTGAGACTCATTTGCCCAAAGACAAGGTTATTGAGTTCTAGAAAAATTCAGACACAGCCTGGGTCAGTTTAAATATTTGCTTCATTTTGTATAACACTCCACGCTGGTGGGTATTTAAATGATTAGATGAGGGGTTGTTAACTTTAGGTCCGTGAATGAACTTTAGGCCGTCTGAGTAATCACTGACATTGTAGGCAGAATTTTACGTGTTGTTTCCATTTACGTTTTTGGGAATAATAACTCACAGCTTTCATTAGGTTCTCAAAAGAATACTTCAGTGCCGTGGAGGATCTGTGTGGATGAGTGACAAATGGGAAATCCAGAGACTTGGGTTCTTCTGCCTCCAACAGCAGCCAAAACTTCAAAAAAGACGTTACTCTTCTGGACTTTTAGTCTCCTCACCCATAAATGAGGAAGTTAAATTAAATCAATCAATGTTTTCCCAAAGTTCATTCATGTACATAGTCATTTATGGACTGTCTTTATGATTATTGCCATATCCAATCACAACCTCTTTTATTTACTTAATATTTTTTCTTACATCTCATCACTTAAAAATCTATTTGAAAAGAAATCTGTTTTGTGCATCTATAAATGGAAAATCAGCATCACATGATGTAAATTTTAAAAAGGTTATTAATTTACTACATAAAGATTATTGTCTTTACACCAGTGGTAGGTGTGCCACACCCGACACATTGGCATAATAGATGTACAGTCATACCTTGGCATCTGTGGGGGATTGGTTCCAGGACCCCTCTGAGGATACCAAAATCTGAGGATGCTCAAGTCCTTTATATAAAATGAAATTGTATTTGCATATATCCCATGTACGTACTCCCAAATACTTAGTCAACTCTAGATTTCTTGTAATACTTAATACAATGTAAATGCTCTGTGAATAGTTGTAGCACTGTATTGTTTAAAGAATAATGACAAGAAAAACAGTCTGTATATGTTCATTGTAGGTCCAATGACATTTTTCATTTGCAGTTGGTTGAATCCATAGATGAAAACCCCCCGGATATGGAGGGCTGACTGTATTACACTTAACCCTCTAGATTCACTCTTCACCTTTGTCTACTCAGAAGAGCCCAGACAACACTTTCTTCACTAAGGCATTAAGAAATGAAGATTGTAGTTTTTCTCTGTGGGCCAGATATGACAATGAGGGATGCTGCTTCTGAATTTCAATGGGAAAAATAGGAGCCTGAAATAGTAGACAGAGGCCAGAGGGTGGTGCTTATCTTTCAGAGACAAGGATGCAATGACCAATAAGCCACAGGATGGAATGCTAAGCAGCATGTTTTGACCAATAGGGTTCTGTATGATGGCTACTTGATCACAGGTCTATAGGAAAAAATAGATGGACATCCTATCCTACATTGATTGTCCACTTTCCGCTTGACATAAAGGTGCTGCTTGACACAAAAAGACAAAAAAAAAAATTCTATGTTCACTGAGCCTAACTCAAATCGCTGTGGTGGGATTTATAGTTTCTTACCTGGTTTCCAGACTTAAATCTCCTCAACTGAGGGGACATCAGGTTCCTGTGAGGAAGTAACCTGAAACGTGGCCAAATTGTATACCATGACAGTTTCCCTAAGCCACTGCCAGAGGGATCTGAAGCAATTAAGTAGGGAGAATGTGTAAGGTGGGGTGGGGGAAGGGAAATACCCAGACTTTCTGGGGGGTTATTAGGAAGTGATTCTGAACCTTAAAAGCCTTCATAGTTTACTCGGTAAAGCTTATAGAAGTAAGATGAGAGAGAGATTTCTTTTTTTTTTTGAGATGGAGTCTCGCTCTGTCACCCAGGCTGGAGTGCAGTGATGCGATCTTGGCTCACTGCAACCTCCACTTCCTGGGTTCAGGCAATTCTCTTGCCTCACCCTCCTGAGTAGCTCGGATTACAAGCACGTGCCACAAAACCCAACTAATTTTTGTATTTTTAGTAGAGATGGGTTTCACTATGTTGGTCAAGCTGGTCTCAAACTCCTCACCTCAAGTGATCCACCCACCTTGGTCTCCCCAAGTGCTGGGATTACAGGTGTAAGCCACTGCACCTGGCCTTTTTTTTTTTTTAATTGAGACAGGTCTCTCTGTCACCTAAGCTGGAGTGCAATGGCGTGATCCCAGCTCACTGCAACCTCCACATCCTGGGCTCAAATTATCCTCCTGCCTCAGCCTCCCAAGTAGCTGAGACCACAGATAGGCACCACCATGCCTGGCTAATTTTTGTATTTTGTTGCAGAGAAAGGGTTTCACCATGTTGCTCAGGCTGGTCTCTAACTCCTGGGCTTAAGCAACCTGTCTGCCTCAGCCTCTCAAACTGCTGGGATTACAGGTGTGAGCCACCACATCCAGCCCAGGAATAGATATATATGTAATAATCCTACAATGATTCTTATACCAATGGAATGAAAGCTATAGTAGGAAGAGCCAAGTGTAAGGAAGCCCCTGGAACTGTACACCTTCTTCTTCACTCCCAACAAGATAGCAAGTCTTGTAGGGAGAATTGCAGAGATTAGCATTACCATAGAAAAATTGGAAGATATAGAAAAGGTGTCCTACCACCTCCCCATTTAACTCATCTGTCTGACTGGTGGAAAAGCTAAATAGGTCATGAAGAATTACAGTGGATTGTTGCAAACTTAATCAGGTGATGATGCAAATTTATTTCCAGACGTGATAACTTTATTGGAGCAAATCAGCATAGCCCATGGCACCTAGTATATAGCTATTGATCTGGTAGCTGTTTCTTTCTGTTCTAATCGGTAAGAAACATCAGAAGTAATTTGCTTTTAAAAAACAGGAACAATGTAAATTTATATTCTCTTGCCCTAGGACTATGTCAACTCTCTTACAATCTATCGTAACAGTCCTGAGGGTCCTGGATCATCTTTATATTCCATAGAACACCATGCTCATCCAGTACATTGAAGACACAATGCAACAAGATTTGATTAACATGAGGTAGCAAGCCAGACTGTAGAAGATAAACACCAAAACATTCATGGTGCTAACAACATTTCTAGAGGTCTAGTAGCATAAGGCATATTGGGATAGCTAAAGTTGTTTGCAAGTTATTGCATCTTGCACCACCTTACAAAAAGAAAGAAGCACAATTCTTGTTGGACTTCTTTGTGTTTTGAAGGTAAAGTATACCACATATTGTATAACTGAGAAGGCTGGACATTTTGAGCAGACAGAGCATGAAAGGGGTCTATCCTTGTCACTTGGGCATTATGACCCAGAAGACTCAAATGTGTTGGAAGTATCTGCAGCTGTATGAGACTCATGGCAATCCCTGATAGGAGAATAACAGCACAGAACCTTTGGGATTTCTTTGTGAAAAGTAGTTTTTGCCTTGCTACTGGATTCCAGTAGACACAATGTGCCTGACTATGGGATGCCAAACGATTATGTTATTTGAGTTGCCCATCTTGAACTGTGTGATATATGATCAACTGAACTGTAAAATGAAACATAACAACGTTTTATTTTAGATGGAAATATATATGATATCGGGCTCCAGCAGGTCTGGAGGGCTTAGTTAGATTGTACTAGTAAGTGGTTTTGACTTCCATGTACTTCCTCTTGATGAGTATATGCCTGGCCCATGGATTTCTGTATGGTATTCTGGCATTGGCAGAAAGTAGACAATCAATGTACTACAACCCCACTCAATGAGGAGAACTTTAAGTGGAATTTCTGGTTGTCTATTTTGTGTGGAAGGAGATGATGGCCTGTGATACAGATCTACACTGACTCAGGGTTGGTACCAGATGGGTCACCTGGTCAGGGACTTGGAAATAATAAAACTGAAAGATTGGTGATAAGGAGGGTCTAGAAGACAGGTTATCTGGATAGTCTTCTCAGAATGGGACATAGTATGAAGACTTTTTTTTTCTCATGTAAATGCCTGGTAGAAGAAAACCAAAGTAGAGGAAATTCTCAATAATCAATATGGCTTCTTCTGAGAGTGACATTTAGCCTCTTTCCCTGGCCACCTTGGGGTTTGCCCAATGGTCCAGTATTTGAAGTGACAACGGTGGCAGGGATAGATGTTATTCAAGGACTCAACAACATGTTGTCTCCACTGCAAAGTTGACCTGGCTATTGCCATTATTATTATTATTTTTTGAGATGGAGTTTTGCTCTTGTTGCCCAGGCTGGAGTGCAATGGCACGATCTTGGCTCACTGCAACCTCTGCCTCCTGGGTTCAAGCGATACTCCTGTCTCAATCTCCCGAGTAGCTGGGATTATAGGCGCATGCCACCACTCCTGGCTAATTTTTGTATTTTTAGTAGAGCCGGGGTTTCATCATATTGGTCAGGCTGGCCTCAAATTCCTGACCTCAGGTGATCCGCCCACCTTGGCCTCCCAAAGTGTGGGATTGCAGGCGTGAGCCACCATGCCCAGCTGCTATTACCTTTGTTAAGTGTCCAGATGGTCAGTAAGAGAGACTAACTTCGAGCCCCTGCTACAGCAAGACTCATCGGGGAAACCGGCATGTGTGTCTCACAAAAGCATGCTCCGAATTACAAAGAAGGACAAGCAGGGCGATGGTCGGAGTGTTAATGGAAAAACACAAACTCATCAGATAATGGGAACAATTCCATTCTTCCACTGTTGCTGCTGCTATTTTGCTTAATTCTCTTTACCAAAAGGATCAGTTGGAAAAGAAGGAAACTGTTATGATTCAGCAATTTTATCTGTGAGCTTTATCTCATTTCATTCTCATAACAACTCTCCATGCTAGGTCATAGCCCCATTACAGAAATGAAGACACAGGCGCAGAGAGATTAAGTTTCACATCGAAAGTCTCATGGATAATAAGATGTGATACCGAAGTTTGAACGCAGATCTGTTTATATGTATTGTACCATGCTGCTTTTTAGGAAACTGTCTGCGATGCTAAGATAGATCTCAGTGGGTATCTTCTGGCTACTGTGGAGGTCATTCTACCCTCGCACCTTTGCCAGGGACACTCGGGGAGGCAAACTGAAATTTTTCTTCTGTATCTCTCTTTCAGCTGCAGTCAATGGAGTGAGGATGAGCAGAACCCTGCTTGAAGAGAGGGAGGCAATAGGTGGCAGCTACATGCTCCTGGTAAGGCTCCTGAAGTACCCCAGGTTGGGAGGCATCTCAGGGCTCTTTTTCCTGGGTTGCATCTACAGAATCTCCATCAACGGTTGGAGAGAAGTCTGAGTGTCATTGAGTCGAAGACCTGGGTTGAGCCACTTAGGAGAAGGTGAAGAGAAGGGGGTAGGAGCTACTTTGTAGGAGTGACCAAATCTGGGCTGGGAGCCCTTTAATTTAGGTGTATAGCTCTGCTCCATACACACCTAGCTCTGGTGACAAGCAAGGGTCATTTTCTGCATCCCCCTTTCCCACATTATATTTCACAGGAATGAGCTAATTCTCACATGACACCCACATGGCTCTTTTTCTGTTTCTTCCTCTTGGAGAGTGAGACCTCTCACTCTTGAAATCGTTTCTAGAAACTGTTCTGAGACAACTTGTCTGATTCCTCCTAGACCCTCCGATGCCCCTCAGGCTGGGTTAGGTACCTCTTCTCTGTGGCTCCAGGGGCACCCTGTGCTTGGCCTTTTCATAGCACTTTTCACGTGTGCTGTGGGTTGAGTGTATCTATTTTACATTATTGTTGTGGGATAATACATGTAAAGTAATTGAGCTTGGTCTAGGGTTTTGTTATGGTGATTGTCTACTTGTCAGTCATGTTCATCGTAAGCTTTGAAGGAAGGGACTATATCTCTGATACCTTGCACTGCACCCAGGACATGAATATTCAGTAAAGTTCTGATGAAAGAATGAATGAATTGAATACAATGAGTTAAAGAGTAGCAAAGGTAGAGGATGAGTATGCTTTTCTTGAACCATTTAAATATATATAAATAATAAGCATACAATTCCTGAAAATTTCAGTGAGAAAAATTCTTTATTTAAAATAGGCTAGAATTTTTATACTAGATTAAATAAAATACTCTATAAATGAGACTTTTAAATTCAATTATACCAAACCCAGTAATACCAGTCAGGAGTTTTCCACCAATCCCCATTTAATAAAGTTTAAATGAATTAGCTTAGAATTATGAGGATATTTGCCTTTGCTTAGAGAAAAAAGCAGTACCACATTTCCTGAATATAATAGTGTCATGCTAGTAAGAGAAATTCTGTAATGCTTAAGACAGCTAAGAAAAAGTGATGATTAAATGCTGAGACCCTTAGACCCTTGCTCTGATGTTATTAATAGTGTTTCTAAATCACAGAGACAATTGACAGATTTTATTTCAACAAGATATTGAAAGCAAGAAGGGGACCTACACTACTTCTAGCCACTTGTATTTATTAATATATGCTTAGCGCTTTTAATGCCTTTGCTGCAGAAGGGTAATAAGTGTTTTAGCAAAAAGGTACACTGTGGGGACAAAGCTGGGAAGCTTGTGCATACAGAAAGTAGCTAATATCTTAGAGCTGTCAGGGCTCTTGGAAATGCCACGCATCATACATCATCTCGGGCTCCTGGGCTCTGTTTCCTGGCATGGATGTTTGCAGAGAGTTTGGGGCCATTGTGGTATCCATGGTTACTTCATCCTGGAAATCCATGGATGTGGTCATGTCAGCATCGTAGGTCCTATAAACATCAGCTAATTCAGGGGTCATCAGTGGGTCAGCACCTGCTGGGGTGACGCTGGGGAGTCCCTTCATCTTCCCTGAAGGGCTCCTTGGCAGGCTGGGAACATCATCCTTAGGGAGAGCAAGGAGTCCTGCATGGGCAACAGGTTCTAGCTCTGCAAGGAAAGCTGGGTTTTCTGGATCGTCTGGGTTGGCCTCCGGCATAGGGGAGCCTTGTGCACCTCCTTCTCCCTTCTCAGGGCCTTTAGTTGCAGCCACTGGGGAGTCAAATTCCAGAGTGAAGTCACCGCCCATAGCTGGCTTGTGCGGCATTCCCCCCAAGCTGGACCTCATGCCTCCAAATCCTGGAAATATGGCTCCATAGGCCATTGGGTCTCCTCTCCCGCCCTGGAAAAAAGACATTCGTTAAAGATGCCATTATCACATGCTATTAACTATACCATGCAACTCTACCTGGTCACATTCACCAAGGATCTCTAAAAAACTAGTAGAGGATAGGAAGTTGGCTGATAGCTTTGTGTAAGCTCATTTCTCACTAAACTGGCTTTGAAACATAATGAAGAGGATTCTGCACTTATCTGGGTGGATCTTGGCGTGATCTCCACAAGAGGGAGATAACAGGGCAGAAGTAAGACTTGAGGCAAAGTGAGTTTGAATTTAATTTTAAGAAAACGAGTAGTTGAAGTGAGTACTACCATCACAAAACAAATAAGAACTGAAACTCATAACTGCATTTGTTGAGGGAGAATCTTGTCAATGGCATTTTTCAGTGTACCCCAAATGAAGTTCCATGTACGTTTTTTTTTTTTTTTCTTTTAGGGGCCTCATTATATGGCCCAGACTACTGGTCCAGAACTCCTAGGCTCAAGTGATCTTCCTGCCTCAGCCTCCCTAGTAGCTGGGATTACAGGGGCGAGACACTGCACCCAGCTAAGACTTAACTTTTTTTAAAGCACAAAGTTTAAGAAAAAAATTTGGCTTCCATGGAGTAACTAAAATATTTTCTTCCTGTGGACAAACAGAATTCCAGAACTGACCATGTTTCTTTTTCTACCTTTGCTGCCAGAAATATGGGGTCCAAAATCTTAGGCTGTTGGTAGCAATTGAGCAGGACTGTGTGACTTGCATATCTGTATTCTGATTTTCTTGAAATTATGACTCATTTTAAATCCTACCTTCAACTTTTTGGTTATATTTATTGTGTGTTTTTCATAAGCTCTGCAAAATCTTTTGGGAATGAGGCAGAATAGAAATAATTAATATTATATGATGGCAATTAACACTTACTTGAATTTTGAACTTCCAGTGACTTGTATTGGTGTTATATAGATACAATACTCTTTCCTTCTCCTTTCTCCTGACTCTTCATTCTTTCTCAGCTTTCACATCATCTCCTCCAGGGATGATACTGTGAATCCCTGGACTGGGCTAACTGCCCTTCCTCTCTGACTCTTTCTCTGTAATAAAACTGTTATTGCTTTTATCCCACGATTTTGACATTAGATATCTGCCCTTGTACCTATCTTTTCCATTCATTAGACTGTAAGTTCCTTGAAAACAAGATTTTTTTTTTTTTTTTTAAAGCAGGGTCTTGCTCTGTTGCCTAGGCTGGAGTGCAGCGGTGTGATCTCAGCTCATTGAAACCTCTGCCTCCCAGGCTCGAGTGACTCTCCTGCCTCAGCCTCCTGAGTAGCTGCAACTACAGGCTTGTGCCTCTAAACCCGGCTGATTTTTCTATTTTTAGTGGAGACGGGGTTTTACCATGTTGGCCAGGCTGGTCTCAAACTCCTGATCTCAGGTGATCCACCTGCCTTGACCTCCCAAAGTGCTGGGATTATAGGCGTGACCACTGCGCCCAGCCGAAAACAAGAATCTTACCTTGTTTTGTTTATAGTATTTTCCTATGTGTGTGGCACATGGAAGGCACACAAAAATACTGATATGTAATTTTTCTTTCACAGATAATATGTGTGTTTGTTAACTCGAAAGAATCTGTAGTTGACAATGATTTGTTAATTCAATATAGCTTTTGTTTGTCTTGCCTTGTGCTCTAACAAATGTAACAGATAAAAAATTTCTTAGGAAAAGAGTTGTACGACTTTATTGATCTCAAATCCTAAACTTGCATGGATAATGATAACATAATACTAGTATATGCTCATTGACAATGCACGTTGACATTTAAAATAATCACATTTTAAACTTGGTTTTCTTTTGCTTTTTGATCTTTCAATTTTGAGATCTGAAGTACTTGTAATGCTGTTGAATTTGATGTTTTGAGGGACCAAATGGTCCGAGAAAGAACAAGAACTCTGTATGAACCACATGTATCTTTTTGGTTTGAAGTGTTTATAGTTCAACGACGGCCTTTCAAGTGGAGGTTTCTCCTCTGTTCATCTACAAGCAATGGGCAAAACTCTATGCTCAAGAATAGTTATCACCCAGAAATGAAAGACTACATAGGAAACATGATGAAATCTTTGGATACTGCTTCAGACTTAAGCTTAGTTTTTGGAGTGGAAAAATCTGAGTCCTATGCTCATTTGGTGACATTCATGGCAGACGTCTCTTGCAGCCAGTCATAAGTGACTGTTCTTCCCTGGCCACTATTTTAAGAAGAGTTAGAAGACATTACTCACTGCCATTTCTTCTGAACTCATGATGCCAAGTCTGGCAGGGGCATTCTGTTCAAAAAGAAATATTGCATCAAAGTACGAACCAGCTACCTTCTTATCTACTCAAGACAAAGTTAAAAGTTATTTAGTTTTCACTTAAACCTTAATACTAATGCTGTGTACAGAGGTAAAGTGGAGAGGTGAGTCATTATGGAATAAATGTAGTCAACTTGGATAATTCAGATCTAAAATTTATTTTTTCTTTAATACCCTTGTGTGCATGTGTGTGTGTGTGTGTGTGTAGCCAAGATTATCCAAATAGGAAACTTGCCTCCTTAATATTTCAGTTACTAATGTAGGCGTTCAGAGAATGTTTATTTGGAATCTCTTGTGTGAGACCTAGATTTTATAATTGTAGCTCTTAAGATAAAATTTAATTAAAAACAATACTTTTTATAGAATATGGACTTACCAGTTGATTTGCTCCAAAAGGCATGTAAAACATTCCTGGATAAAGCTAAATAAAATATAATCATTATCACAAAATGCATTTTCCAATGGAAAAACTTTTAAGTAAATTGCAAACAGAGATGTGGTATTAAAAAAAAACTTACTGGAGATTGTTTATTTTGTGGCATTGGTCCCCGAGAAATCAAACGGGCTATTTGGAAAATCTTTAAATGGTGGAAAACAGAATAAGTAATTCACACAGGCAAATCCCCATTACAGTAATTTTTGAGTTACATGAAACACATTTTCAGATGGATTAGTATAGAAATAAGTATTAATATTTAAGAAAACAAAGGAATCCATTATACTTCATATTCATGGATTAATGGGACAATGAAAAAATTCACTCTTCTTTTTCGAGATATAGAGACAGTTTTTACGACAAAGTGTCCCATTGAGATCTGTACTTACTGATGGACCTTGTGGATCAGGAAAATCCAATCCTGGGAGCTATGTTACAGATAAATATTAAAATTATCAGTCAAAAAATGAACAAAATAGATAAAAGCAAATAAAAGATAGACAAAGTGAACAAATAAAATAAAAACAAAAAATAGAAGTGTCTCATTGAGATCTGTACTTACTGATGGACCTTGTGGATCAGCAAAATCCATTCTTGGGAGCTATATCATAGGTAAATATCAAAATTATCATAAAAATGAATAAAATAGATAAATACAAATACAAATAAAAAATAGACAAAGTGAACAAATAAAAAAATACAGAAAGTGTCTCATTGAGATCTGTACTTACTGGTGGACCTTGTGGATCAGCAACATCTGCTCCTGGGAGCTATATCACAGATAAATATTAAAATTCTCAGTCAAAAAATTAACAAAATAGACAACGAGAAAATAAAAAAATAGACAAAGTGACATTAAAAATAAAAAAATTGACAAAGTGAACTGATCACATGATTATCTTGTTTGCAATTACGGTAAAACAAAATGAGTTTCATTATTTTACTTTCTTTCAGTGTTTTGGGAGGTATGACCCGAGAGTTTGCAATGGTCTTTTACTAACATTACTCAAATGTACCGGCAGGGGAATGAGGTACATCTATCATGGCTTTGCTATCTCTTGCAGATTAGAAAGTAATGAATTTTGGAACGGGAACATACCTGGTTGGTTTGAACCCTGGCTCTGCCACTTAGTTTTTGTGTACTCCTGGGCCAATTTTGTAACTTCTCAAAATCTGTCTTCCTTTCTTTAAAAAGACTGATAATATGTATTTTTATAGGATTGTAGGCAGGATGATATGGGGGAATGACACATGCCCACAACATACTGGTTACATGGTACCTTCCTTTTCTTTCACCCATTACACTTTTCTCTACATTATTACAAGACACTTTTTGCATAGTTGTCACCTTTCTGTCAGACAGATAATAATGGAAAATCCTACTTGTTATGCTGAGGGATCAATCACTTTTCTCAGTCTTTCCAACACCAAAAAAAGACCAGTGATAGGAAACCTGGACTTCTCTGGGGTTTTATTCTATTTCCTATGGAAGTTTTCATCTTTTGTAACTAAGAAACCCAGTTTTATAGGCACAGGATCTTTTAGAATCCATGCCCTGTCTCTGATGGCAAAAGATAGGAACGGATATTTATGTTTTACTCAAAAAATAAATCTCAGATATGGAAGACTGATTAAGAATATATTTATATCATGTATTATGCCTGAAGGCTACGATTATTTAAAATTGCCCTGCAAATTAGTTTTCTTCTATTAGGTTAGCTGGTGATTCTGATCTGACTTCAAGAGAAAGGAAGTACCTCAGGCTTTGGTGGCTTATCTGATGGTGCCACCTGCTGCTGAACCAGAGGCAGTTCTCCTTCCTGCAAGAGCAGCTGTCCCAGGTGAATTGGAGGCTGAAGTGCTTCTTTCTGTGCTGTGGCCTCGTCGGCGGTTGCCGCAGCGGCCTGGAGGAAAGGTTTCAGTCCTGGCTGTTGAGGCTTCAAGGATGGCTGTGATGGGAGAGGTGGGGGATGCACAGGCAAAGAATATTCATACTGCAGAGAAATTTGAAAAGAGTGTCAGGAAGGGATGGCTCATTAAACAACGGTGCTTAGAATTTCTAAACAAAGGGGCTTGGGGCACTTTCTATCTGGAAGGGAGGCTAGGGGACTTGTCTTGAAGTTGAGTTTACATAGGAAGCACCAGTTAGTGTTAATGTTGTTTGGGGAGGTCTTGCGTGTGCCTCCCCTACCTGCTTTGGGACCACCATTGCTCATGAAAGTGAAGCTACATGAACCTCCTGGTAGGATGAGACATGTCCTTCTCTAAGTTCTCATAGCTGTCTGTATGTATCTGTATCTTTATTTTACCACTTTCTCATTGGATGGTAATTATTTGTTATAAATCTTTGTCCCCCAGTCAATGGAGAGAGAATGATATGTCTTGTTTCTCTTTATAGCCCCTGTACATAACATAGCTCCTAACAAGTGCCTGGCCCATGGTGAGTACCTAGTATATTTTTCAAATTAATGAAAGCATAAAGCATAATTAATTAAAATGCCAATCAAATTCTTGCAACATGGAAATTCACTTTGGAAACAAGTGAAGAAACAGTCACCATTAACATAATTTATTGTCCTACTAAATGGGACCTCGTGGTAATGCTTCTGCTGTGGAAGACCACCTGGAACTAAAATTCCCTGTTAATCTTGGTTCTGAGTCCATATATTAAATGAAAAAATTCCCTGTTAAAATCACCATGTTTTGTTGCTTCTTCTAGAAATTACTTGTGGCGAATGGCTCCCTATTGTTTGTAGAATGATTGCAAACTCCTCAGATCAGCAAGGAAGTCTCACAACAATTCGGGGCTCTGCTTTGCCTCTCCAGTCCTCACCCCTCTCTGAGCTCACATCTCACAAGTCAGCACTTTGAAATATGTTGTCTTGTCCTATCTGAAATTTCACAATCCTTGGAGCCATTCGTAAATATCTTCACTTTTACTACCAAATCACAATTTGGTTTATGTATTTATTAGGCACCTAATCAATAATGGTTAACAGATTGATATATTTATTGACTTCTGTAGGGTTCATGATGTTTTATTTTTTTAAATTTCTTAATTTTTTTTTGAGACAGAGTCTCACTCTATTGCCCAGGTTGGAGTGCAGTGGCACAATCTCGGCTCACTGCAGCCTCTGCCTCCTGGGTTCAAGCGATTCTCCTGCCTCAGCCTCCCGAGAGTAGCTGAGATTACAGGTGCCTGCCGCCATGCCCGGCTACTTTTTGTATTTTTAGTAGAGACGGGGTTTCACCATGTTGGCCAGGCTGGTCTTGAACTCCTCACCTCAAGTGATCCATCCACCTTGGCCTCCCAAAGTGCTGGGATTACAGGCATGAGCCATCGCACCTGGCTATGGTGTTTTAACCAGGATTATTGTCATCATTTGAAATTAGCCTTTGAGTAATTATTTAGGAAATCTTGATTCAAATGAAAATTGTCCAGGGTGTAGCCTGCTTCGATTTTTGAGGATTGTTTGCTGATATCTTTAACATAGGTCTCATATTTTGGAGGCTGTATCTTCCTATTTTAAATAAATATGCAAATAGTTTCAAATTTAAAAATATTTCTTAAACACTAAAAGCAGTTATAGGCTTTGATTTATTTGGCACGAGAATAATTTTTTGTTAATGCTAGGACTTGGCTATTGCTAATTTATCACAACTCAAGGAAGGCAAGTAAGAAGAGGTTTTAAAGCCTGAGGTTTCAAACATATTGACGCTATTCACTCACCTGTTGAGTTTCATGTTCCCTTGGCCTCATCCATGGAGGAGAGGAATGTGGTGGGAGGAGGCCGTGCATCCACAAAGAATTAAATGATTTCCCAAAGCCAAATCTAGAATACTAAAGACATGGATAAAAAAGGCATGCTTATATTTAAATGTTAAATATAACATTGGTTATATTTGGTTTTCTTTTCTTTTCTTTTCTTTCTTTTTTTTGAGATGGAATCTCGCTCTGTCACCAGGCTGGAGTGCAGTGGGCGATCTTGGCTCACAGCATCCGCCTCCTGGGTTCAAGCAATTCTCCTGCCTCAGCCTCCTGTGTAGCTGGGACTACAGGCACGCACCATCACGCCCAGCTAATTTTTGTATTTTTAGTAGAGACGGGGTTTCACCATGTTGGCCAGGATGGTCTTGGTCTCTTGACCTCATGATCTGCCCGCCTCGGCCTCCCAAAGTGCTGGAATTACAGGCGTGAGCCACTGAGCCCAGCCTGGTTTTCATTCTCTAAAAAATCAACAGATAGTGTAAATATAGCAAAAGCAAAAGTGGTGTTGCTTAATTTAAAATGGATAGGTATGGTTGGACATGGTGGCTCATGCCTCTAATCCCAGCACTTTGGGAGGCCGAGGTGGGTGGATCACCTGAGGTCATGAGTTTGAGATCAGCCTAGCGACATGGTGAAATCCCGTCTCTACTAAAAAATACAAAAATTAGCCTGGCATGGTGGCAGATGCCTGTAATTCCAGCTACTCGGGAGGCTGAGACAGGAGAATAGCTTGAACCCAGGAGGCGGAGGTTGCAGTGAGCCGAGATCGCACCACTGCACTTCAGCTTGGGCCACAGAGCGATACTCTGTCTAAATAAATAAATAATAAATAAAAATAAATCAAATGGATAGGTAAACTGTTCCTTTCAATGAACTTAAATTTCATTTTGAGCTAGTCTGCAATATTTCCATAAACTTGTTTGAGATTTAGATTTTTTAAGCACTTATGTTTTGTGCCATATAATAAAATTAATAATGCACAAAAATATTCTTTTTTTAACTAAAGAAAATTCAATACTATTTTTATTTTTCCCTATCACTCTATCTTATTTTGTTTTAGGTTCTCATTTACTTCTTGGTTCTTCCAATATTTAGTATATTGTCTATTCATAAATAAATTTGATGAATTATAATGCTGCTGCTAATATTAACACTAGCACCACCATGAATACTTGCAATAAGAAATATGATTACCTGAGAAAGTGTGTTTAATCCTTGCAGACTTCCCAACTGTCTCATTGTCTATCAAGAAAAAAGTGGGTTACTGTTTATCACATATGCTGTGTTTGACACAACTGATTTCTCGTGATATTTGACATTATCAACACAAAGTTTGATGTGGATCAGTTTAACAAAACGAAAGTAGACACAAATCATCATCGAAAGGTGGAAATATTAAATTTGGTTCTGCCATTGTTATTATTACTGCTATTAAAATAATGCAGTTGCTTTTATCATTAATTAAAGGAGAAAAAGTATTATTTAAGTGGAGGTTACATTGAAACATAGGAAAATAGCTCATTCCACTGAAATATAAATGTAATTGTGAGGAATTTGCTTCATTGACTCTTTTCTCCCCATTTAATTTACTTTGCCCCTTACAAGTTCAGCCAGAAGAGGAATTTGAAACAAACAAATAAATAAAACTTTTACCTCTTTCTCAAACAATAAATCTTTCAAAATATTAAATATAGAAACTATTGAAAGAAATGTTAAGTATCTGGATAGATTATCGAGAATTCCACCATTTCAACAGAAAGTCAATTTCACTTTTTTCATGGGAAGAGATTCAGAACGCTTTGGATTGAGTTTAAGCTAAAAAAGAAAAAAAACCCTCAGTGCAATTAGTTTCCATGTGAAGTAAGCATCTAGCTCAAATAGGTATTGATTGCCCCCAGCTTACCATGACACACGGGAATTTCACAAGACCTTGTGAAAAATTTTTAATCTTATAAATATCTTTCTATATATAACTGTCAATATTTTTCATTGACATGACTAACATTTCAGTTTTGCTGGGGTTTTCTAAACAGAATATATATTACATGAGAACTGCAATAAGACAAATACACTGTACAACTTATACAGGAAGTATCATAGTACAATGTTAATGCTGTTTGCCAGACTTATAAAAAATTAAATTTTGTACAGGTACATTTATTTCATGAGAACTTTGTCATGTAAGATAGTATAAGGAGCAGGACTAAAAATAAACTGTGAGTAAAGAGCAATGTATTTTAATTAATGTAGTAATTTTATTAATATGTATATTCTATATAAGGCATTAAGTATTAATATTGCTTTTGTTTGCATAGAAATAATGTTCTAAAAAGTAAAACACCTGAGAGTTTAAAATTGCAGTAGAATTATAAGACAAAGCTCTAGTAAATGTCATAATTTTTCTAGCACTCCTCAGGATAACAGCCACAAACTTCTGGCTAGGAAAACTGAGAAACACACCACCATATTTCTCCTGTATCGCAAATATACCAATGTAAAGTTAATACGTAAAAAACTCTGGCAATACATACCTCAAGGCTCAAACTAGCCATACCCGGTGTTCCAGTTTGCTGAGGAAAGAACTGAATGAAAATAAGAATAATTTTGAGTCTCATTGGTACAAAACTTCCTTCAATGCCCATTGGGCATAGGATATTGCTCCAGTACATAAGGGCTACCTGAGGGGCCACCATTTTGGTTTATTATGCAAATAACTTGAGTGCTTGGGCAGAATGAAGAAGAGCATAAGTTATTTGGGAGAATCAACACAGTATTTAAAAATTTTGCTCCCACCTGCATCATCTATCCTTTGTCTGCATCTTAATGCTTTGTTGCTTTAAAAGCAAAATATGATTTAAAGTTACACACAAGGAGAAGTAGAATAAAGCAACAAAATAGAAAACTACTAGTATTTTATATTCTTAAAAAATTACCACAGAAAAAAGTAAAGGGGACAAACTCAAGCTGAATTTTCATGTGCTTTTGACAAATCTACATGATTTTGGTTTACCAGATGTGGCATGGGATCATGACATTCAGAAAAATCATATGCAAAATCCAACTTGACTCCCATTCAAAGGACTTCAGCAAATTCTCTATGATTTTTAGTGAAAGATTATTTTATGTATAAACCTACTATATTTTGGGATCATATGAAATATTTATTTTTCCTTAAATAAAAAGCATTCTAGCACAAAATACTATTATACTTAACGTGTTCACTTAAAAGTTGTTCAAAAATATACCTATCTATACAATTAGTTTTTTAAAATGTAAGATATTTTCCTTTCCTTTTTTTTTTTTTTTTCCCCAAGACTAAGTTTCACTCTGTCACCCAGGCTGGAGTGCAGTAGTGTGATCTCGGCTCACTGCAACCTCTGCCTGCCGGGTCCAAGCGATTCTCCTCCCGCGTAGCTGGGATTACAGGTGTGCGCCACCAAGTCAGGTTAATTTTTGTATTTTTAGTAGAGACAGAGTTTCACCATGTTGGCCAGGCTGGTCTTGAACTCCTGAGCTCAAGTGATCCACCCACCTGGGCCTCCCAAAGTGCTGGGATTACAGACATGAGCCACTGCACCTGGCTTCCTTTTTTTAAAAAATAGAGACGGGGGTCTCACTATGTTGCCCAGGCTTGTCTTGAACTCCTGAGCTCAAGTAATCCTCCTGCCTTAGCCTCCCAAAGTGCTGGGATGATAGGCATGAGTCACCATGCCCAGCCTTTTGCATTTTTTTTTTGTTGTTGTTAAAGATATTTTTCTTTAGAAACCAATCGTTATTACTTTACACAAATACCAGTAGAAAACATGGAGAATGGAAGAGTAGGAATTAGAGTAAATTGGATTTTGAGAGTCTCTGGTTCTTCGGATACTCTCACTTTCTAAGACCAAGGGGTTGTAATGCCATCTTTCCTTCAGTTATACCACAAGGATTTATGGAATGTTTACTAAACATAGTGGTATTATTTTTCCTTTATGAGTAAGAAGTTAAAGAATTACACCCCCTGCTTTTTCACCCCCCACCTTTTTCATATAAGTAAAATCCCACCTTCTGGGTCATGGTGATAATTTCCTTACATAATTCAGTTTTGGACAAGAATGGAGGGAAAGGGCCAGGCACGGAGGCTCACGCCTGTAATCCCAGCACTTTGGGAGGCTGAGGTGGGCAGATTATGAGGTCAGGAATTTGAGAACAGCCTGGCCAACATGGCGAAACCCTGTCTCTGCTAAACATACAAAAATTAGCTGGGTGTTGTGGTGGGCACCTGTAATCCCAGCTACTTGGGAGGCTGAGGCAGGAGAATCGCTTGAACCCAGGAGGAGGAGGTGGCAGTGAACTGAGATCTCAGCATTGAACTCCAGCCTGGGCAACAAAGCCAGATTGTTTAAAAAAAAAAAAAAAGAAAGAAAGAAAAAGAATAGAGGGAAAGGCATTATAAATGTGTAACAAATACTCTGGGTAGGAAAGAGGTTAGCTGTATAGACAGGAAGGGTGATTGTGCATGTACGTGTGTATGTGGTGGGTAGCTTGTTGAGAATTTGGGGGAATCGTGAGAGCGGGACTTTCCTCCCCACTATTTGCCAGTGCATAAATAACACATCTTGGATTGAACCACAGAACAAAGTGTACTTTGCTTTCCATCCGCTCTAAGTCATGAATTAAAGAATATTTACACGAATGTATACAGATAGGGGATACATTTCTCATGCAGAATTAACAGGAGAAGAACATCTGATCTGACAAGCAATTGGTTGGCAATAATAAGCAATTGTTCTGTTCCTCAGAGCGGACCCAGTTGATTCAGGTGTGGATCATTACAGGTTCAAAGAACACCAATGTGTTAGACCGATGGTGAATGACTGAGGCTGATCTCAACGTCAGTATCATACAAAGGTAAGCTAGGGTGGCACCCTCAAGTTTTCTTTCATTTAAAATTCACCTTGTGTGATGAAACAGGGACTCTATTTTTATTTGTGGAATTAAGGTTTTCATCATTATAATCAGGTTTCATCCTCTTTCTCCATTTCCATTCTCTTTCACTAAAACACTTTAAGAAAACCAAATAGCTAACCTTTTCTTTCAGGGCATTAAAATATTCTAAAGTTCATTTGAGGCCAACTATGAGCTCCTGGAGATAAGAGATCATGTCTTATTTACTTTAATTTTTCCAATGCCCAGCACATTGCTGGATGCATGGCGGCTGCTCAGTATATATTTGCTAAATGCATATAGCAGCCAAATAAAGTTTTTGTGATAACAGAATTGCATGCTGTTGGCTGGAGTAGTTCAGTGTTCAAAAGATTGTGTTTGTATGAGATCATTTCAGTATATACTAGAATGGATCAGGTGTGGGACTGTAATACACAGTTAGCCCCATCACTATGATATGTTTTGATTTATGAAACTTCAGCTCTCAGTCACACAATTTTTGCTTACAAGGTAAATTTGCTAGTTAATTACTAGCTTCAAATAGAATTATCTAGCTGAGTTTTGTAACCACAGAAATTTGGAGATGGTTCTTTTTGAAATGAAGAAAATGTACTTTTCTTTTTCAGAGAAATTTCCTCTTTCCATTTCAACTTTATACTGATAGCAAGAAGTTGATAATAAAATTTCGCCATGCATTGTACAGACTAAGTCTTTTAACTTTGAATGAGTGGAATAAGATCTAGAAATTGTTTTGGGACTATTTTAAATAACTTTTCCGTAGAAATATCATAAGCCTCACTTACTGCTTTTTTTTTTTTTTTTTTTTTTGAGATGGAGTCTCACTGTGTCGCCCAGGCTGGAGTGCAGTGATGCAATCTTGGCTTACTGCAACCTCCACCTCCGGGGTTCAAGCAATTCTCCTGCCTCAGCCTCCCAAGTAGCTGGGATTACAGGTGCACACCACTATGCCCGGCTAATTTTTGTATTTTTAGTAGAGATGGGGTTTCGCATGTTGGCTAGGCTGATCTTGAGCTCCTCACCTCAGGTGATCCGCCTGCCTCAGCCTCCCAAAGTGCTGGGATTACAGGGGTGAGCCACCAAGTCCAGCTATCACTTACCGCTTTTGGATTGCAAGACTGACATCTGAGCGACTATGGCTTTTGACTCAATGGGACTACACCACTGGATTAAATCAAGTGAGTCTATGCGTGGACTCTCAGTCCAAATCCCTTCAGTGTTGTCTGGAGTCCAACAATCAAGAACCTCTTCTGGGACACACTCTAAAGACTGACTTACCGGCACTGCAAAACTGATTTCCAGGAGGCATAGGATCAGTATCAGGTCCTTCATTTTGAAAAGTGGAATCTAAAACATAATTAAGTTGGAGAATTAAATCAGATTAATTTTTATTCAGAATGGTTAAAAGACAATTTTTGAAAATGAGCCTGAGTCTCTGCTCTTCCAAAAACAATCAGGATAAAGGTTAGAAGAACAAAATAAAAAACTAACTTGTATGTAGTAGTTTCTGAAATAAATTGACAAGCAATTAAAAAATATCTAAGCACTTTTTAAATGGATCTACAGCCTGAATAAATATGTAGGAACAACCTCCATCGATATCCTATAAGTGCTATGTTTCATTTCATAAAGTGAATTATGAATTTAAAAATCCTTCCCGCTAAGTAAAATATTGGTCTACCAGGTATTATTCACAGAAGTTTATACTTTGCTTACCCTTTGGGATACATTTTGAAATGCATGTGAAATGTAATGCACCTAACAGTCATTTTATAACAAACCTTTATTTGCAGGAATAGAGGGTATATCATTGCATGTTTAGTTTAGGTAATGTACGTAACCATTCCAAAACTTATCTTTTCAAATGAGAGTAAATTGGCTATCTTAATTTCCTTTGATGTTAGTGGAAAATATGTTTCAAATTTAGCTTTCCTCTTCCTAAAATGAATTATCTTTTAAAATTTATTCTATAAATTCAAAAAGCTCTTTATTCTTACATGAATAGAGATCTGAATAGCCAAGAAATTTACTCATCTTCTAATATTACAAAAAATTAGGCAGTATAATAAAAAATAGTTAAAAAAAATACAGTCTATAGATAAAAGTCTTTTTTTTTTTTCTTAGTTGAATGGGTGTTAGGCATGTCATCTCTTAACATGCTAATGGATTACAACAAGCAATAATTCAGCTACTGGTGACAAATGAAGATAAATCCTCTTTATAAAAGCTGTCTGGAGATAGGAAAAAAAGAATTTACAGGAAACACACGGAAATCATAAAATCCCATTTTACCTTAGATGCTGACATGCACTGTGCTCTCAGGGCCTGATGATGCCAACCAAGATAGTTCTAAGAAAAGAAGATTAAAATTTTTTTCAGGACTGTGCGTGGGACTTGCTCTGTACTTCTCATTCAGGGAAGATTAGAAACCTTTATTTAAAGTGCCAATCCACCAATCAAAGTGAAGCAAAATGGCTGGGGGGCGGGGGCGGGGAGGTTGGGGGGGCGGGAATCTCTGCTCCTGCAATTAGTCCACAACCTTTTATTGCATGCAGGGACATTGGCCCAGTAGGGTCTCATTATTTTTAATTGTACTGCAGCCCCTGTACTTATTCAGAGAACTTGATAGCAGGGAAGGCAGTAAAGGAATAATGGACATAGGCTCTGAAGACAATTATTTTGGTGAGCTGGGGGAAATATATGTAAAATAGATGCAAAACAAGCCATTATCTGTTTTGTGCTGGTTTTATCTGCAGATAAAGCTAGTGACCCAATGCTAGCATTATTCAGATTTTCACCCTCCTGTTTGTTGCAGTAAAAGTAACTACCCTCCTTCCCCCTCAGCACACACAGAGTCTGAAAGAAAACATTAAAATGTTAGATGGATAATGAATGTGTGTGATTTCTTTCTTGAATTTCCTAGATATTTTCATATCTGGAGATAATTGATTAGAGACAGCCAACCTTTTGTAAGAAACTACAATTGGACCCTCTGCAAGAATCAGGTTTACTTCAGGTAAAACTTTGGTGCATTTAAAAAAAAATTTGTGGGGACAGGGACATAAATCAGAACATTCTCTATGAACCAAATCAATGGGCACAAGTGTCAGTTCACACTTTAGATAGACACATTTCCAGGCATTAGTATCAAGCCAGGTTAATAAGACATATTTCGATCATTTAAAAGGTTAACATCAACACAGACTGGTTTTTCTCCATGAACAGATAATATCTTGAATGTGGATTGTATATCAGCTGCTTTTGTTACTTCTCTGCCCATCCTTGTCTTTCCAAAGTTGTGATTTCAGATATGGTAGGGATAAGCATTTAAGATTAGTTTCTGAAGAAGGGATGAGTCAGTACACTCTTTAGAGAAGCAGGGATCTTGTCAATTACAGGGAACATTGAGGAAGCTGGTATTTTGAGAAAGGTGTATCCATACCCAAATGTAGGCCTAACAGCTTCAAATAATGTTATCTTAGAAGCTGCTCCTGAAAACCTCTGTGTTCCACTGATACCAGAATTATCTTTAGAATAAAAAGAAATGAAGAATGTGAATGTGTTTTGCAAACAGCAAAATGTTATTGTTAATGAAAAGTATTATTTTTGCATGCTCTCTACGGTGCTTGATGCAGTCCCTTAATCTCTTTCTTTCGAGCCCCAGTTTCTTCTTCTGTTATGTACGGATAATAATTAATGACCAGAAGGTTGTCTTTTTTTTTTTGAGATGGAGTTTTGCTCTGTTGCCCAGGCTGGAGTGCAGTGGCGTGATCTCAGCTCACTACAACCTCTGCCTCCTGGGTTCAAGCGACTCTACTGCCTCAGCCTCCTGTGCAGCTACGATTACAGGCCCGCGCCACCATGCCCAGCTAATTTGTTTTGTATTTTTAGTAGAGACAGGGTTTCCCCATGTTGGCCAGGCTGGTCTGAAACTACTGACCTCAGGTGATCCGCCTGCCTCGGCCTCCCAAAGTGCTGGGACTACAGGCGTGAGCCACCACGCCCAGCCTGAGCTTGTCGTAAAGATTGGTGAGATGGTGAAGATGCAGCAGCTGCCATTTATTGGGTGCTGAATGAATGAGTTGATAGTCCTTTTGGTAGGAGAAACTACATGAAATATGAGACCGCAAGAACACTATGTGTGTGTGTGTGTGTGTGTGTGTGTGTGTGTGCATGTGTTGGAGGAGGAGGAGTGCTGGCAGCTAGGTTCATAAGCTCCAATGAGGTAGAGAAGGGACCTGATGGAGGACATTTTCTCTGCGTGGAAGTCGATGCTGAATCCATAGGAACGAGCTTCTTCGTTGGCTACAAAACAGGGAAACTGTGTGTGTATGTCTTCTAAAGTTTATAAACATGATCATGACACACTAATAACGATGTTTTGGTAGGATTCTTATGTTGTGCTTTGCTTTTAAGTCAAATATCCAGTATATCATACACACTGTTGCTTCTTCCTTTGTTAAATGTCACACTCCATTCTGGCTTATTGACTTCCAGGTGTTTATCTGGTAGTTTATTTCTCCTCCAATATCCTGCACACCAACACTAGACTTATCTTCCTAAAATACCGGTTTTGGCATTTCACTGCCCCACTCAAAAACTATGTAAGGATCTCCAAGGCTATCAGATAAAGTTCACGCTCTGTACTTAGACAGTCAATTTAACATTTCAGTTCATCTTTCCAATCTTGTTTCCCACTTTGCATGAGACAGTGTGCATTCATATTGTAATAATGATTGTAATCAGTTGGAGTTGGTTTCATTTCTTCAGCTAATAAACAGTTTTTTTTGTCTGATTTTATGGGATGTATGTTATTGGGAAAGTTGGTAAATATAGTACTAATTTATCCAATGAAAAATTTTTCTATTCCAAGGAAATCTGGAAATTAGTATGAATGTATGAATGACTTTTTGACAGTGATTATAGGTATTAAGGAAATTACCATAGCTGATGGAAACCATGTTATGTTGGCCAAGACCATACCTGTATGAAGAACAATCAGAGAGTCAGTCTTAAGAAAATGCTTGTGTCTGGAGTACAGCGAAATAAAAAAAAAACCTCGAGGTGACAAAAGATGTGAGACACATGAAGAGACATAGGCCGTAGAAAAAGTTACAATGAAAAATTTAGAGCAACAAGATTTGGCAGAATATGTTAGTAAAGTGGTTGAGAGCACAGCTGTTTAAATCCCCTCTGTAATACTCACTGGTCATATGACATTGAATGAGCCACTATATAATCTTCATGTAGTTTTTTTTTTTTTTTAATTTTTTTGAGACAGAGTCTCACTCTGTCATCCAGGCTGGAATGCAGTGGCACGATCTTGGCTCACTGCAACCTCCGCTTCCCAGGTTCCTGCGATTCTCATGCTTTAGCCTCTTGAGTAGCTGGGACTATGGGCACGTGTCACCACACCCAGCTGATTTTTGTATTTTTAGTAGAGGTGGGGTTTCACCATGTTGGGCAGGCTGGTATGGAACTCCTAGCCTCAAGTGATCTGCCCACCTTGGCCTCCCAAAGTGTTGGGATTACAGGCATTAGCCACTGTGCCTGGCCTCCTTTTTTCCATGTGTGTATATATATATATATGGGGGGAGAGAGAGAGAGAGAGAGAGAGAATGAGAGAGAGATGGAGTTTCTCTCTTGTTGCCCAAGCTGGAGTGCAATGGCGCGATCTTGGATCACTGCAACCTTCGCCTCCCGGGTTCAAGTGAGTCTCCTGTCTCAGGCTCTTGAGTAGCTGAGATTACAGGCGTCCACCACCATGCCCAGCTAATTTTTTGTATTTTTAGTAGAGATGAGGTTTCACCATGTTGGCCTGGCTGGTCACGAACTCCTGACCTCAGGTGATCCACCCACCTCGGCCTCTCAAAGTGCTGGGATTACAGGCATGAGCCACTGCACCCAGCCTCATATAATATTTTTATTTGTGAAATGTGGTCTACCATAGGTCATCATTAATTTAATTTAAATACAAAATATAAAGTGCTTAGCACACTAGCTGGTAGCCAAGAAATGTTCAGTGATCATGAGTTATTATCATTCTTGTGGAAATGAAATATGAAGGCTAAAAATCTGCTTCATGTTAAAATATTTTCTCAGCTTTATTGAGGTGTAATTGATATACAATAATTGCACATATTTAATGTTTACATCTTGATGAGTTTAAACATATGCATATACCCTTGATACCAACATTACAACTAAGGTAATAGACATATCCATTACCTCCAAAAATTTCCTTGTGTTCTTTTGTGTGTGTGCGCTTTTTTATTGAGTAGTAAGAACATTGAACAAGAAATCTATCCTCTTAACAGATTTTTAAGTGCACAATATAGTATTGTTAACTATGGGCATATTGTTGTCCAGCAAATCTCTAGAACTTATTCATCTTGCATAACAGAAATTTTATACTCATTGAAGAACAATTCTCCATTTCTACCTTCCCCCAGCCTCTGGCAACCACTATTCTTTGCTTCTGTGAGTCTGACTATTTTAGATCCCTCATATAAGTGGAATCATGCAGTATCTGTCTTTTTGTGACTGGCTTATTTCATCTGGCATAATGTCTTTTAGGTTCATCCAGTTGTCACAAATGGCAGGACTTTCTTCTTTTTAAGGCTGAATAATATTCCATTGTATATATATTTTCCGTTTTCTTTTCCCATTCATCTGTCGGTGGTTATTTGAGTCATTTCCATATCTTGGCTTTTGTAAATAATACTACAATGAACAGGAGGGTTTTGTCTAGACTTTTTTCTTGCCTCTTTATAACTTGTTTTGCAAAGTCATAGTCAAATTTGACCTCTTCGGTGACTCCTTCCCCTACTTTCCTACTTTCCACTCCACTGTGATTTTTCCCTTCTCTGAATTCCAACTATGTGTCATTCATACACTACATTGTGACACCTTGCTCATTAAAGATCTTTAACATTTACTTTGTATGTGGTCTTCTAACTTTTTGGATATGGCTTTCATGTCTAACATTCCTGTGAGGTAGAAACCACCCAGTCTTCTAATTTGCTTCATTTGATGTTCTATGTGCATCATAATATTAATAGCTGATACATGGGTAGCACTTACTGTGGACAGGTGATAATTTGACTGTTTTACATATATTAATTTATTTAATCCTCACAAGAACTTCAGGAAACAGTGATTCTTCCACTTTCTATCCACAATACAACAAAACTATAGAGAGGTAAAGTAAATTGCCTGAAGTGACACAGTCAGTAAGTGCTAGAAGTAGCATTTAGACTCAAGTATCTGGCTTTGAGTCTTTGCTTTTATGCACTATGTCAACATGAATTAGTTACTCACTGGCAAATGACATGGACCAATCAATCACTGACAGATGCAAAGGAGAGTACCACATACACCTTGTCTATAGAGAATTTATCAGAACTGCAGATAATGTTAGAAGACATTGTTTTTAATTAGTTTCCATTTATTTTGTAATAAAGATCAAGAACCAGAAAAACAACATAGTGATGATGATATAAATATAAAAGAAGACAAATTAGACAGAATTTTACTACCTCATCAACCTAAAAAATTATTTTTTCTTACAGTACTTACTCATGTTAAATTCATGTTTAACATAGTTATGATTATAGTGTAAATATGATTTTGTATTGGTCTTTATGTGCTTACCATTATGTCATAAATATTGACATGTTGCTGCAGAGATAAATATTATATTTTTAATTGTCTGGATAATATATCTTCAAGTCGATGCTTAGGACTGCTGTTTTTTTTTTTACTATTACTATTATACTTTAAGTTCTAGGGTACATGTGCACAACGTGCAGGTTTGTTACATATGTATACATGTGCCATGTTGATGTGCTGCACCCATTAACTCGTCATTTACATTAGGTATATCTCCTAATGCTATCCCTCCCCCCTCCCCCCACCCCATGACAGGTCCCGGTGTGTGATGTTCCCCATCCTGTGGCTTAGGACCTTTGTTTTTCAACCTTTGGTTGTTTCTAATTTTTTACAATGAGTTTTTTAATTAGTAAAGATTCAAAACAATTTTTATATTTTGAATTATTTTCTTGGTATAATTTACCATGAATATGATTTCTAGTTAATATGTGTATTTTTATGACTTTTGATAAGTATTGCTGAATTATCTAAGTTTATAGCCTACTAATAATTCATCTATACCAGTTTTACCACAACTTTGCCAGAATTTGTTCATTTAATTAATTTTTCCCCTCATAAATTAATTGGTATTATGCACTATTTCATTGGTGTTTTAATTTATATTTCTTTGATCATCACCAAGGTTAAATATTTTCTTTACATATTTATTTACTAACTATATTTCAATTTTTTTGTAAACTGTTAATGTTTTTGTTTATGAGTCACAAGAGAATTTGTATGTGTTTTCTATATCATTGAGCATATATTATACAACATTTTATGTAACATATGAATGGATCTTTTATCATGTTTGATGTACATTTTTTGATAGACATTAAAATAAAAATTTAAGTTAAAATACCTTCCTTGGAAGGCTTCCTAGTTCACAGTAACTTCTCAGGTAGTATACTTCATAAATACTTCTTGGAGTCAGGCTGATGTCATTTTTTGCCCCTGCTGCCTTTCTTTCATGGTGGATTCCAAAGTCACATACCTGGAAACTCTGACACTGAACAAATCTGGCATTGGTCCTTTACAAACAGAGGAGTTTTTAGCAGAAATGTATGCCATTGATACAGTAGCTCTTGGCGGCTTGTCAAGTAAAACACCCACTTGCTTTGTGTGTTAAAATGATGATTCATTTGTTTCTGTCCTGGATTATTATCTGCTGTTTGTACCTGTAGTAAGCCCATGTAGCAGGACTTTCGGAAGAAAAGAGTTGACCACAAGCCAACACAAAATGACTTCAGCTTTTCACACATGGACCCTTCATGATTACAACAGAATCAGTTTTATAGTAGAAGTGGTATTTGGGTTTGCTCGGCCCAAAAGTTTTTGGTGTAAATAACTGAAAAGCAAGTCAGGCACATGTCCTGTGCTGTCACTTAACTGCTGAGTTTGTTAAAGGAGCATTTACTAAAGGCTATGAAGAGACCATTATATTAAGTTTAATGGAGGTAAAAAGAGAAATTCAGACTCATTAAAAAAATGTTATAGTCTAGTTGGAGAAACAATACATGACATTGACACATGAGCTGTCATGAGACTTATTACGGAAAAAAAGGTGTAAAAGAAGATAGGGTATGAATTGCTTAATTGCTAAGAGCATGAGTTTTGGGGATCAGACTGCTTAGTTGAGATAGAGTGTCATGATTCTCTAGCTGTGTGTCCTGGACAAGTTATTTTATCATGTAGTACCTCAGTTTCCTCATCTGTAGAAGGGTATTAATAAAGGAGCCTACATAGGAATAAATGAAATAATACACTAAAGTGCTTAGAACAGCTCCCGATACATTAGAAGCATACAATTAATGCAAATGATTATTGGTTTAGTATAAATATTGGAAGGGTGTCAAATAAGGAGGTTACTAGAATGAAATAGACTTAATTATAGAAGTATTCTTGTAGAAGGTGTTTTAATACAGGATTGCCAGGGATGAAAAGTATATACTGATATGTATAAGGTAAAAGACTCTTCCATATTGAAGGAATGATCCATGAAAAGAAATGAATTGGATACATAATGGTGACAGAAAAGCAAATTGGCTGAGTTTAAGTGCTAATAGGAATTTAGTGAAAAATGTATCTAATTGGTAGGACATGATACGATCACAATGTCAAACATGCTGAAACCTCAGTTTTTCCTTTTGGAAGATGGATATGGTAATAACTGCCTAGGAGAACATGAAGCAAAGAAGAGTATCTTTACCTTTTTTTTGCATGTAAGCTACATGTAGACAAATAATAGTACCATGAAAATTAAAAGTTTTATTCTAACTTGTGGATTTTTTTGTTTCCATAACGTAAAAATCTGATATTTGGATATATATATATGTGTATAACATATGTAATTTATATGAAAAATAATAGATTGTATTTATCGAGTCTTTTCTATGTTCTAGGACCTGGGCATTTATTTCGCCTAATCCTTACAACAATCCCATAAGGCAAGTAATATCGTTAAATCATACAGCCAGTAAGCAGTCTGGATTCAGCCCAGATCTGTCTGATGATGGAACCAAATTGTACCAAATGGTTTAAAATTTCTCTATGGGAAAAAGCTAAATGTATAAAAGGAATTAATTGGATGTTTGAATTTCGGTACAACTTAAATGAGAAGTAGAAGATCAGTAATGGAGGCCAGTGTGGTGGGAGAGGACTGAATGGGAAAAAGCCATAGGAGATGGAATTGTGTAGAATCTCAGAGGCCACAGTAATGGCTTTGGCTTTTACTCTGAGTGAGGTAGGAAGCCATTGGAGGGTCGTGAGCAGAGGAGGAACATGATTTATCTGACCTAACACTTTATTTACTTACATTTATTTATTTATTTTGAGATGGAGTCTTGCTCTGTTGCCCAGGCTGGAGTGGAGTAGTGTGATCTTGGCTCACTGCAAACTCCACCTCCTGGTTCAAGTGATTCTCCTGCGTCAGCCTCCTGAGTAGCTAGGTTTACAGGCACTGCACCACCACACCCAGCTAATTTTTTTTTTTTTGTATTTCTGGTAGAGACAGGGTTTCACCACATTAGCCAGGCTGGTCTCCAACTCCTGACCTCAGGCAATCCTCCTACCTTGGCCTCCCAAAGTGCTGGGATCACAGGTGTTAGCCTCTGCGCCCCACCGGACCTAACATTTTAAAAGGACCATTCTGGCTGCATTCGATAGACTGAAGGAGATCAAAGGAGGAAGCACAGAGATGGGTTAGGAGGGATTGCAGTGATTCAGCTGAAAGATGATGATGGTTTGGGCTAGAGTGGTAGCAGTGGGAGCACTGAAATATGATTGATTGCATTCTGGATATTTTTTCTAGAATTTATTGATGGAGTATATGTAGGGTGTGAGGGAAAGACAGAACCCAAGGGTGGCATAGTATTTATCAAGTGTGCTTATACGTCACTAGTATGGATGTCATTTATCTTTAAATGCAGCTATCTGGAACATATTCAACTTAGAAATAAGTCTCTGAGAAATAAGCAAAACAAGTCTCTTCAAAGCCAGCAAAACAGAGCGCACATTGCACTAACATTATGTACTCATAAAAGACTTGGTTCCTCTTCATTCATATCTGAGTTACAGTTCAAATTAATGTCATCATTTTATCTTCTCTTATAAGATATTAGAAACAGTAAATCAGAAGGGAAAGAGAAGTGTTTCCAGATTTAGAAAAACTTCTAGTCACCAGAAATAATAGCTGATGCCAAGAATAAAGACAAAAACAACTAAAACAAAATAAAAACATAAAAAGCAGAGAGCCCGAGGATACTCTGTACAGGACCTAATGTTTCTCGCCACCCTAGAAGCCTCTGTTAAAATAGGAATGGGTGTTTGTAATGGTCATTGTGCCATTAAAATCAGGGTAGATTATATTATGAATTTTTTGGTCAAAGAGGCAGGGAGGTAACATTGTATATGTTTTGCCTTTAAAATAATGAAATGTGTTGGAGTTCCTTCCCCTCATCAATTTCTAGGGCAAGCACAGTCAATATTCTGCTAGATGTACAGAGGTCTGATTCTGAATTATGATCTCCTTCTCCACCCTAGAGAGCTGGCTTACAAACCAGAAGAAAGTATAGAGGGCCTTTCCACTTCATTTTCTTTTAAAATTGGAACATAGCTCAAGCCCCATCAATGAATTCTGTTTTCTTTTTTTCTGGAGTCTTTCTTAACACATTCCAAAGGCCTACAGATGCCCCCAAAGCTCTCAATAAGCTTCAAAGACCCCTAAGACCGAATTCCTTCAAATCTTTGTTTTAAGTCAATACTGCAGACTAAAAAGCCATACATTTTATTTTTTTAGTCAGATATTTCATACCATTTATTAAATAATCTATCATTTTTCCAGTGACTTTTTTTTCAACCAAATATTTATTATTTTTTTTAACTTTTAAGTTCAGGGGTACAAGTGCAGGTTTGTTACATAGGTAAATTTGTGCCATAGGGGTTTGTTGTACAGATTATTTTATCACTCAGCTATTAAGCCTAGTACCCATTGGTTATTTTTCCTGATCCTCTCCCTCCTCTCACCCTCCAGCCTCTGAAAGGCCCCAGTGAGTGTTGTTCCTCCCTATGTATCCAAGTGTTCTCATCACTTAACTCCCACTTATAAGTGAGAACATGCAGTATTTAGCTTTCTGTTCCTGTGTTAGTTTGCTAAGAATAATGGCCTCCAACTCCATCCATGCCCCTGCTAAGGACATGATCTTGTTCTCTTTTATGGCTGCATATTATTCCATGGTGTATATGTACCACATTTTCTTTATCCTGTCTATCTTTTATTTTTGAGTCTCACTCTGTCTCCCAGGCTGGAGTGCAGTGGTGTGGTCTTGGCTCACTAAAACTTCCACCTCCCAGGTTCAAGCAATTCTCATGCCTCAGCCTCCCAAGTAGCTGGGACTACAGGTGTGTGCCACCACACATGGCTAATTTTTGTATTTTTAGTAGAGACAGGGTTTCACCATGTTGTCCAGGCTGCTCTCGAACTCGTAACCTCAAGTGATCCACCTGCCTCAGCCTCCCAAAGTGCTGGGATTATAGATGTGAGCCACCAGGCCAGGCCTTTATCTAGTCTACCATTGATGGGCATTTAGGTTGATTCCATGTCTTTGCTATTGTGAATAGTGCTGCAGTGAACATATGTGTGCATATGTCTTTTAATAGAATGATTTATTTTCCTTTGAGTTTATACCTAGTAGTGGGATTGCTGGGTTGAATGGTATTTCTGTCTCTAGGTCTTTGAGGAATCGCCACAATGTCTTACACAATGGTTGAACTAATTTATACTGCCACCAACAGTGAATAAGTGTTCCAGTTCCTCCAAAACCTTGCCAGCATCTCTTATTTTTTTGACTTTTGAGTAATAGCCATTCTGACTGGTGTGAGATGGTATATCATTGTGGCTTTGATTTACATTTCTCTAATGATCAGTGATGTTGGGCTTTTTTTTCATATGTTTGTTGGCCGCATAAATGTCTTCTTTTGAAAAGTGCCTGTTCATGTCCTTTGCCTTCTTTTTTATGTTTTTTTTTTTTTTTCTTGTAAGTTTGTTTAAGTTCTTTATAGATGCTGAATATTAGGCCTTTGTTGGATGCATAGTTTGCAAAAATTTTCTCCCATTCTGAAGGTTGTCTGTTTACCCTGTTGATAGTTTCTTTTGCTAGGTAGACGCTCTTTAGTTTAACTAGATCTTATTTGTCAAGTTTTGCTTTTCTTGCAATTGCTTCTGGTGTCTTTGTCATGAAATCTTTGCCTGTGCTATGTCCTGGATAGTATTGCCTAGGCTTTCTTCCAGAGTTTTTATAGTTTTGGGTTTTACATTTAAGTCTTTGATCCATTTTGAGTTAATTTTTGTATATGGTGTAAGGAAAGGGTTCAGCTTCAGTCTTCTGCATATAGCTAGCCAGTTATCCCAACACCATTTATTGAATAGGGAATCCTTTCTTCATTGCTTGCTTTTGTCAGATTTGTCAAAGATAAGGTAGTTGCAGGGGTATGATCTTATTTCTGGGTTCTCTATTCTGTTCCATATGTGTCTGTTTTTGCACCAGTACCATGCTGTTTTGGTTACAGTAGCCCTATAGTATAGTTTGAAGTCAGGTGATGCCTCCAGGTTTGTTTTTTTTTGTTTAGAATTGCCTTAGCTACTTGGGCTCTTTTTTGGTTCTATATGAATTTTAAAAGAGTTTTCTCTAGTTCTGAGAAGAATGTCAATGGTAGTTTGATAGGAATAGCATTCATTCCATAAATTGCTTTGGGCAGTAAGGCCATTTTAATGATATTGATTCTTCCTATCCATGAGCATGAAATGTTTTTCCATTTGTTTGTGTTAACTGTGATTTCTTTGAGCAGTGTTTAGGAGTTCTCCTTGTAGAGATCTTTTACCTCCCTAGTTAGCTGTATTCCTAGGTAATTTATTCTTATTTTCTCATTCAAGAAACCTCTAATTTAAAATCTTCTGTCTCTAAACCTCTCTAGCTGCCCGTTTCTGGTTCCATCTCTCCTACCAGTGACTATACCCCATACCCCACTGTCTTTTTTTTTTTTTCTTTTCTCAGAGCCTTGCTCTATTGCAGTGTAGTGGTGCGATCTTGGCTCACTGCAACCTGTGCCTCCCAAGTTCAAGCGATTCTCCCACTTTGGCCTCCTGAGTAGCTGGGATTACAGGTGCACATCACCATGCCCAGCTAATTTTTTTGTATTTTTAGTAAAATCAGGGTTTTTGCATGTAGGCCAGGCTGGTCTTGAATGTCTGGCCTCAAGAAGTGATCCACCTGCTTTGGACCTCCCAAATTGCTAGGATCACAGGCATGAGCCACCACACTCAACACCCCAACCTCCCACCCACTCCCGCTCTGAATCGCTAATCAGGCTGTCTACCTTGCTCTGGATTCTGCATGTGGACTTTGTCCTTTCTCCAAATCCTCTTCATTTTTTTCTCTGCTTTCTAATGCTTCTTTCTAAGCAAGGTGAGATAAACGGAGTAGGAAGTAGGGCAACTATAACCTTCATTATCTAGAAAATTCACTTAGGTGGAATAGCTCATTTTCTGACAAGGTAAATGAGTGGAGTATTATTGGTTATAGATAATATATGAAGACAGGTTTCACCTGATTATTTCTTTCAGATTTAGTTTTATCAGCAAAAATAAATTTCACCTATTTTTAGACAAACATGGACTACAGTCGTGACCAGGGAATCTGTATTGTGATTCTCAGATGCTTCATTTCACAGGGTGTTTGAAATGTTGAGTTAAATATCATCTTTTGTTTTTCTTAAAGAATTTCCTGACCATGAGAGTCCTGGGGATGAAGCGATTAGATGATTTTACTGAATTTTAGATAAAGTAAGGTAATGTTTGGTTGATGTTGTAAAAATGTAAGACTCTAAAATCAGCTGAAAGCTGCACGTGGTGGTTCATACCTGTAATCCCAGCATTTTGGGAGGCCAAAGCGGGTGGATCACTTGAGGTCAGGAGTTCAAGATTGGCCTGGTCAATACAGTTAAACCCTGTCTCTACTAAAAATACAAAAATTAGCTGGGTGTGGTGGTGGGTGCCTGTAATCCCAGCTACTCAGGAGGCTGAGGCAGGAGGTTCACTTGAACCCGGGAGGCAGAGGTTGCAGTGAGCCAAGATCGCACCACTGCACTCCAGCCTGGTGACACACACACACACACACACACACACACACACACACACACACAAATAAATAAGTAAGTAAATTGATCTGCCAGTGTAAGAACTTTTCTCAAAAGACAACCAGGAGATTTCTCATTAAGGTAAGGTGAAGACCTTGTCGTTTTCCTTCTGCTGTCTCAGCATTTCTGGCTGGAAGACAGAAGTGCAAAGAGGTACAAAACTCTTCAGGTACAAGCAAAATAATATAGGAAGCACGGATGATGAAGCACATGCATCTGCTCTTTAAACCAGCAGGATGTATTTATCTCTGACTCATTGCACTGTGCTTCCCAGGATATAATAAAATGTAGCATAGAATAAGGGGGCAAAGGGAATAGAAGGGGCTATCTATTAGGTTCTACTTTTACTCTATGCCTGACACTTTCCCTATGTTATTATATTTATTCCTCACAAGAACCCCAGAAAGAAGGTGTTATTATGATCCCCATTGTTTAGGCAGTGAAACAAGCTCTTAGGATCAAAGAGCTTTTACAACTTGCTCCAGGCCACGCAGATGAGCTGCAGAATCAAATTTCCAGTCCAGTCTGGGTTCAAAGCTTATGGCTCTCCCACTACTCCAGTATGCAGGGCTGAAATAGCACTGCACAGCCTTATCCGTTATCCGCGAGACTGCTGGCTTCCCCCCAGCCTCCCCTGAAGGCTTACAGGAACAGCTGTGTGGGAGAACGCTCACAGCTATACTACAGGTCTGCTCTTCCCAAAGCATGACCTGAGCAACACTGCTAGCCTCTTGAGATGTTCCTTGATAAAAAGCTTCTGTGATCAAATACAAACACTGCATTCTATGTCTCCAAGCCCATTACTGGTTCCAAAAAACCTCATAGTAAAGAAACTTTAAACACTTTCCCCCAAACTTAGTTTTCTTCTAACACTTTTAACATGTGGAATTGGTGTTCTGTGGAGCATACCTTAGGAAATGCTATTTAGGATGAATCTATTACAACTTGGGATGTCAGCTCCCTGAGGGCATGGTGTCATCTACTTTCAGTATCTACAGTGACTGTCACAGAATAGGGGTCAATGTTTGTTAAATAAATAACTTTGTGATGTAAACTAATTACATCGCTCACTCCACCTACTCCAGACAGATCTACCTGAGGTGAAGGAACAGCCCATACCTGTGCTTACTTAAGGCCTAAGGGGGAAGATCGTTCATCCTTCAATATACATTGTGTTTAAGATTATGCAAACCATTTCTACTTACCTTGTGAGGCATATGGGAAAGTCATCGATCCTCACATTGTGCTTGGAGAGGGAATGGAAACGAGAAAGCCATTTGTTAAATGTCTACTAAATGCCTTCTACTAAAAGGGAAGGCACCTTTTCTGTGGTATTTTATTTAATCTTCCTCACAGCCTTAACATGTAAGTCTAGTTGTCCCATCTTTAGAGATGATAACACACGCTCAGAGAAATCAAGGAACTAGCCAAGATACATATCCGACCAGCATGTCAGAATTTGAATCCAGGTCAGTCTGACTTCAAAATCCATGTGTGCTCTGCCCTATCATATCCTGCCCCTACGTAGGAAACTGGATTTGAATGGATTACACATTTTTTATTTTGAGACTTTGATGTGCCTTAAATATATTGTGGATATTAATTTGTAATAATTGTTAGAAGGAAGCCCACAGGCATGACTCAATTAGTTTCATTTTGGTTGTGGGTGCTCTATTTTTTTTTTTTTAAACAAAACAAGATAAATTTGTTTCTACCATTCTAAGGCCTGGAGTTGTAAGTTATGTGGAAGTGCTCTGCAGGTGTGTATGTTGTGTTACCATGCTGCTTTTTCAGACACAATCTCCTTGTTCTTTTCTTAGTTGAACTTCATTACCTGTACCAGTCCTGTAAAACAACAAAACTTACTGATTTGGTTTAGAAGGGCTGGTCAGAAATTGTAGTCTCTGATTAAAGACCTAAACCAACTTGGAGAAAATTATACTGTATTCAATGTACAGTTTTGCTTGACAGGCAATGTCTGAAGGTGTGTACGGGGTAATTACCCACAGAAAAGATAGGCTGGAAAAACACGAAAATGAGTTTCTCCAAACCAGAGAAATGAATCATTAGCAGAAAGCAAACCAGATGAGTCAGCATACCTTAAATTTTAAGGTCTTCATGAATCAATTAAGACATCAATTAGAACTAGAGAAGCATTTTAAAGAGCATGATCAAAAAATATTTTTGAGATAAAAATATGTAAAAGAATTAGGAAATGTAAATTTGTCAAGTAGTATCATTTGTCCAGATAATTCCTGTAGATATATACAACTGCTAATGATGACTGTAAATGAATATAAAACTAATAATAATTAATATTAATGAGCTGTTAGAATGTGCTGAGCATACAATAATCACTTGACATGCATTATCTCATTTAAAACTTGGAAGTTCTGTAAAACAATGCAAATATTCTTCTGAATGGCAATTATAACCAAAGCTGGGGAGGAATTTCTCCAGTTATCAGGGCAAGTATCTTCCTTGTTGATCTCACATCTGGCTGACTTCACCAGGTATATGTTACCTGCCTTGCCTGGGTAGGCATTTTGGTTTCTTTTACACCTGACCTAAATCTTAAGTGCTTTTATTTCACTATAACATGCAGGATAAATATGACTAAATTGTCTTCAACTCACAGAGCAGTATGTGGTTTAGACCATTATAAGCTATAAGAACAAAATATGCTCTTAATTAATTAAAGCAAAATAGATGCATTTTCAGGCCTCATGGAGATGGAATGTTATCCAAGACCTTGTGATAGCTCTGGTATCTGCCAGCAGCTTCAGTGACTTAACAGGCACTGTAGCTTTCTTTAGTGACAGCCCCCCTTATGGAGACACAGTTATTCTCTGTCACTGCTTTAAGTGATCCAGCTGTTAGTAACTACCTCTTCCTGAGTCTGATTGTTCTGTTTAGGAAGCCCATATTTGGCAGAGTTTTTGAGTCAGTGCATCTCATGGACTGTTGGCCAGGAAAAGTATCCATCTCTAGTCCAATCAGTTGTGGCAGGAGGGCAGGATGGAATGGTATAAAGCATGATTTAAAAACCTTCTAAAAGCGACGTGGGCCTGGAAGGCATTTTGCAACACCCAGAAATAGGTTTCCACTGTTAGACACCTGTCCAGAATAAGCTTCCTGACACAATGGTTGTATTAAAAAACAAAGTTAAAACTAGATGACTATTTTATTAATTTATAATAAGCAGAGTTCTCTCTCTAGTCAGACTATTCATAATCACTTTAGTATCTCCCTATAGAAAGATCAACATCAATATCAAAATCATAATCATATAATTTTGTGTGAACACAGGTGTTAGATGGCAAAAAAACAAAACAAAACAAAACAAAACAAAAAAACCCCAAACTTAACACATGGCTCATGACAGGGACATATCCTATAGCTCATGATAGGGCTGGATATGCCACTGGTCCTGGAATATGTGGAGTCCCTTGGCTACAATCTCCTGCATCTTTCTCACATTTGAGATGGCCTTACAAATGGTTTGGTTCACTGAAAACAGCTCCTTTAGTGGGTGATGTTTGGCTAGACACTACTAGTGATGGTCTCCATGATTTTTTTCCCCCCAAGAATAGTGTTTTTTTTTTTTTTTTTTATTTTATTATATATATATTTTTTGAGATGGAGTCTCTCTTTTTCACCCATGCTGGAGTGCAGTGGTGCAATCTCGGCTCACTGCAACCTCCGCTTCCCAGGTTCAAGTGATTCTCCTGCCACAGCCTCCTGAGTAGCTAGGATTACAGGTGCCCGGCACCATACCCAGCTAACTTTTGTATTTTTTAGTAGAGATGGGGCCTCCCCATGTTGGCCAGGCTGATATTGAACTCCTGACCTCAGGTGATCTGCCCGCCTCAGCCTCCCAAAGTGCTGGGATTACAGGCGTGAGCCACTGTGCCCGGCCTAAGAATGGTGTATTAATCAGGGTTTTCCAGAGAAACCAATAAAGGTATAGTTATATATAGAAAGACATTGAATACATGTAGAAAGGAATTGGCTCACTTCATGATGGAGGCTGACAAATTCCAAGTTCTGCAGTTTGCAATCTGGAGACCCAGGAATGCCCATGGTGTAGTCCTAGTCTCCAAGCTGGGCAGGCTTGAGACCCAGGGGAGCTGATGTCTCAGTTGAAGTCTAAAGGCAGGAAAAATCCAATGTCCAGCTAGAAAATAGGCAGGAGGAGTTTTCCTTTCTTCTCAGATGTCAGCCTTTTTGTCCTCGTTAGGCCTTCAATTGATTGGATGAGACCCACTCACATTGCAGAGGGCAATTTGCTTTACTCAGTCAACTGATCTGAATGTTAATCTTATCCAGAAACACCCTCACAGACACACCCAGAATCATGTCTGACCCTGGTGTCCAGTCGACATGCAAAATTAACCATCACACATGGTGTTTAATGTTTTAATTTATAGCTAAATAAATGTTAATTTTTTTCAAAATAAAAATATCTTTTTTTATTATAAAAGTAACATATGGCCTTCTTTGGTACTTCCAGTCACAAGCCTTTGCCCAGCCCAGCCCAGCTGAGTCTCTGGTTGTTTATAGTGCCATCGTGGTTGTGGGACCCGAGGTATAGTGCATGTGCAAATTTTTGTCCCCTAGGACTGTGACACAACCACAGCCAAGACCAGCATTCCAGGGTCTACCCGGGAGGGCAGGACCAATATGGAGCTCTTAAAGTGTATGAAGCAGAATCCAGAATCTGCATCTGAAGAAAAGGTCTATTAAGATTTTCTCATCTACATGCCGTCCTGTGGGGTGGTGGTTCCCAAAGTGTGGTCTATGAACTCGCGGAGGTCCCTGAGACTCTTTTGTGGGTCCTGAGGTCAAAATTGCTTTTATAATGATACAGTTGATCTTTGAGCAACATGGGTTTGAACAGTGTGGGTCCACTTATTAGTGAATTCTTTTCAATAAAGATATTGAAAATATTTTTTTAGGGGAGGTGACCAAGATGGCTGACTAGAAGCAGCTAGTGTGTGTGGCTCCATGGAGAGGAGTGGAAGCGGCGAGTAAATACAGCACCTTCAACTGAACCATCCAGGTACTCACATTGGGACTAATGGAAGAAACAACTTGACCCACAGAGAATGGAAAAAATCAAGGCAGGACGACAGCCCACCCAGGAGCAACATGGAACCAAGGGAACCTCCCCTCACTCAGGGAAGTGGTGGGTGAATATGCCACCCTGAGAACCCACAATTTTCCCATGGATCTTTGCAACCCTCAGGTCAGAAGATCCCCTCATGAACACACTTCACCAGGCCCTTCAGAGCTACGTGGAGTTTTGGCATAGCAGCTGCTCAGGCACTTGTGGAGACCTGTGAGCCTTAGATACTTGGTCTCTCCAGGCTTCCTAGCAAAAAAAACTGCAACATTGGCAAACGGGGAGGTTAGACCCCCGTAAAACCCCTAGGAAAGAGGCCGAATCCAGGGAGCTAAGCAGCAACAGTCTGTAGGCCCCACTTCCACAGCACCTCACAGGCTAAGACCCACTAGCTTGGAATTCCAGTTAGCCACTGGTAGCAGTGTTGCACTTCCCTGGGACAGAGCTCCCAGGGGGAAGGGTGGGCCATCGTCATCTTTGTTGTTTGGGCAACTTAGCCATTCCAGCCTTCTGGCTTTGGAGAATCCAAGCTGACCAGGGGTGGAAGGGATGCCCCAGCAGAGCGCGGATGCTCCGTGAAAACATGGCCAGACTGCTTTTTAAAGCGCGTCTCTGATTCTATTCCTCCTTACTGGGCAAGACCTCTCTACCATGGTTGCCAGCATCCCCTGCCAGTGCTTTCTGGCCAACAGAAATTTGAAACCTCCCTGGGATGGAGCTCCCAGAGAAAAGGGTGGACTGCTATCTTTGCTGCTTGGGTGACTTAACTATTCTGGCCTTCAGGCTTTGGAGTGTCTGAGGTGACCAGGGGCTGAAGTGTACCCCTAGCACAGCATAGCTGCTCTACAAAAATGTGGCCAGACTGCTTTTTAAAGCAGGTCCTTGATCCCATTCCTATTCTGTGGGTGGGACCACACAACTGGAGTCTCCATCCACCTCCTACTGGTGTGCTCAGGCTGGCAACAGTTCTGTACCTGGGATAGAGCTGCCAGAAGGAGAGGCACACTGCCATTTTGCTGTTTCACAGCCTTCAATGGTGATAACTCCAGGTACTGGAAAATCCGAGGTGACTAGGGACTGGAGAGAGCCCCCAGTGTGCTGCAGCAGCCCTGTGGAAAAGTGGTCAGGCTGTTAGATGGGTCCCCGTTCCCATATCTCTTCACCAGGCAGGTCTTCCAGGCCTGAACCTCCAGCCATCCCTCACCAGAGCTACTGAGCCGGTATCAACTCAGTAACTCCCTGAACAGAGGCTCTGGGGAAACTGAAAGCCTCTTTGCCACTGCCTCTGCAATGAAACGGCCCTTGATACCCTGGGACTCGTGAAGAAGCAAAGACCCTAAGTGCCATATCCATACCTCCAACAAGATGCAGCTGACTCAAGGAGAGGAGGTCAGTTCATCTCCCATGGGTTCCACACCCCCCACTGCTTGTCACCAGAAAGGGAACACCTGGCTTAGGCCTACAGTACAGACCTTTCATCCTGGGTTGGTTGCACTGAGTGATTATTGACCTGCATCTCTGTAGTATGGAGCCCCCAGGAGACAAGAAAAAGATGCTTGGCCACAACCACTACTAAGGTCCCTTCCTCTGCTGCCTCCAAGTTGGGGAAGGAATATAAACACTGAGATTGCTCCAGAGCTGTAGTGGGTAGCCAGGAGTGCCAAACCATGATCTACAGCTAGCGCTCAAGGGAGAGAGGAACTCACACTTTCAGAGCATCGAGAGGGAACGCAGCTGCAGCTGTGAGGAAACATAGGGGAACCACACAACAGAGCTAGAGTCTACCAACTGACCAATAATCCTATATGCCACCTACTGGATCACACCCCAAAGCTTCAACACTAAAAATACCTTGCTAACATACCCGCCTCTGAAACCAGAGACAAGAAGTCAGTTTCATATAAAGACCCTGTACAAAGCCTTAGCCTGGTGAAAACATCTAGGAAAGAAGTCTATTGACTGTACTCAATTTACACTGCAGTTAAAGAACTCCCATATGCAGAGATGAGAAAGAACCAATGCAAGAACTCTGGTAACTCAAATGGCTAGAGTGTCTTGTGTCCTCCAAATGACTGCACCAGTTCTCCAACAAGAGTTCTTAACCAGGCTGAACTGGTTGGAATGACAGAAGTAGAATTTGAAATACAGATAGGAACAGATTCAGTAGGACGGCAAAACCCAATCCAAGGAAAACAAGCATCACAATAAAGCAATACAGGAACTGAAGGACAAAATAGCTGGTATAAAAAATAACTGAACAGGTCTGACAGAGCTGAATAACACAATACAAGAATTTCACAGTGCAATCACAAGTATTAACAGCAGAATAAACCAAGCTGAGAGAAGAATCCCAGAACTTGAAGACTGGGTCTCTGAAATAAGATAGTCATAAAATGGAATGAACAAAAACTTTGAGAAGTATGGAATTATGTAAAGAGGACAAATCTATGAACCATTGGCATCCATGAAAGGGAAGGGGGAAAGAAAACAAATTGGAATACATATTTTGGGATATCATCCATCATGAAAACTTCCCCAACTTTGCTAGAGACACCAACAGTCAAATTCAGGAAGTACAGATTTCTACACAAGAAGAACATTCCCAAGACACATAATCATCAGATTTTTGAAGGTTGACATGAAAGAATGTTAAAGATGGGTAGAGAGAAAGGGCGGGTCACCTACAAAGGGAACACTATCAGGCTAACAGTGGACATCTCAGCTGAAATCCTACAATCCAGAAGAGATTGGGGGCCTATAATCAACATTCTTAAACAAAAAAAATCTTCAACCTAGAATTTCATATCCAGCAAAACTAAGCTTCCTAAGCAAAGCAGAAATAAGATCCTTTACAGATAAGCAAATGTTGGGGGAGTTTGTTACCATCAGAACTGCCTTACAAGAGATCTTGAAAGGAGCACTAAATATAGAAAGGAAAGACTGCTACCAGCAAATACAAAAACACACTTAGTCACACAGACCATTGTCACTAGAGAGCAACCACACAAATAAGCCAACATAATAACCACCTTACAACACAATGACAGGATCAAATCCACACATATCAATACTAACCTTGAATGTAAATGGGCTAAATGCCCCACTTAAAAGGCACAAAGTGGCAAGCTGAATAAAAAAGCAAGACCCAAAGGTATGCTGTCTTCAGGAGATCCATTTCACATGAAATGACACCCATAGTCTCATAATAAAGGGATTCAGGAAAGTCTACAAAACAAATGGAAAACAGAAAAAAGCAGGGAATGCAATCTTAATTTCAGACAAAAAAGATGTCAAACCAACAAAGATCAAAAAAGACAAAGAAGGGCATTACATAACAGTAAAGGGGTTAATTCAACAAGAAGACCTAACTATCCTAAATATATATGCACCCAACACAGGAGCACCCAGATTTATAAAGCAAGTTCTTAGAGACCTACAAAGACACTTAGATTCCCACACAATAATAGTGGGAGACTTCAACATTCCACTGACAGTGTTAGACAGTTCATCGAGGCAGAAAATTTAACAAAGATACACAGGACCTGAACTCAACCTTGGACCAAATTGATTTGATAGACCTTTACAGAAGTTTCCACCCAAAAACAACATAATATACATTTTTCTCATTGTTAAATGGCACATACTCTAAAATTGACCACATAATTGGGTACAAAACAATCCTCAGCAAATGTAAAAGAACTGAAAGCATACCAAATCCACTCTCAGACCACAGTGCAATAAAAATAGATGTCAAGACCAAGAAAATTGCTCAAAATCATGCAATTACATGGAAATTAAACAACATGCTCCTGAGTGGCTTCTGGGTAATTAATGAAATTATGGCAGAAATAAAGAAGTTCTTTGAAACTAATGAGAACAAAGATACAACGCAGCAGAATCTCTGGGGGCACAACTAAGGCAGTGTTAAGAGGGAACTTCATAGCACTAAATGGCCACATCCCAAAGTTAGAAATATCTCAAATTAATAACCTAACATCACAATGGAAAGAATTGGAGAAGCAAGAGCAAACCCACCACAAAGCTGGCAGAAGACAAGAACTAACCAAAATCAGAGCTGAAATGAAGGAAATCAAGACACAAAAAACCATTCAAAATATAAACAAATCTGGCTGGGCACAGTGGCTCACACCTCTAATCCTAGCACTTTAGGAGGCTGAGGCAGGTGGATCATGAGATCAGGAGATTGAGACCATCCTAGCTAACATGGTGAAATCTCATCTCTACTAAAAATACAAAAAAAATTAGCCAGGCATGGTGGCGGGTGCCTATAGTCCCAGCTACTTGGGAGGCTGAGGCAGGAGAATGGTGTGAACCTGGGAGGCGGAGCTTGCAGTGAGCCGATATTGCACCACTGCACTCCAGCCTGGGCGACTGAGCAAGACTCTGTCTCAAAAAAAAAAAAAAAAAAGTGTATATATATGTATATATATGTGTGTGTGTGTGTGTATATATATATACACACACACAAATCCAGGAGTTGGTTTTGTTAAAAAATTAACAAGATACATAGGCTGCTAACTAGACTAGTGAAAAAGAAAAGAGGGAAGATCCAAATAAAGGCAATTATAAATTACAAAGGGAATGTTACACAGAAATAAAAATAGCCATCAGAAACTACTACAAACACGCTTATGCACACAAACTAGAAAACATAGAAGAGATGGATAAATTCTGGGACACATACACACTCCCAAGACTGAACCGGGAAGAAATCGATTACCTGACCAATAACGAGCTCCAAAATTGAATCAGTAATAAATAATCTACCAGCCAAAAAAAAAAAAAAAAAAAAAAGGAAAAGCCCAGGACCTGGTGGATTCACAGCTACATTCTACCAGATGTACAAAGAAGAGCTGGTACCATTCCCATAGAAACTCTTCCAAAAAGTTGAGGAGGGGGACTCCTGCCCAACTCATTCTATGAGACCAGCATCATCCTGATACCAACACTTGGCAGAGACACAGCAAGAAAAGAAAACTGCGGGCCAATATCCTTGATGAACATTGATGCAAAAATCTTCAACAAAATACTTGCAAACTGAATCCGGCAGCATATCAAAAAAGTGAATCCACCACAATTAAGTAGGTTTCATCCTGGGGATGCAAGGTTGGTTTGACATATGCAAATCAATAAATGTAATTCATCACATAAACAGAGCTAAAGACAAAAAACAAATGATTATCTCAATAGGTGCAGAAAAGGCTTTCAATAAAATTCAACACCCCTTCATGTTAAACACTATTAATAAACTAGATATTGAAGGACATACCTCAAAACAATAAGAGCCATCTATGACAAATCACAGCCAACACTATACTGAATGGGCAAAAGCTGGAAGCATTCCCCTTGACAACCAGCACAAGATGCCCGCTCTCACCACTTCTATTCAACATAGTATCGGAATTCCTGGCCAAAACAGTGAGACAAGAGAAAGAAATAAAGGGCATTGAAATAAGAAGAGTGGAAGTCAAACTATCTCTGTTTGCTGATGACATGATCCTATATCTAGAAAACCCCATAGTCTTGGCCCATAAGCTCCTTCAGCTGATAACTTCAGCAAACTTTCAGAATACAGAATCAATGTACAAAAATCAATAGCATTCTTATATATCAACAATAGCCAAGCTGAGAAATGAAATCTTGGCTTTCTGAAATCAGAAAGGGAATTCCATTCACAATTGCCACAAAAAGAATAAAATGCCTATGAATACAGTTAACAAGGAAGGTGAAAGATCTCTGCAATGAGAATTGCAAAACACTGCTCAAAGAAATCAGAGAAGACACAAACAAATGGAAAAACATCCCACGCTCATGGATAGAAAGAATCAATGTCATTGAAATGGCCATTCTGCCCAAAGCAATTTACAGATTTAATGCTATTTCTATCAAACTATCATTGACATTCTTCACAGAACTAGAAAAAACTATTTCAAAATTCATACGGAACCAAAAAGGAGCCCAAATAACCAAGGCAATCCTAAGTAAAAATAACAAAGCTGGAGGCATCATGCTACCTGACTTCAAGTTACAGGCTACAGTAACCAAAACAGCATGGTACTTGTACAGAAACAGACACATAGACCAATGGAACAGAATAGAGAGCCCAGAAATAAGGCTGCACACTTATGACTACCTGATCCTTGAAAAGGCTAACAAGAAGCAATGGAAAAAAGACTCCCTATTCAATAAATGGTGCTGTGATAACTGGCTAGCAATACGCAGAAGACTGAAGCTGGACCCTTTCTTTTCCCCAATACAAAAATCAACTCAAGGTAGATTAAAGACTTAAATGTAAATTCCAAAACTGTAAAAACCCTGGAAGACAACCTAGGCAATACCATCCCGGACACATGAACAAGCAAGAATTTCATGATGAAGATACTAAAAGCAATTGCAACAATAGCAAAAATTGACAAGTGGGATCTAGTTAAACTTAAGAGCTTCTGCACAGCACAAGAAACTATCAACAGAGTAAACAGACAACCAATAAAATGAGAGAACATATTTGCAAATTATGCATCTGACAAAGGTCTAATATCCAGTAGATATAAGGAACTTAAATTTACAAGAGAAAAACAAACCCCATAAAAAAGTGGGCAAAGGACATGAACAGACACTTATCAAAAGAAGACATATATATGGCCAACAAGCATATGAAAAAAACCTCAATATCACTGATCATTAGAGAAATACACAATGAGATACTATGTCACACCAGTCAGAATGGCTATTACTAAAAAGTCAAAAAATACCACGCTGGTGAGGTTGTGGAGAAAAGGGAACACTTATAAAAGGTTGGTGGGAGGGTACATTAATTCAACCATTGTGGAAAGCAGTATGGTGATTCCTCAAAGAACTAAAAGGAGAACGATCATTTGACCCAAGAATCTCATTACTGGGTATATATCCAGAGGAATATAAATCATTCTACCATAAAGACACATGCATGCAAATGTCCCTTGCAGCACTGTTCATGATAGAAAAGATAGGGAATCAACCTAAATGCCCATCAATGACAGATGTATAAAGAAAATGTGGTATATACACCATAGAATACTATGCAGCCATAAAAAAGAATGAGATCATGTTTTTTGCAGGAACATGGAAGGAGCCGGAGGCTATCCTCAGCAAACTAATGCAGGAACAGAAAATACTGCAAACACCGCACATTCTTACTTATAAGTAGGAGCTAAATGATGAGAACTTATGAACACAAAGAAGGAAACAACAGACACTGGGGTCTACTTGACGGTGGGGGATGTGAGGAGGGAGAGGAGCAAAAAAGATAACTGTTGGGTACTAGGCTTAATTCCTGGATGATGAAATAATCTGTACAACAAATCCCCATGACATGAGTTTGCCTATGGAACAAAACTTCAAAACTTCACATGTACCCCTCAACCTAAAATAAAAATAAAATTTTTTTTTGAGATTTGTGATATTTTGAAAAAGTTTGCAGATGAATCATGTAGCCTAGACATACTAAAAAATTAAGAAAAAGTTAGGTGTGTCATGAATGCATAAAATATATGTAGATACTACTCTATTTATGTGTTACTTGATTAATTATGTTATTGATAAGGCTTCCAGTCAACAGTAAGCTAGTAGTAGTTAAGTTTTTGGGCATTTAAAAATTACACATGAAGTTTTGACTATTCAGGGTTGGCACCCTGCATTGTATAAGGATCAATTGTACTAAGAAGTTATTTGCTCTTTTTATTCTTATTCTATCACGATTGCATAGCGGTTTTCCAGAGGCTACATGATGTGTGACACAGCAAGAGAATGAGTGCAGAAGCAGATATGAGAATCTACCTATCTTCTAGGTAGTCAGACAGTAAAGAGAGTTACAAATACGTAAAAACAGTGCTACAATTCTTACTAAAAATTTTGTGTTTTTTTGTAAAGTAATTTTGTTTTGTTTTGAAAATATGTAATTTTTCACGTAAATAGTTTATGTTAACATGTATTTGGTTTATTGTTATTTTTAAGAAGTTAATTAAAATGTTAAAAAATTTGGCCAGGTGCCATGGTTCATGACTGTAATCCCAGCACTTTGGGAGGCCAAGGCAGGCGGATTACCTGAGGTCAGGAGTTTAAGACTAGCCTGGCCAACATGGTGAAACCCCATCTCTACTAAAAATACAAAAATTAGCTGGGCATAGTGGTGCGTGCCTGTAGTCCCAGCTACTCGGGTGGCTGAGGCAGGAGAATTGTTTGAACCCAGCAGGCGGCGGAGGTTGCAGTGAGCAGAGACACTCCAGCCTGGGCAACAGGGTGAGACTGTCTCAAAAAATATATATATATATAAATAAATAAATAAATAAATAAATAAATAAATAAAAAATAAAAAAGTTAAAAAAATTGCTTTAATCCAAGCCTGAGGTACTGCTCTTCACACGAGGGCATTAGCTGCGGGGATCTACCCGCAGACTTTGACCTAAACGACGAATGAAAAAAACATACACTGTCACACAGATATTCTGCTTTGCCTGTCCTGCTGAGTGTCCAACTGCCTGCACACCAAAAGAGGTTTGTCACTGCAGCTGACCTTGAGCATCTCGCACTTCAGGCATTTATTTAGTATATAATTAACAACAGAAACTTTGAGTAAAAACACTTGTGGGAGGCTGAGGCAGGAGAATGGCGTAAAAACCCGGGAGGCGGAGCTTGCAGTGAGCTGAGATCCGGCCACTGCACTCCACCCTGGGCGACACAGCGGGACTCCGTCTCAAAAAAAAAAAAAAAAAAAAAAACACTTGTGGATAATTAACATCTTTAAGAGAGTAGTTCTAGGAATGATTAAAGCTCAGGTACTGTGGTCTGAAGTAAATACTATTAGGGGGCAATATCTTTGGTCAATCTCTGACCCACCTGCTACCCAGGGCCATCTGGCTCAAAGGCTAGTTAATGGAGGTAGGGTAAACAGACTTAACTGGGGGAGCCTCTGTTGTCTTTAATATTTACCTTATGATAATGCTCTAAGGTAAGAACTGGCTGCCTGCAGCCTGTTCAATTATTACGAGCTATGTAACCTTTTGGCCTTCTAAAAGGTTTGTGAGTATTCTTTATAACTTCCCTTAATATTTCCTTTTAATATTTCTGCCACCATCCTGAGTGAATCACAACAAAAGCCCTTTGGGCTCCTTGGTCATTTTTAAGAGTGTAAAAGCGTCCTGAGACAAGGACGTTTGAGAACCTATGTAATAGAATTTTGTTTTAACCAGTGATATAATGTAACATTGGAGAAAACACCTAGTTATGTTATGTGATTCTAATTCTGTAAAATCATAGATATACAGATGCATAGAGAAGAGACTGAAAAGAAATATATAAAAACAGTAATCATGTTTGTTAGAATTATGGATGATAAATTTTGACTACATTTCTTTTTAACATTTCTACAATGGATGTGAATTCTTTTATTATTAAGATGAAATAGGCTGCTCTGCCTATGGAGCAGCTATTCTTTCATTCCCTTACTTTCTTAATAAATTTGCTTTCACTTAAAAAAAGATGAAATAATATATTAGATGTCATTTAAAATATAGCACATGCTAATTCTGTGGTAATGTGTATGTGGTAAAATAGATTAGAATGAATTATTTTAGATATTTGAGATTATTTTCAACTCTATGCAATTTAGTCCTTGAAAACAATTTCTCCCATTTCAAAGAAGGGTAAAAATCTGTCTAACCTCAGGATGAGCTTACCTCTATTTTCTCAGAACTCTTTCAAATGATTCCCTTGTAGAGAAAATTTCTGCAGAGAAGAGGACTGAAAATTAGACATGAGGTCGGAACAAAATGATAATGCAAATCTGAAGATAAAATTCTGGGAACCTCCGTTCTGGGGTTTCTCATGTTGCAACTCATGTAATTGCATTCATTCCTACTAGGTTGTTGCCATGTCATTGATAGTTACATTGGAATGCACAAATTTAATTAATAAATCCTTTTAGTCATTTCTAAACACATACTGGATGATTTTTGTTAGTATGCTCAGATGCTGAGATTACAAAGGTGAATAATCACGGCCTCTTTCCTCAAGGAACGTACAGTTTGTGAGAGAATCAGACATATAAAGAACCAGTTAAGGTTTGGTCTGACAAGTGTTATAGTAGAGAGATGTGTCAAGAACTATACTATTATATAAAGTTTATAAGTTAGTTTATTTACACAACCAGAATTTATTAAGTTCTAACTTTGTGCAGAGTATAGTGGTAGGGGGTACAAGATCATGGCAAATAATTTTGCCTCCTAGAAGTTTACACTCCAGTTGAGGAGACATTTATGCACACACACACACACCACCCCCCCAAATCCACAGTGGTAGTTCAAGGCTAAGGGCTAATTACTTATAGTAAATAGAGCCATAGGATTTTACGGAAGAGACCTTTAGGGGCAGGAACAGTTGCAAAGCCTAATTGCAAATGACCTTGAATGAACCTTGAAGAGGAGCTAGAACTGCAGGTCAGAGAGGAGGGAGACAATGTCCGAGGCTGGGCGGGGCGGAGTGGGGGGTGGTGGGGCGGGGCAGTAAAATAATATACACTTTTTGTTCTCTTCAGACTTGAAGCCCCTTTCTAAATAACAAATATTTCCTTTTCTGAAGTTAAATTTATGGCAAAACCCATCTGCACATATAATTTAAATAATACATTACATTAAATAAAAATATGTTCTTATTATAACTTAAAGGAGAAAGAAAAATGTAATAGAATGTACATTTTAATATATAATGCTTGAGCATGACTACAGAAGTAGCCAAAATGAAATAGATGTTTGCACCTACTTGTAATGACCAAGGCAGAACTTAGAAGCAGCTAAATTAAAAGCCATGCTGAATATAAAGTAGAAGAAAATGAAAGAGCAGAGGTACAGAGGATACCAGGATAAAAACTATTGCTAGGATAAGTAATGACAGTCTAGACCTGTCTATATATATGAGAAAGAGATAAATAACCTTACCTGCAGGAGGATAACATGTCAAGACAAACTACAGATTGTTGAAGTGAGAAAATGAGGAAGTATAATATTCTTGCAAATGACCTGGACCTTATTTATGAGTGTGTGTTAAAATGATTCCCTGTGTTGCATGGGATGGAGACAAGACAGAATATTTCAGAAAACAAATGCTATCTTGAAGCCACATGAGGAGGTATACATTCTGTCTTGAGTATCTCAAAAGACCACAGAGCTCATGTGCTTTGATAGTCAACAGGAACTTAGCTATTGAAAAAAGGAATAGCAGTACAGGGGACAATAGAGAAGTTTCGTGGCAGATCTCTGAGACTGGACGATTGAAAAGATAGGAAAAGACTGAAGAACAACAGGCAATTTCAAATAATAATTTTTATGACGTAGATTTCTTATCATTATACCACAAAATTAAAATAACAGATGTTAATAAAATGCGATGAGATCATTACATTTCATGTCTATCAATTACTATTTTTTTTTTTTTGAGCTGGAGTTTCAGTCTTGTCGCCCAGGCTTGAGTGCAATGGTGCGATCTCGGCTCACTGCAACCTCCACTTTCCAGGTTCAAGCAGGCCTCCTGCTTCAGCCTCAAGACTAGCTGGGATTACGGGCATGTGTCACCATGCCCAGCTAATTTTGTATTTTTAGTAGAGACAGGGTTTCACCATGTTCGCCAGGCTGTTCTCAAACTGCTGACTGCCTATCAATTATTATTAATGGTGTCTTAATTTTTTACTGAGAAGTATTTGCATCAGCTACAAACGCCAGTGATGTAAGCGTGTGCTATTGGCTCAAATGCCATGAGTGGTGCTGCCTGTAGGGACATTTCCACAATGTGAAGAACTCTTGGAAAAGTTTGAACAAAAACAAAGTACAACATATGCAAATCGATAAATGTTATTCATCTTCCCATGATTAAGATGAGGAGATGAACTTAAAATATTTTGCTTGTGTTAACACTGAGCAAGAAATATATATTGTGTTATAGATAAAAAAGAATTAGATTCTAGGCTCCGATAAACACATTGTTTTATTTACCTGCATGAAAATCTGGTGGGGCATTTGAAAGTCATGCCGGGTATGAACCAAATATTCCTAGTCTGGCTCTTCTCTATGCATTATGAGACATCTAGCAGCACACATCAATAGCACCTCAAATCATTGGCACAGACAAACATGCTCATAAAAGTTGCCAAAATTCCTCCCAGGAGTGTCCAATCTTTATTATGAGGTCCTACACGGCAGTGAAAAAGACTTGGGTTAAGTGAAGTTACACTGTTAAACTAATTCATTATAGTGGATTTGAAAGAAGTGATGTGTTCTTTTTTTGGGTAGAGTCAACTGGTGGAGACAAATGCCAATGTAGATTTTGTTCAAAAAGTATTGAGAAGCAGTTAGAAGGTTCTAATGTCTTATTGCACACCGGGGCCTATCATGGGGAGGGGAGAGGGGGGAGGGGGGAGGGATTGCATTGGGAGTTATACCTGATGTAAATGACGAGTTGATGGGTGCTGACGAGTTGATGGGTGCAGCACAGCAACATGGCACAAGTATACATATGTAACAAATCTGCACGTTATGCACATGTACCCTAGAACTTAAAGTATAATAATAATAAAAAATAAATTTAAAAAAAAATTCACACCTTTGTAGTTTCTCATGTTTCTGTAATTTTTATACTGTCACAACTCAAAAGGATCAAACTTCTTGGATACAAAAACAGTGAGTCCTGCTGCATTCACTGCAAAGCAAAAGAAAAAAAATTACAAAACAAAAAACAATGAGCTTGCAAGTTGTACTGACCCACTAGTAGATGTTTAAGCAGCTCTCGAATCCCAGCTGTCTGCCATACATTTCTGGTTAAAGTATCAATTGTAGGCAATGTTTATTTTAGGGATGTTATTCCTGGAATATCATGTTTGCTCACCACATCAAGTAGATAACTACTAGTTGTGTAATAATGGGGGTAGAAATGAAGTGTCTGCTAGAATTTTGTTTTCTGAAATTTTGTAGTTTGCAATGATGTGAATATTTAAATCATATCTAAGTTAGGAAAGAATCAAGAATGTACCTGACTTTTCTGAAGACAACTGACCACATTTGTACTTAAGTTTTTGGGTCTTTTTTCTCCTTTAGTGTTAGCTCTCTTACTGTATATTGTATACTGACTGTAGCGTATTACAGAAATTTGAAGTTTAAATGTTCAGTATCTTCCAAAGGACATTGTATCCTTTCATTAAGGATAGATGTTATTTTCCTGTTTTTTAATGGAGAAAGAAGTTATTTTCATAGTCCAACATGAATACATACCAATCATCCTTTCTTGCAAGAGTTGGTGCTTTTTCTTGAGTTCAGGCCCAAGAAATGTTCTGAGACTTGGTAATTTCCTGGAAAAAAGTATAGAGTGATTTCAAGGACACAGATTACATCTTATATCTTTTGTATTTCCAGCTATAGTGTCTAGCATATAATAGGCAAACAGTGAGTGTCTTTTGAGTGAAAGAATCAGGGAAAAATACATGTGTAGAGACAGTGGTCACTGCGCTGTGATTTTTCTTGGTTTATTTTCACTAAGTCTTTTTCTGCTGATGTTGTCTGGCCAGCAGAGGGCATTCAAGGTCCACCTTACAATTAGGGAACGCCCTGGGGAAAGGAGAACATGTCTAGCTACAGAAATTCAACTGTCAGAAAAGGAAACTGATGAATTTGAAATGTCAAGAGGGCTTAATTTAAGTCTTCCAGTATAAGATTACTTTTATAGTGCTAACTAATCTTGACACCATGTGAATAATACATTAGAGGAAAGTGTTTATTTTTATTTGATTTTGAAATGTGGAAATACCAGAAAGTTTAAAGGAGAAAATAAAAATTGCCCAGAACTAACTTTGGCTCACATTTGGCTGTATATCTATTTTTATTTTTAGATACATAATATATAGAATATAAGTTCCTCAAGGAATGGGATTTTTGTATTTACTGCATTATTCCAAGTGCGGTTTGAAGTGTATGGAAACTCACCGTGCTATCTTTCCAATGCTTTTATAAGTCTAAAATTATTCCCACATAAAAGGTTAAAACATAAAAAACTGTTTATGTTGCAAAACAAAAAGTTTAACTATGCCTTTCATCTTGATTCAGTTCTTAGCATATGACTGCAACCCTAACCATCTTCATGAAAAAGAAGAAATAAAAAATATAAATGTAAATCAGATTTTCTTTTGTTAAGAATGATAATTTTATTACAGAATGCAGAAGCAGCCTTGGCGATCTACTGTGAAACCTTAACCGTCACAAGGTCTGTAAAGCATTGTTCTTGTGAGGTGAAAACTATATTTTCTGCCTTTTTTTTTTTTTTTTTTTTGCGACGGAGTCTTGCTCTGTCACCCAGGCTGGAGTGCAATGGCGTGATCTCGTCTCATTGCAACCTCCACCTCCGGAGTTCAAGCGAGTCTCCTGCCTCAGCCTCCCGAGTAGCTGGGACTACAGGCACCCACCACCACGCCCGGCTAATTTTTTTGTATTTTTAGTAGAGACAGGGTTTCACCATATTGGTCAGGCTGGTCTCAAACTCCTGACCTCAGGTGATCCACCCACCTCGGCCTCCCAAAGTGCTGGGATTACAGGTGTGAGTCACTGCACCTGGCCTGAAACTTTTTTGACATAGGCATTTCTGAAACTTTTTCTTGGATTCAGTGGAGGTTTTTGTTTGTTTATTTTTTATTTATGTATTTTTTTGAGATGGAGTTTGGCTCTGACGCCCAGACTGGAGTGCAGTGGTGCCATCTCGGCTCACTGAAAGCTCCGCCTCCCGGGTTCACGCCATTCTCCTGCCTCAGCTTCCCGAGTAGCTGGGACTACAGGCACCCACCACCACGGCCGGCTAATTTTTTTGTATTTTTAGTAGAGACAGGGTTTCTCCATGTTAGCCAGGATCGTCTGGATCTCCTGACCTCGTGATCCACCAGCCTCGGCCTCCGGGAGTGCTGGGATTACAGGTGTGAGCCACCGCGCCCGGCCTGCATTTTCAAGTATGTCATGTGTGTAGTGTCAACTCTGCAGTATGCCCACTATTTGACTTCTTTAAAGCATCTAGAATAATTTCAAAATTTTAATGTGCTTACCATTGTAATGGTTTAAAGACAGATTTGATCAGATCTGAGAACGTAAGCTCATAACTTTCAGCAGTCATGTAGTAGTCACTTGTTTGGCATGGTGTAAAAGCTTCCCTAAGCATGTTTCTGAAGACTGCATTGGTGTAACCAGCTTCAGTTAGTCTGGTGAGACATTTCTTTGAAAAGCAAATCAGATTACAATTACACTGTGTAGGGCAGACAGAACGTGGAGGTGAGTGAATGATTGGTAATTAACTAGAAGAAACTTGCTGACACAACGTCTGATTTTTAGCAGTGATATAGATGCATGTTGGTGCTTATAGACGTGAATTTTCCTTTTCTGTTACCCCACAACTACATCTTTCCGAGTGGTAGAGTTTGGGAAGAAATAGGACATAATTAAGCAATCTTACACTAGCTGATCAATCACACAAATAGTGCCCACAAAAACATACAACACAGTCCTGGTCAGAGTCATATCTTGCAACTCATATAGATCCCTCAGGGGCATGGGTGCAATTGGTCATCCTCACTGGCTACTCACAGATAAGAGTTCTTCCATCTCTCATAGAAATAACAGTTTAAGTTTATATATTACTCTATACAGCAGAGGGGAACAAAGAAACCTTCCCTTTGGATTCACGCATTTTCCATGGCTGCTAGATTATTTTAGTTTAGGCCCCACACTTTATTTGTCCCAGGCTTCCAAAGCAAGTAGTCATTTCTATCTGATTACCCATTGGATAGGGCTGATGGAGGGGTCTCATTCCATTGATGGAGTGCATATGAGGTGGTTAGATCTTTCATACTGCTAAGACGGAGCACCTCTTAGCTTGTCTTCCATTTGATATTATTCTAACAACTCTCTCTTCCCTTCTTTTTCTTCTCTTACCAAATGCCCCCTCTGTTATCCTTGGGAAATATCATGTTGCTGCAACAGAGAGTGACAAAGAGAAAAAAACAAATTATCTGAATGATTCCAGTTTACAGGAAGGGATAAAGAGTAAACAATTCACAATGATAGGAAATTCCAACTTAATTTTTTATATGTTTAGATCAACAGAGACAAAACTTTTTTTGCTACAAAAATGTCTTTTTTCTTCAGACACATTATGGTTTATTACTATCATGTAATATTTGGCAACTATCTTTCTTTTTAAAATTTTTTTTATTATACTTTAAGTTCTGGGATACAAGTGCAGAAGGTTCAGGTTTGTTACATAGGAATTCATGTGCCATGGTGATTTGCTGCACCCATCAACCTGTTATCTACATTAGGTATTTCTCCTAATTCTATCCCTGCCCTAGTTCCCCACCCCCCGATAAGCCCTGATGTGTGATGTTCCCCTCCCTGTGTCCATATGTTCTTATTGTTCAACTCCCACTTATGAGTGAGAACATGCGGTGTTTGGTTTTCTGTTCCTGTGTTAGTTTGCTGAGAATAATGGTTTCCAGCTGCATCCATATCCCCGCAAAGAATATGAATTCATCTTTTTTTATGGCTGCATAGTATTCCATGGTATATATGTGCCACATTTTCTTTATCCTGTCTATCATTGATGGGCATTTGGGTTGGTTCCAAATCTTTGCTATTGTGAACAGTGCTGCAATAAACATACGTGTGCACGTGTCTTTATAATAGAATGATTTATAATCTTTTGGGTATGTACCCAGTAATGTGATTGCTGGGTCAAATGGTATTTCTGGTTCTAGATCCTTGAGGAATCACCACACAGTCTTCCACAATGGTTCAACTAATTTATACTTCCACCAATAGTGTAAGAGTGTTCCTATTTCTCCACATCCTGTCCAGCATCTGTTGTTTCCTGACTTTTTGATGATCGCCATTCTAACTGGCATGAGATGGTATCTCATTGTGGTTTGATTTGCGTTTCTCTAATGACCAGGGATGATGAGCTTTTTTTCATATGTATGTTGGCCGCATAAAAGTCTTCTTTTGAGAATTGTCTGTTCATATCCTTTGCCCACTTTTTGATGGGGTTGTTTCTTTCTCGTAAATTTGTTCAAATTCTTTGTAGATTCTGGATATTAACACTGTCAGATGGATAGGTTGCAAAAATTTTCTCACATTCTGTAGGTTACCTGTTCACTCTGATGGTAGTTTATTTTGCTATGCAGAAGCTCTTTAGTTTAATTAGATCCCATTTGCCAATTTTGGCTTTTGTTGCCATTGCTTTTGGTATTTTAGTCATGAAGTCCTTGCCCATGCCTATGTCCTGAATGGTATTGCCTAGGTTTTCTTCTAGGGATTTATGGTTTTAGGTCTAACATTTAAGTCTTTAATCCATCTTGAATTAATTTTTATATAAGGTGTTAAGGAAGGGATCCAGTTTTGGCTTTCTACATATAGCTAGCCAGTTTTCCCAGCACCGTTTATTAAATAGGGAATCCTTTCCCCATTGCTTGTTTTTGTCAGGTTTGTCAAAGATCAGATGGTTGTGGATGTGTGGTGTTATTTCTGAGGGCTCTATTCTGTTCCATTGGTCTGTATCTCTGTTTTGGTACCAGTACCATGCTGTTTTGGTTACTGTAGCCTTGTAGTATAGTTTGAAGTCAGGTAGCATGATGCTCTAGTTTTGTTCTTTTTGCTTAGGATTGTCTTGGCTATGCAGGCTCTTTTTTGGTTCTATATGACATGTCAGTAGCTTTTTTTCTAATTCTGTGAAGAAAGTCAATGGTAGCTTGGTGGGGATAGCATTGAATCTATAAATTACTTTGGGCAGTATGGCCATTTTAATGATATTGATCTTTCCTATCCATGAACATGGAATGTTTTACCATTTGTTTGTGTCCTCTCTTATTTCCTTGAACAGTGGTTTGTAGTTCTCCTTGAAGAGAACTACACATCCCTTTTAGATCGTATTATTAGGTATTTTATTCTCTTTGTAGCAATTGTGAATGGGAGTTCACTCATGATTTGTGTATCTGTTTGCCTATTATTAGTGAATAGGAATGTTTGTGATTTTTGCACATTGATTTTGTATTCTGAGACTTTGTTGAAGTTGCTTATCAGCTTAAGGAGATTTGGGGCTGAGACAATGGGGGCTTTCTAAATATACAATCATGTCATCTGCAAACAAAGACAGTTTGACTTCCTCTCTTCCTATTTGAATAAACTTTATATCTTTCTCTTGCCTGATTGCCCTGGCCAGAACTTCCAATACTATGTTGAATATGAGTGGTGAGAGAGGGCATCCTTGTCTTGTGTCAGTTTTCAAAGGGAATGCTTCCAGCTTTTGCCCATTCAGTATGATATGGACTGTGGGTTTGTCATTAGTAGCTCTTATTATTTGGAGATACATTCCACCAATACATAGTTTATTGAGAGGTTTTTTTTTTAGTATGAAGGGGTGTTGAATTTTATGGAAGACCTTTTCTGCATCTACTGAGATAATCATGTGGTTTTTGTCATTGGTTCTGTTTATGTGATGGATTATGTTTATTGATTTGCGTATGTTGAATCAGCCTTGCATCCCAGGGTGAAGCTGGCTTGATCTTGATGGATAAGCTTTTTGATGTGCTGTTGGATTTGGTTTGCCAGTATTCTATTGAGGATTTTTGCATCAATGTTCATCAGGGGTATTGGCCTGAAATGTTCTTTTCTTGTTGTGTCTCTACCAGGTTTTGGTATCAGGATGATGCTGGCCTCATAAAATGAGTTAGGGAGGATTCCCTCTTTTTCTATTGTTTGGAATAGTTTCAGAAGGAATGGTACCAGCTCCTCTTTGTACTTCTGGTAGAATTCAGCTGTGAATCTGCCTAGTCATGGCCTTTTTTTGGTTGGTAGGCTATTAATTACTGCCTCAATTTCAGAACTTGTTATTGGTCTATTCAGGGATTTTATTTCTTCCTGGTTTAGCCTTGGGAGGGTGCATGTGTCCAGTAATTTATCCATTTCTTCCAGATTTTCTAGTTTATTTGTGTAGAGATGTTTATAGTATTCTCTGATGGTAGTTTGTATTTCTGTGGGATCAGTGGTGATATCCACTTTATCATTTTTTATTGTGTCTATTTGATTCTTCTCTCTTTTCTTCCTTATTAGTCTGGCTAGTGGTCTATTTTGTTAACCTTTTCACAAAACCAGCTCCTGGATTCTTTGATTTTTTGAAGGGCTTTTCATGTCTCTATCTCCTTCAGTTCTCTCTGATCTTAGTTCTTTCTTGTCTTTTGCTAGCTTTTGAGTTTTTTGCTCTTATTTCTCTAGTTTTGTTGATGTCTATTAGGTCCACTTGGTCCAGAGCTTAATTCAAGTCCTAGATATTCTGGTTAATTTTCTGTGTCATTGATCTAATATTGACAGTGTGGTGTTAAAGTCTCCCACTATTATTGTGTGGGAGTCTAAGTCTCTTTGTAGGTCTCTAAGAACTTGCTTTATTAATCTGGATGGTCCTCTGTCTCTTTATTTTGAGCCTAAGTGTGTCTTTGCACTTGAGATGGATTGTAAACGTGCACTGGCACCTGTGAGATGTGCAGAGGACTTGAGAGGTTTTCTCAGAGCTTGTCAAGATGTGGGATCTGAGCTTCATTGCTCTGCAGTATTGACTTAGGCAATGGCTAATTTGGTAGCTGACAGATCTAAAAGAAGCCAAGGGTCAAGCCCTAAAGTGGAAAAGTTTTATAAGTGTAGAAAAATTGGGCATTTCAAAAGAGACCACCACCAGATCTCTGGGAAAAAGAGGTCTTGTAACAGAGTTCCCATCTTAACAACAACAACAAAACACCAGGACTTTGCCCTTGTTACAATAAAGGAAATCACTGGGCTAATCAATGCCACTCAAAATTTCATCAAAACAGCAGCCCCTGTCAGGAAGTGAGAAGGCAGCCTGGACCCAGGCACCTCAAACTATGAGGGCATACCCTGTCCAGGCCACATCTCCGTTTCCGGGGTGGGTTTCCCGAGGCACATTGATTCTCTCCCCCCAGGAACTCCTGGAAGTGCAGGATTAGATCTCCCAGTTAGAGAACAGGGTACGTTAATTGGAAGAAACAAACTCACTAAGATTCACACTTGTATTTGGAGATCTTTGCCAACAGGATATGTGGGATTAATTTTGGGTAAAAGTCATCTTAACTTACAGGACATTGTAGTACCAGGAGTTGTTGATTCGGATTGTGAAGGAGAAATTCAGGTGGTGGTAATATCACAAGATCTTTGGGTTTTTGAACCGGGAGAATATATTGCTCAACTGTTGCTTATTCCCTGTAAATTGCAGCCTTCTCTATGTGAGAAGTGAAGAGGTCAGGGATTTAGAAGGGCAACTAGGAGAGAGATTTATCTATCACAACCCATAGCATCTCACAGACCCACTTGTGCAGTGTAGATTGAAGAAAAGAAGTTTTGTGGGCTTATGGGTACGGGACAAGAGACTGGTCTCTCATGGTAATAGATCTTGAGGATTGTTTATGAGAGGGATGAGCCTTGATTTGCTTTCTCTGTCTTCTGTTAATCAGAAAGAGCCTGTCTTTCATTATCAATGAAAAGTTTTACCCGGGGGGCAATTAACCAAAGAGGGAGAGGCTGAGTCACAGCTTGTAGAACAAATGCTCAGCAATGGCATGCCTCCCGGCTATATCCACAAGAGCCTTTGCTTTTATTTCAGTAGATTTATTAATGTGGGGACGAGGATATGCTTGTGTCTTTACAGAAGATGAACAAACCTTGGGGGTGCCCTCAAGATGTGTGCGACCGTGGAGACTGGAGGGACCCATGGATTTCAACTACAGTCCTGGTTCCCCCAGTACGAGCCATGAGCCAGTTGAATCTGAATGCGAAGACGGAATGAGGACTGAGCGGAGTCACGCTGACATCAACCTTCATAGCATGGGGACAGATCACAAAAACTAAACAGGAAGCTGAGAAACTGTGGAGCGCCAGTGTTTCACCTTTTGCTGGAACTCAGAGGTACAATAGATGTTTAATGGATCAATACTTTCTGACTGAGCTCCTCTCTGAATACAAGACACCCTAATAGTTAGGCAGGAATATTATCGCCCCTATTCTGCATGAAGAAGTTGCAGAAGACGGACCTTCATCCTTCTGCAACCCTTAGGATTAAAGGTCCTTTTGTAAAAGGGAAGTGGGGGATATGTAAGAAGCAATTCAAACCAGAGTGGCTCCATTTTGAATAAGGGCTAAAAAAATGAAGCTGGATTACCAATTGGCAATTAAGGGCTGCACAGCCTGCAATTGTCTTGCTCAATTAATTTAAAAACAAAAAGGAGGAGATGTTGGAGGCCACACAAGTGTTTCCTATGATTGTGCATGATTGAAGCCTGTTAGTAACAATAAGAACCTGTGATCAATTGAGCAGCTGATCAATCGTTACCTCCTCCTCCCTGCTTTTGTTACCCAATAAATACAGGGGGTGGCCTTTGCTCACTAGAAGCAGGGAGTTCTCTTCTTTTTCCCCATGCTAACTTTTCCTTAAAACAGTTTCTTTTTTCCTTGGTTTTCATTTCTACGTTCGTGCCTTCATTCGACTGTAATGATGGTCTCAAGCAGTAACAGTAGTAACTGCTATAGTGATGGTCTCAAGTAGTAACCATAGCAGTCAGCCACAAAGAGGTCCTTTACATCCCTTGTAAGTTGTATTCCTAGGTATTTTATTCTCCTTGCAGCAATTGTGAATGGGAGTTCACTCATGATTTGGCTCTCTGTTTGTCTGTTGGTGTATAGGAATGCTAGTGATTTTTGCACATTGATTTTATATACTGAGACTTTGCTGAAGTTGCTTATCAGCTTAAGGAAACTTTGGGCTGAGATGATGGGATTTCTAAGTATACAATCATGTCATCTGCAAACAGAGACAATTTGACTTTCTCTCTTCCTATTTGAATGCACTTTATTTCTTTTTCTTGCCTGATTGCCTTGGCCAGAACTTCCAATACTATGTTGAATAGGAGTGGTGAGAGGGCATCCTTGTCTTGTGCTGGTTTTCAAAGGGAATGCTTCCAGTTTTTTCCCATTCAGTATAATATTGGCTGTGGGTTTGTCATTAGTAGCTCTTATTATTTTGAGATACGTTCCATCAATACTTAGTTTATTGAGAGTTTTTTAGCATGAAGTGGTGTTGAAGGCCTTTTCCTCCTTTTTATGGAAGGCCTTTTCTGCATCTATTGAGATCATCATGTGGTTTTTGTCATTGGTTCTGTTAATCTGATGGATTATATTCATTGATTTGCATATTTTGACCCAGTCTTGCATCCCAGGGATGAAGCCAACTTGATAGTTTTCAAAAAACCAGCTACTGGATTCATTGATTTTTTTTTTTTTTTTGAAGGATTTTCATTTGTTCTACAAGCTGTAACTCAGCCTCTCCCTCTTTGGTTAATTGCCCCCAGGTAAAACTTTTCATTGATAATGAGAGACAGGCTCTTTCTGATTAACAGAAGACAGAGAAAGCCAATCAAGGTTTATTTTTTGAAGGATTTTTCAGAACTGAAGGAGATATCCTTCAGTTCTGCTTTGATCTTAGTTATTTCTTGTCTTATACTAGCTTTTGAATCTGTTTGCTCTTTCTTCTCTAGTTCTTTAAATTGTGATGTTAGGGTGTCTATTTTAGATCTTTCCCACTCTCTCCCGTGGGCATTTAGTGCTATAAATTTCCCTTTAAACACTGCTTTGGCTGTGTCCTAGAAATTCTGGTAAGTTGTATCTTTGTTCTTATTGGCTTCAAAGAACTTATTTCCTTCTTAATTTCATTATTTACCCAGTAGTCATTCAGCAGCAGGTTGTTCAGTTTCCATGTAGTTGTGAGGTTTTGAGGGAGTTTCTTAATCCTGAAGTGTAATTTGATTGCACTGTGGTCTGAGAGATTGTTTGTTATGATTTCTCTTCTTTTGCATTTGCTGAGGAGTGTTTTATTTCCAATTATATGGTCAATTTTAGAATAAGTGTGATGTGGTGCTGAAAAGAATGTGTATTCTGCTGACTTGGGGTGGAGAGTTCTGCAGATGTCTATTAGGTCTGCTTGGTTCAGAGCTGAGTTCAAGGCCTGAATATCCTTGCTAATCTTCTGTCTCATTGATCTGTCTAATATTGACAGTGTGGTGTTAAAATCTCCCACTATTATTGTGTGGTAGTCTAAGTCTCTTTGTAGATCTCTAAGAACTTGCTTTATGAATGTGGGTGCTCCTGTATCGGATGCATATATATTTAGGATAGTTAGCTCTTCTTGTTGCATTGATCTCTTTACCATTATGTAATGCCCTTCTTAGTCTTTTTTATCTTTGTTGGTTTAAAGTCTGTTTTATCAGACTAGGAATGCAACCCATGCTTTTTCTGGCTTTCTGTTTGCTTGGTAAATCTTCCTCTGTCCCTTTATTTTGAGCCTATGTGTGTCTTTATACGTGAGATGGGTCTTGACTCTTTATCCAATTTGCAGGTCTGTGTCTTTTAATTGGGGCATTTAGCCCATTTACATTTAAGGTTAATATTGTTAGGTATCAATCTGATACTGTCATTATGATGGTAGCTGGTTATTTTGCCTGTTAGTTGATTCAGTTTCTTCATAGTGTTGATGGTCTTTACAATTTGGTATGTTTTTACAGTGGCTGGTACTGGTTTTTTCTTTCCACATTTAGTGCTTCTTTCAGGAGCTCTTGTTTGGCAGGCCTCTTGGTGACAAAATCTCAGCATTTGCTTGTCTATAAAGAATTTTATTTCTCTTTCCCTTATGAAGCTTAGTTTGGCTGGATATGAAATTCTGGGTTGAAAATTCTTTTAAGAATGTTGAATAATGGTCCCCACTCTCTTTGGCTTGTGGAGTTTCTGCAGAGAGATCCGCTGTTAGTCTGATGGACTTCTCTTCGTGGGTAACCAGACCTTTCTCTCTGGCTTCCCTTAACATATTTTCCTTCATTTTAACCTTGGTGAATCTGACAATTATGTGTCTTAGGGTTGTTCGTCTCGAGTAGTATCTTTGTGGTGTTCTCTGTATTTCCTGAATTTGAATATTGGCCTGTCTTGCCAGGTTGGGGAAGTTCTCCTGGGTAATATCTTGAAGAGTGTTTTCCAACTTGGTTCCATTCTCCCCATCACTTTCAGGTATGCCAATCAAATGTAGATTTGATCTTTTCATATAGTCCCATATTTCTTGGAGGATTTGTTCATTCTTTTTCTTTCTTTTTTCTATAATTTTGTCTTTATGCTTTATTTAATTAAGTTGCTCTTCAATCTCTGATATCCTTTCTTTCTGCCTGATTGATTCAGCTATTGATACTTGAATATGCTTCATGAAGTTCTCGTGCTGTGTTTTTCAGCTCCATCAGGTCATTTATGTTCTTCTCCAAATTGTATTCTAGTTAGCAATTCCTCTAGCCTTTTTTTCAAGGTTCTTAGCTTCCTTGCACTGGGTTAGAACATGCTACTTTAGCTCGGAGGAGTTTGTTATTACCCACTTTCTGATGCCTACTTTTGTCAATTTGTCAAACTCATTCTCTGTCTAGTTCTGTTCCCTAGCTGGCCAGGAGTTGTGATCCTTTGAAGGAGAAGAGGCATTCTGGTTTTTGGAATTTTCAACCTTTTTGCGCTGGTTTTTCCTCATCTTTGTGGATTTATCTACCTTTGGTCTTTGATGTTGGTGACTTTAAGGTAGGGTTTCTGTGTGGATATTCTTCTTGTTGATGTTGATGCTATTCCTTTCTGTTTGTTAGTTTTCCTTCTGATAGGCCTCTCTGCCCCAGGTCTGCTGGAGTTTGCTGGAGGTCTACTGCAGACCCTGTTTGCCTCAGTATTACCAGTGGAGGCTGCAAAAAAGCAAGGATTGCTGCCTGTTCTTTCCTCTGGAAGCTTTATCCCAGAGGGGCACCTGCCAGATGCCAACCAGAGCTCTCCTGTATGAGGTGTCTGAGGGGCACCTCACACCAGAGGGGCACCCTTGCTGTGAGGTGTTTCCCAGTCAGGGGGCATGGGGGTCAGGGACCCACTTGAGGAGGCAGTCTGTCCCTTAGCAGAGCTTGATTGCTTTGCTGGGAGAGCCACTGCTCCTTCAGAGCCAGGAGGCAGGGGAACATTTTAGTCTGCTAAAGCTATTCCCACAGCTGCCTCTTCTCCCAGGTGCTGTGTCCCAGGGAGATGGGAGTTTTATCTATAAGCCCCTGACTGGGGCTGCTGCCTTTCTTTCAGATGCCCTGCCCTGTTGGGGGAAGTCAGGGACCCCAAATGGAAGGACTGGCTGGAGCCATGGCAGAGGAAAATTGTGAAGATTTCATGGCCATTTATCAGTTCCCAAATCATACTTTTATAATTTCTTATGCCTGTCTTTACTTTAATGTCTTAATCCTGTTATCTTTGTAAGCTGAGGATGTATGTCACCTCAGGACCACTGTGATAATTATGTTAACTGTACAGATTGATTGTAAAACGTGTGTTTGAACAATATGAAATCAGTGCACCTTAAAAAAGAACAGAATAACAGCGATTTTTAGGGAACAAGGGAAGACTACCATAAGGTCTGACTGCCTGCAGGGTCAGGCAAAAAGAGCCATATTTTTCTTCTTGCAGAGAGCCTATAAATGGATGTGCAAGTAGGAGAGATATCGCTAAATTCTTTTCCTAGCAAGAAATATTAATATTAATACCCTGGGAAAGGAATGCATTCCTGGGTGGTGGTCTATAAACAGCTGCTCTGGGAATGTCTGTCTTGTGCAGTTGAGGTAAGACTGAGATATGCCCTGGTCTCCTGGAGTACCGTCAGGCTTACTAGGGTTGGGAAAACTCAGTTCTGGTAAATTTGTGGTCAGACCTGTTCTCTGTTCTGGAACCCTGTTTTCTGTTGTTTAAGATGTTTATCAAGACAATACGTGCACCACTGAGCATAGACCCTTATCAGTAGTTCTGGTTTTTCCCTTTGACCTGTTCCCTCGGAAGCATGTGATCTTTTTTAGACCCTTATTAGTAGTTCTGCTTTTTGCCCTTTGAAGCATGTGATCTTTGTACCTACTCCCTGTTCTTACACCCCCTCCCCTTTTGAAACTCTTAATAAAAACTTGCTGGTCTGAGACTCAGATGGGCATCATGGTCCTACCAATATGTGATGTCACCCCTGGTGGTCCAGCTGTAAAATTCCTCTCTTTGTACTGTCTCTATTTCTCAGCTGGCCGACACTTATGGAAAATAGAAAGAACCTAAGTCGAGATATTGGGGGTGGGTTCCCCCAGTACTGCCAGAGAGGAGGAATCTAGAGAGGCAGTCTGGCTACAGTAGCTTTGCTGAGCTGCAGTGGGCTCTGTGCAGTTTGAACTTCCCAGCAGCTTTGTTTATACTGTGAGGGGAAAACTGCCTGCTTAAGCCTCAGCAATGACAGACGTCCCTCCCCCCACCAAGCTCGAGTATCCCAGGTCAACTTCAGACTGCTCTGCTGGCAGTGAGAATTTCAAGCCAGTGGATCTTAGCTTGCTGGGCTCCATGGGAGTGGGATCCACTTAGCTAGACCACTTAGCTCCCTAGCTTCAACCCCCTTTCCAGGGGAGTGAACGGTTCTGGTCTTGCTGGTGTTCCAGGTATCACTGGGGTATGGAAAAAAAATCTCCTGCAGCTAGCTGTGTGTCTGCCCAAACGGCCTCCCAGTTTTGTGCTTGAAACCCAGGGCCCTGGTGATGTAGGCATTTGAGGGAGTCTCCTGGTCTGAGGGTTGTGAAAACCATGGGAAAAGCGCAGTATCTGGGACAGGTTGCACCATCCCTCACAGCACAGTTCCTCATGGCTTCACTTGGCTAGGGGAGGGAGTTCCCCAACCCCTTGTGCTTCCCGGGTGAGGCGATGCCCCACCCTGTTTTGTCTTGCCCTCCGTGGGCTGCATCCGCTGTCTAATGAGTCCCAATGAGATGAGCAGAGTACCTCAGTTGGAAATGCAGAAATCACTCGCCTTCTGCATTGATCTGGCTGGGAGCTGCAGACTGGAGCTGTTCCTATTCGGCCATCTTGCCAGCTACCTCCAAAATTTCTTTAAGAATGTTAGGGAATTGGTGCATAATTATGGTTTATCAATAAAGAAGATGCAATTTAGTCATTAAAATCATGTTTAATCAGAATAATGACATAAAAAATATGTGAATAGTAGCGTGATGGCCTCTGTGACATCCCTTCTGTTGTCTCCAGCATCAGCCGCTATCCTTTCCTTTATCCCCAGGGTGCCTCTCCAGTCTGTGGTCATGACCAGTGCAGTTTCCCCTGCAGAGTTCACCCCCAAACAGGTCACAATCAAGCCTGTGGCTACTGCTTTCCTCCCAGTGTCTGTTGTGAAGATGGCAGGATCCCAAGTCATTGATTTGAAGCTCGCTAACAGCACCAGGGTGAAAGCCATGGTCATATCTGCTGCCTCTGTTCAGAGTGCCAGCAGCTCCATCATTAAAGCTGCCAACGCCATCCAGCAGCAAACTGTCACGCCAGCATCCAGCCTGGATGATGCCAAACTCGTGCCAAAGACAGTGCACCTTGCCAACCTTAACCTTCTGCCTTAGGGTGCCCAGGCCACTCTGAACTCTGCCAAGTGCTAACCAAACCTCAGCAACAAATAAAGCAGGCAATAATCAATGCAGCAGCCTCCCAACCCCCAAAAAAGGTGTCTCGAGTCCAGGTGGTATTATCCTTGCAGAGTTCTGTGGTGGAAGCTTTCAACAAGGTGCTGAGCAGTGTCAATCCAGTCCCTGTTTACATCCCAAACCTCAGTCCTTCTGCCAATGCAGGGATCATGTTACCAATGCATGGGTACAAGTACTTGGAGTATGGGGACTCCTTCGCACTTGAAAAGAGTCTGACCCCAGCACTGCGACAGATGGAGTGTGTGCATCGAAGTAACATGCAACCTTTGTACAAAGAACCTCTTATTTTTTATTTTTTTATTTTTATTTATTTTTATTTTTTATTTTACAACAAATGTAGCCTCTTTTCCCATGCCCATGGGCATAAGGAGAAAGGGGTGGTAATGCAATGCTCCCACTTAATTTTAAAGCTAGTCCCAGCAGATCAAATGAGTTTCTCTGTCAAGTAATACTTCTACTTCAACTTCCACTCTTCAGAGCCTTGTGGGAGCTGGCACACACACTGTCACAAAAATTCAGTCTGGCATAACTGGAACAGTCTTATCGGTTCCTTCAAGTACTCCCATCACCCCAGCCATGCCCCAAGATGAAGACTCCTCCAAACTGTGTAGACATAGTCTAAAAGGTTTGGAGTGTAATGAAGTCTTCCAGGACGAGATGTCACTGGCTACACATTTCCAGCAGGCTGCAGATACGAGTGGACAAAAGACTCACTAGCTGCCAGATGCTGCTTCCTAACCGGTGCAGTTATGCATCACACCAGAGAATCCATCAGCACAAATCTCCCTACACCTGCCCTGAGTGCGGGGCCATCTGCAGGTTGGTGCACTTCCAGACCCATGTTACCAAGAACTGTCTGAACTACAAGAGGAGAGTTGGTTTTCGATGTGTGCATTGCAATGTTGTGTACTCTGATGTGGCTGTTCTGAAGTCTCACATTCAAGGTTCTCATTGTGAAATCTTCTACAAGTGTCCTATTTGTCCAATGGCATTTAATTGTGCCCCAAACACACATTCCCACGCCTATACACAGCATCCTGGCATCAAGATAGGAGAACCAAAAATAACATGTAAGTGTTCCACATGTGACACTGCATTCACCCTGCAAACCTTGCTGTATTGCCACTTTGACCAACACATTGAAAAACACAAAGTATCTGTTTTCAAGTGTCCAGACTGTTCTCTTTTATATGCACAGAAGCAACTTATGATGGACTATATCAAGTCTATGCATGGAACATTGAAAAGTGTTGAAGGGCCTCCAAACTTGGGTATAAACTTGCCTTTGAGCATTAAGCCTGTAACTCAAAATTCAGCAAATCAGAACAAAGAGGACACCAAATCCGTGAATAGGAAAGAGAAATTGGAAAAAAACCCTCCATCTCCTGTGAAAAAATGGAAACCAAGAAAGTGGCCAGTCCTGGGTGGATGTGTAGGGAGTGTGACCACCTGTTCGTGCAGAGAGATGTGTACGTATCCCATGTGAGGAAGGAGCACGGGAAGCAAATGAAGAAACACCCCCGCCGCCAGTGTGACAAGTCTTTCAGCTCCTCTCACAGTCTGTGCCAGCACCACCGGATCAAGCACAAAGGCAACAGAAAAGTGTATGCCTGCTCGCACTGCCCATACTCCAGATGTACCTTTACCAAACGGTTGATGCTGCAGAAGCACGTCCAGCTGATGCACGGCATCAAGGACCCTGACTTGAAAGAAATGACGGATGCCACCAGTGAGGAGGAAACAAAAGAAGACACCAAGGTCCCCAGTCCCAAGTGGAAGTTAGAAGAACCAGTTCTGGAGTTCAGGCCTCCCTGAGGAGCAATCACTCAACCACTGAAAAAGCTGAAAATCAATGTTTTTAAGGTTCACAAGTGTACCCTGTGTGGCATCACCACCGAAAACCTGCTGCAGTTCCACGAACACATCTGTCGTCACAAATAGGATGGTTCTTCTTACCAGTGCCAGGAGTGTGGCCTCTGCTACACGTCTTATGTCTCTCTGTCCAGGCACCTCTTCATTGTACACAAGTTAAAGGAACCTCAGCCAGCGTCCAAGCAAAATGGGGCTGGGTAAGATAAGGAATAAGAGAACAAACCCAGCCACGAGAATGAATCCCCTGATGGTGCCGTGTCAGACAGAAAGTGCAAAGTGTGAGCAAAAACTTTTGCAACTGAAGCTGCCTTAAATACTCACATGTGGACATACGGCATGGCCTTCATCAAATCCAAAAGGATGAACTCAGCCGAGAAATAGCCACAGATGGTCCATGAAGAAAATCCCTGTCCACATTAGAATAAAAAAGACATTTTTGTTACAAAATGTGAATAGTAGGATATATGGCAGTATATACTACTGCAGTATAAACCCAACTTTGTGAAAACATACATATAATATGCATAGAAAAAAGTTAATGGAAAATATTCATCAAAATGTTAATGGTCGGAACACATGAGTGGTAGGATTTGAGTGACCCCTTTTTTTTTTTTTTTTTTTTTTTAGACAGAATCTTGCTCTGTCACCCAGGCTGGAGTACAGTAGCATGATCTCAGTTCACTGCAACCTCTGCTTCCCGGGTTCAAGTGATTCTCACTTGATTCTCCAGCCTCAGCCTCCCAAGTAGCTGGGATTCCAGGTATGAGCCACTACACCTGGCTAATTTTTTATATTTTTGGTAGAGATGGCGTTTCGCCTTGTTGGCCAGGCTGGTCTTGAACTCCTGACTTCAAGTGATCCGCCCGGGTTGGCCTCCCAAAGTGCTGGGATTACAGGCATGAGCCACCATGCCTGGCCTGAGGGACTAATTTTTTAAATAATTTTCTGTATTTAGAAAAATTTGTATCTGCTTCTGTTTTAAAAAACGAAGTCAAAGTAATCAGTTGGTGACCATAAGTCTCATTATTTGATATGCTATACCAGCTTGACAAAATACCATGGGCCAAGGGGGAAGGTTGGGTAAATGTTGGTCAAAGGGTACAAAATTTCAGAGAGAAGGAATACGTTCAAGAGATCCATTGTACAACATGGTGATTATAGTCATTAACAATATATTATTTTCTCAAATTGCTAAAAAGAGTAGATTTTAGGTGTACTCATCACAAAAAAGTATGTGAGGTAATGTATATGTTAATGACCTCAATTTACCCATTTCACAATGTACACATATTTCAAAACATTATGTTGTAAATGATAAATATATATAATTTTTGTCAACTAAAATAAGTAAATTAATTTTAAAAAATAGTACATATTTTATAGTAGTGGTATAATTGTTTTACTTTTTAAATGAAAATATTTATACATATTCAAAGTAAACACAAAGATGACTAGAGTGATATTCTGGAGTCCATTATGCATATGCACAAACACACTCATATGCCTTCCTTATAGAGTTCTTGTTAATGTTTTCTTCATTCAGGAAGGAGAGAACTGTTAATGTTAATTTTTGAGAATCGCAGATGTACTGTATTTTAAAATAATCACTTATTTGATATAGGGTAGTATGAGACACCATGTGGAGTTGTTCGTACTTCATCAGAATTAGTGACTAAACTCAAATGGGAACAACAGGGACTGAGTCTCCACATTCTTTGTTTCAGGAAATCATCAGGTGTTAGGACCAGTAACCTTCTTATGGACTCTGCACCTATTGATTGGTAATAGATCTTCTTGCCAAAGATACTGTGGAAAGGGGTTAGGAGCAATGATCAGGAATGGACTTCTAGTTTTAATAATGCTAGATTGAGTCATTTGGATGAATTAGCTGTGTTCAATACAATTAAAAAGCTGAATGATGTGTTAAAAAAACTGAAAACTATCGTAGAGTTAATAAGATAGTGAGGAATTACTAGGTCAAGATTGGGGAGAGTATGGAAGTCTAGAAAGGGGAGCCCAGCATAGGGAGAATCAATATTGTGAGAATGGCCATACTGCCAAAGGTAATTTATAGATTCAATGCCATCACCATCAAGCTACCAATGACTTTCTTCACAGAATTGGAAAAAACTACTTTAAAGTTCATATGGAACCAAAAAAGAGCCCGCATTGCCAAGACAATCCTAAGCAAAAAGAACAAAGCTGGAGGCATCATGCTGCCTGACTTCAAACTATACTACAAGGCTACAGTAATCAAAACAGCATGGTACTGGTACCAAAACAGAGATATAGACCAATGGAACAGAATAGAGCCCTTGGAAATAACACCACACATCTACAACCATCTGATCTTTGACAAACCTGAGAAAAACAAGAAATGGGGAAAGGATTCCCTGTTTAATAAATGGTGCTGGGAAAACTGGCTAGCCATATGTAGAAGGCTGAAACTGGATCTCTTCCTTAACACCTTATATAAAAATTAATTCAAGATAGATTAGAGACTTAGACCATAAATCCCTAGAAGAAAACCTAGGCAATACCATTCAGGACATAGGCATGGGCAAGGACTTCATGATAAAAGCACCAAAAGCAATGGCAACAAAAGCCAAAATTGGCAAATGGGATCTAATTAAACTAAAGAGCTTCTGCACAGCAAAAGAAACTACCATCAGAGTGAACAGGCAACCTACAGAATGGGAGAAAATTTTTACAATCTACCCATCTGACAAAGGGCTAATATCTAGAATCTACAAAGAACTCAAACAAATTTACAAGAAAAAACCCCATCAAAAAGTGGGCAAAGGATATGAACAGATACTTCTCAAAAGAAGATATTTATACAACCAACAGACACATGAAAAAATGCTATGCTCATCATCACTGGCCATCAGAGAAATGCAAATCAAAACCACAATGAGATACCATCTCACACCAGTTAGAATGGCAATCATTAAAAAGTCAGGAAACAACAGGTGCTGGAGAGGATGTGGAGAAATAGGAATGCTTTTACACTGTTGGTGGGACTGTAAGCTAGTTCAACCATTGTGGAAGACAGTGTGGCGATTCCTCAAGGATCTAGAACTAGAAATACCATTTGACCCAGTCATCCCATTACTGGGTATATACTCAAAGGATTATAAATCATGCTGCTATAAAGACACATGCACACGTATGTTTATTGTGGCACTATTCACAATAGCAAAGACTTAGAACCAACCCAAATGTCCATCAATGATAGACTGGATTAAGAAAATGTGGCACATATACACCATGGGATACTATGCAGCTATAAAAAAGGATGAGTTCATGTCCTTTGCAGGGACGTGGATGAAGCTGGAAACCATCATTCTGAGCAAACTATCACAAGGACAGAAAACCAAACACCGAATGTTCTCACTCATAGATGGGAATTGAACAATGAGAACACTTGGACACAGGGTGGGGAACATCACACACTGGGGTCTGTTGTGGGGTGGGGGGAGGGGGGAGGGATAGCATTAGGAGATATACCTGATGTAAATGATGAGTTAATGGGTGCAGCACACCAACATGGCACGTGTATACACATGTAACAAACCCGCACATTGTGCACATATACCCTAGAACTTAAAGTATAATAAAAAAACATAAAAAATAAAAGAAAGGAGAGCCCAGCATTTGGGACCATTTTTGTCCCAGAGCTGGTTGGTGATCTGGAAGTGGTTAAACTGTATACTTGATAGGCTAGCTGGGCTAGAGGGTCTAAAGTCAGAGTTCAGAGCCCACCAAGGTGAGAGCCCTGAAAAACTGTGACTTGCAATAGACTAGGGAACTCTAGGGGTGAACCAGAAGTCAGTTAGCCTTCACAAGGACTGCAACCTAACTTTCTGTTGTTTGCGTGGCCCAGAAAAATCTCAAACTGCAAAAATGGATTAAGATGATCCAGATTGTTGTTCACTGTGGCTCCTAGCAGAAACAGAAATATTATCTGGCATTTATTGTTTCTATAAAAATTTTTCAGAAACTACTTTGAATATGCTATCAAAGACAACCTGAATCAGTAGGAAGCAAGATCCTGTGAGGAAGAATGAAAAGAAAGACAGACAATAGGAAAAGACCCATATGGAATCAAGATAATTAGAATTATGTTTTTTTCTTTTTCTTTTTCTTTTTCTTTTTTAAACTGAGACTATATTCAAGAAGAGAAAAGCAAAGTTTGATTTTTTTTTTTCTTTTTTTCTGAGATGGAATGTCTGTGTTGCCCAGGCTGGAGTACAGTGGCGCCATCTCAGCTCTCTGCAGCCTCCGCCTCCCAGGTTCAAGTGATTCTCCTGCCTCAACTTCCCCAGTAGCTGGGATTACAGGCACATGATACCACACCTGGCTAATTTTTGTCTTTTTAGTAGAGACAGAGTTTCACAATACTGGCCAGGCTGGTCTCAAGCTCCTGACCTCAGGTGATCTGCTGACCTCAGCCTCCCAAAGTGCTGGGATTACAGGAGTGAACCACTGTGCCTGGCTGAAAAGTTTGACAAGGAACTGGAAACTATAAAATATGGTATAGCAGATTTCAAAAAGAGCCAAATAAAAATTCTAGAAGTGAAAATACCAATAAACAAAATTAATAGAAAAATAGATGGTTTAGATGGGTTTAACAACAGATCACACACTGCTGAGGAAGGAACTACTGAATGAAATATAGATCAGAAGTTTAGAATGTAGGATGACAGTAAAAGTCCTTAGCTATATATATATATATAGATAGATATGCTCTCTCTGTATGTGTATATATTTATACATGTACACACACACATACACACACACACATATATAAGGTTGCACTCACAGTATTAAGGATGCAATTTGCAGCATGATTGAGTCTACCAAATGAGTATCGTGTGCCTGTAATCCCAGCTACTGGGGAAGTTGAGGCAGGAGAATCACTTGAACCTGGGAGGCGGAGGCTGCAGAGAGCTGAGATGGCGCCACTGTACTCCAGCCTGGGCAACACAGACATTCCATCTCAGAAAAAAAGAAAAAAAAAAAATCAAACTTTGCTTTTCTCTTCTTGAATATAGTCTCAGTTTAAAAAAGAAAAAGAAAAAGAAAAAAACATAATTCTAATTATCTTGATTCCATATGGGTCTTTTTCTATTGTTTGTCTTTCTTTTCATTCTTCCTCACAGGATCTTGTTTCCTACTGATTCAGTGGTGGGTATCTACCTAGAAAGGCAGTGAGGTGATGTAAATATTTGTAAAGGAAGTGATTTTATATGTGTTAACTTTCTTTGACTTCTCAAATGATTCTATTCTCAGTTACACAGGAACACTTAAATAGTAGATGCTTTAATATATAGATACTTTAATAAGATATGAATAGTGGACTCTTAAAAAAATGTTTAGTAGATTCCAGAAGGGATATAAGTACATGACTTTTTGAGATGTTCTTATATGTAACTTCCTCTTGTGATTGTAAGTTTAAAGTAAGTTGAATTCAAATTGTTATTTTTAATTTGACTCTGAAGTGAAAAATGGTTGCAATTATTTGTCCTATTTGTTGATCTAAAATCTATTATATACTGACTTCATACTGTGTATGTAGTAACCAATTTTAGTTTTACAAATTTAAAGTTTTAATTATATTAACAATTAAAGTTCAACTTATTGTTAGTTAGCACTGTTGAGTTTTCTGAACGTGGCTTCTTAAATCTTAGATTAGATTTCTACTGGTCAAATCTGCAAACATTTCATCTGGAGGATTAGACTGCATTTTATGACCCTTTTTGTGTGACTTCTTTCTCTGGTCTGTAGGAGATCTATCTAAGGGATGCTTAGTCACAGAATTGGTTTCCTTTTTTTCTGAGTCACTCCTATGGTGTTACAGGGACCACCTATTCATTTACTTTGCTCAGACACTGTCTGGTTTTCCCAAAGTGTCATTCTTAACCACCCTCCTGCCTGACTACTTGAGTCCTTACTTGGGTTTACAGACTGCAATCTGACTTGAGACAATTTGTTTCTAGTAGTACCTTGCTGTCTTTTTCCCTGGCTACATAGCCAGTTCACTACTCTTTTAGTTTTTCTGTCTCAGCACCACTAGGGGGAGATCATTTTAAGCAAACCACACCAATTTGAAACACTGTGGGCTAATATTTTAAAAAACTAACCAGTGGGTTTTTTTTTTTTTTTTTTTTTTTTTTTTTGTGTATTTTAGGAAAGTTAATAGACTTGTAAAAGTAGTTTTATGTTTACAGAAAAATTGAGGAAGAAGTACAGGGAGTTCCCACTTACACTCCCTCTTCCTTTCCCCTACAGTTAATTCTATTAACATCTTACGTTAATGTGGCACATCTGTTACAACTGGTGCTACAATTGTACATTAAGATACATTAAATATATGATCCAATAAAATACATTCTTAACTAAAGTCTATAGTTTACATTAGCGTTCACTCTTTGCATTGTGTATTTTATGGATTTTGATAAATGCTTAATGGCATGTATTCACTATTATGGTGTCATATGGAATAGTTTCATTACCCTAAAAAAATCTTCTGTCTTCCACCTATTCATCCTCCCTTCCCCCTTAACCTCTGGCAACTACTGATCGTTTTGCTATCCCCATATTTTTGTCTTTTCCAAAAAGATAATGTAACTGGAACCATACAGTGTAGAGACAGGGTTTCACCATACTGGGCAGGTTGGTCTTTTTTGAGACAGGGCCTCACCCTGTCACTCAGGCTGGAGTGGTGCAGTGGTGTGATCATGGCTCAACCTCCTAGGCTCAAGTGATTCTCCCACCTCACCCTCCTGAGTAGCTAAGACTACAGACACCACCATGCTGGCTAATTTTTATTTTTATTTTTGTAGTAATGAGGTCTCCCTATTTTGCCTAGGGTAGTCTCGAACTCCTATGCTCAAGCAATCCTCCTGCCTTGGCCTCTCAAAGTGTTGATATTACGGTAATGAGCCACCACACCCAGCCAGTATGTAGCTTTTTAAGATTGGCTTCTTTCAGTTATCAATAATGCTTTTAAGGGTCCTTCATAGCTTGTTGTGGTTTGACAGTTTATTTTTATCACTGAATAACATTTCATTCTCTGGATGTATCACAGTTTTTTTGTTCATTAAGCTGTTGAAGGACTTCTTGATTGCTTCTAAGTTTTGGCAATTATGAATTATAAATTTTGAATTCGGTAGATTCTTGTGTGAACATGAATTTTGAACTATTGGGGTAAATTCCAAGGATTGTATGGTTAAGAGTTTGTTAGGTTTTGTAAGAAACTGCCAAATTGTCTTCCGAGGCAGCTGTATCATTTTGCATTCCCATTAGCAATGAATGAGAATTCATGTTGTTTCACATCTTTGACAGCTTTGGTATTATAAAGTATTATGGGGCTTAGCTGTTTTAATAGATGTGTAATGATATCTCAGTGTTTTTGAATTTGTAATTTCATGCTGATATTTGATATGAGCATTTTTCATATGTTTATTTAATTTAAGAGTTGTGTATTTTCTTTGGTGAGATGTCTTCAGATCTTTGCCAATTTTTAAATTGGGCTGTTTTCTTATTACTGAGTTTTGAGTTCTTTGTATGTTTTATGTATCACTTCTTTATAAGATAATATATTTTGCACAAATCTTTTCCCTAGTCTATGGCATATCTCCTCATTCTGTTAACACTGCTTTTGGCAGAACAGAAGTTTTCAGTTTTAATAAAGCCCAACTTTATTAATTTTTTCTTTCATGGATAGTACTTTTGGTATTGTATCTAAAAAGTCGTAACCAAATTCAGGGACAACTAGATTTTCTCCTATGTTATCTTCTAGGAATTTTATAGTTTTGCATTTTGCATTTAGGCATAAAGGTATAATGTGTCTACTATTCACAATAGCAAAGACTTGGAATCAACCCAAATGTCCATCAGTGACAGACTGGATTAAGAAAATGTGGCACATATACACCATGGAATACTATGCAGCCATAAAAAAGGATGAGTTCATGTCCTTTGCAGGGACATGGATGCAGCTGGAAACCATCATTCTCAGCAAACTATCACAATAACAGAAAACCAAACACCGCATGTTCTCACTCATAGGTGGGAACTGAACAATGAGATCACTTGGACACAGGAAGGGGAACATCACACACTGGGGCCTATTGTAGGGAGGGGGGAAGGGGGAGGGATAGCATTAGGAGATATCCCTAATGTAAATGACAAGTTAATGGGTGCAGCACACCAATATGGCACATGTATACATATGTAACAAACCTGCAGGTTGTGCACATGTACCCTAGAACTTAAAGTATAATAATAATAATAATAATAATAATAATGTATAATGTGTCTAAAATCTGTTTTTTTTTTTTTTTGCTTAGGGATGTCCAGTGATCATCCTTTCTGTACTGAGTTGCCTTTCTTTGCTAAAGGTCAGTTGTCTATATTTGTGTGGATCCATTTCGGGACTCTCTGTTCTGTTTTACTGATCTAATTTTCTATTATTTCACCAATACCATGCTGTCTTAATTACTATAGTTTTATAGTCATTCTTGAAGTTGAGTAGTGTCAATATTGTGTTGGCTATTCTGGGTCTTTTGGCTTTCCATATAAACTCTAAAATTACTTTGTCAAAATCCACAGAATAACTTGCTGAGATTCTGAGTGGGATGACATTTAACCTATAAATCAAGTTGGGAAGAACTGACATCTTGACAATATAAATCTTCCTATCCATTAATACCTAAAATATTTCTCCATTTATTTAGATCTTTGATTTCTTTCACCAGAGTTTTACAGATTTTGCCAGTATATTTTTGTTCTATGTTATTACTTTTAACTTTGTAGCTCTTCCTTCATTCAATCTAGACCTGCACTGTCTAATTTTCTAATATGGTAGCCACTAGCCACATGTGACTATCAAGCACTTGAATTGTGGCTAGTTCAAATTGAGATGTAAATGGAAATACACATTGGATTTCAAAGACTTAGTAACAATAAATGGAAAATGTAAAATAGTTTATTAATAATTTTTTATATTGAATGTATGTAAAAATATTATATTGGGGATATAGTAACTTAAATAAAATATATTCATAAAATTTTATCTGCTTCTCTATCTTTTTCATGGAGCTACTAGGAAATTTAAAATTACATTTGTGGCTTATATTATATTTTTATCAGATCGCTCTTCTCTAGACGTTAGAATCCATTCCCTCAGAGAAAAATGGAAAAGCAGAAATACTGAAAGATAAAAAGTAGTGCATTCTTGGCCTTTCAGATTCAAAATAAACTTTAGAAATTTATGGTAGAAACAATAATTTGAGAGAAAATAATTTGGGTCTTAAAAGCCAAGATCTGAAGCATTTGATATGAAGTAAATGCCATAAAATAGATCTGGAAGAATAGATCAATGATATTTTTGCCCTCTTCTCCATAATCTAATGGAAAAGATTATACAAACTAGGAGGAGACAAGGGAAGCAGGGAAGAAAGATCTTAGGATTTGTTTCTCTGATAAGATGTCCTGTGAAGAAGGGATCAGCATGGGGAACAGTAGAACCCCAGGTAGCTTAAGAGAAACTGAAAGGGAGGAGAGGGAAGCTCAGCTCTTCTTTTAGATGTGCCCCAGGAGGCAGCACTAATGGCGGTGTTTTCCTGTGCCAGAGTCTCAGGAGTGGTGGAGTGTAAGGTAGTCCTAGGACAGAGTTTAGGCAAGGAGATCGAAGGCAGCTTTGCAGAGTCTTCCCAAGAGAAGCAGGGGGAGGCAGAATGTGGGTGAGTAGGATGTAGTAGTGACCTGCGAAGACTGATGGCCAGGCAGAGTGTCAATATCTCAGCAATGCCAGGACGGACTTATGACAACAGAGAAAAAAGAGTACAAAATTAAAAATAGAATTTAGTAAGAGAATGAAAGTTTATTTCAAATGAAGAAAGATGTCACAACAAATTATTTAAAAAAGCTGACAACCCACATGAACATCATAAAATCTAGATGATTAATATTATTGTTTACTTGACAATTTTTCTTTGAGACAGAATCTCACTCTGATGCCCAGGCTGGAGTGCAGTGGCGTGATCAAAGCTCACTGCAACTTTGACCTCTTAGGCTCAAATGATCCTCCCACCTCAGCCTCCCCAGTGGCTAGGACCACTGGCAAACGCCACTATGTCCAGCTTTTTCACTTTTTGTAGAGATGGGCTTTCGCCATGTTGCCCAGGCTGGTCTCAAACTCCTGGGCTAAGTGATCCGCCTGCCTTGGCCTCCCAAAGTGCTGGATTACAGGTATGAACCATTGCTTCTGGCCCTGACACATCTTTACAATACTTATTCCTTACACTTTTTGACTTTTGATTGTCTCTTCATATGACAATGATTTCTTTTTTTTTTTTTTTTTTTTTTTTTTTTTTTTTTTTTTTTTTTTTGAGACGGAGTCTCGCTCTGTCACCCAGGCTGGAGTGCAGTGGCCGGATCTCAGCTCACTGCAAGCTCCGCCTCCCGGGTTCACGCCATTCTCCGGCCTCAGCCTCCCAAGTAGCTGGGACTACAGGCGCCCGCCACCTCGCCCGGCTAGTTTTTTTTGTATTTAATAGAGACGGGGTTTCACCGTGTTTGCCAGGATGGTCTCGATCTCCTGACCTCGTGATCCGCCCGTCTCGGCCTCCCAAAGTGCTGGGATTACAGGCTTGAGCCACCGCGCCCGGCCGACAATGATTTCATAGTATTTTTTTTTTTAAATAAAAAGAAAGGAAAGATGATCCACTCTTTCTTCTAGCATGATGGATTAAATCAGTATTTTAGTTTTGATGATTTAGAAGAGTTTCTTTAAACTTCATAACTTTTATGCAAAACTAAGTTTAAAGCCCACCTTCACAAAATGCTAGCTCCTGTGTGATCTTGGACATGTTACTTACACATAACAAGGTATAGATTCCCGATCAGTTAAGTAGGGGTGTTACTATTAGCCTCATGATTCTTCTTCCCTAGACCTGTGCTGTTCAACACTGTAGTAGCTAATTGAGCTCTTGAAATATGGCTAGCTCACATATATAGAAGGCTGAAACTGGATCCTTTCCTTAACATCTTATATAAAAATTAATTCAAGATGGATTAAAGACTTAAATGTTAGACCTAAAACCATAAAAACCCTAGAAGAAAACCTAGGCAATACCGTTCAGGACATAGACATAGGCAAGGACTTCATGACGGAAACACTAAAAGCAATGGCAAGAAAAGCCAAAATTGACAAATGGGATCTAATTAAACTAAAGAGATACTGCACAGCAAAAGAAACTACCATCAGAGTGAACAGGCAACCTACAGAATGGGAGGAAATTTTTGCAATCTACCCATCTGACAAAGGGCAGAATCTACAAAGAACTCAAATTTACAAGAAAAAAACAACCTCATCTAAAAGTGGGCAAAGGCTATGAACAGACACTTCTCAAAAGAAGACATTTATGCAGCCAACAGACACATGAAAAAATGCTCATCATCACTGGCCATCAGAGAAATGAAAATCAAAACCACAATGAGATACCATCTCACACCCGTTAGAATGGCAATCATTAAAAAGTCAGGAAACAACAGGTGCTGGAGAGGATGTGGAGAAATGGGAACACTTTTACACTGTTGGTGGGACTGTAAACTAGTTCAACAATTGTGGAAGTCAGTGTGGCGATTCCTCAAGGATCTAGAACTAGAAATACCATTTGACCCAGTCATCCCATTACTGGGTATATACTCAAAGGATTATAAATCATGCTGCTATAAAGACACAAGCACACGTATGTTTATTGTGGCACTATTCACAATAGCAAAGGCTTGGAACCAACCCAAATGTCCATCAATGATAGACTGGATTAAGAAAATGTGGCACATATACACCATGGAATACTGTGCAACCATAAAAAAGGATGAGTTCATGGGGACATGAATGAAGCTGGAAACCATCATTCTGAGCAAACTATCACAAGGACAAAAAACCCAAACACTACATGTTCTCACTCACCGGTGGGAATTGAACAATGAGAACACTTGGACACAGGGTGGGGAACATCACACATCAGGGCCTGTTGTGGGGTGGGGGGAGAGGGGAGGGATAGCATTAGGAGATATTCCTGAGGTAAATGACGAGTTAATGGGTGTAGCACACCAACGTGGCACATGTATACATATGTAACAAAACTGCACGTTGTGTACATGTACTCTAGAACTTAAAGTATATATATATATAAAAAAGAAATATGGCTAGCTCAAAGTGAGATGTAAATGATAATATATATTGGATTTCAAAGATTCAGTAACAAAAATGAAGTAAAATAGATCATTAATTTAAAAATATTGAGTACATGTTAGAATGAATATTTTGGATTTATTATATTAATATATTATTAAAGTTAATTTTGTCTACTTCTGCCCAGGCATGGTGACTCACACCTGTAATCCCTGCACTTTGGGAGGCTGAGGTGGGTGGATCATCTGAAGTCAGGAGTTTGAGACCAGCCCGACCAACATGGTGAGACCCCAACTCTACTAAAAATACAAAAATTAGCTGGGTGTGGTGGCACACGCCTGTAATCCCAGCAACTTGGGAGGCTGAGGCATGAGAGAGTCACTTGAACTTGGGAGGCGGAGGTCACAGTGAGCCAGATTGCGCCATTGTACTCCAGCCCGAGTGACAGAGTGAGACTCTGTCTCAAAAAAAATAAATAAAAATATTTTTTCTACTTCTTTTTATCTATTTCACGTGGCAACTAGAAAATTTACAGACACATATGTGGTTCACATTATATTTCTTTTGGATAGCACTTCTCTAGACTTTGGTATCCATTACCTTGTCAAAGTTTTTCTGGCCAAAAGAGAGTAAATTAGAATTTAATTTTCCTAAAATATACTGTATGTCCCTTGTAAAATGCCCTCAGTATATACTACATGAGGTAGATACTTTATGGTCTAAGCAGAATTTGTCACCCAGAACAAGGCACGTATTATTACAAACTTGGTGTCTTCTCATAAAGACATAAACAGGATTATTGAAAAAAAAAAAAAAAACAAACCCCAAAATGCAGAGGAAAGAAGGGCAAGTAGAATGTTTAAAATTGGGTAAAGGTGGGGGAGGCAGAGATGTGTTTATTATGAAGCTAGTGAAGTTTAAGTTTGAACTTCAGGGACCTTCACTTATACTGGTCTCTTCCAAGATCCTAAGATGATACTAGCATGGGTTCCCAGGATCCTATGTTTTGTAGCTTTTGAAAAAGTAACATATTTTAACCACAACAAGTTATGACTTCTCCTTCTACTCTGACTTTCCTTTTGTCATACTTCATCTTGTGTCAAATGGCATTGGTTTGGTTACAGGTATTTTTGTGATCCACCTATGAAAGGTTAAATTGAGAACACATTTAGTTTGGGTTTAGTGGGGTATATTTATGTAGCTTGTAAATAGTTGTTTCTGGTCATTTTATTTTAAAAATAGCTTCCAGAAACACTCCTATTTCACTCATCCCCCAAAGTTCCAATGTGCCAAGTACAGGTATGGGGACACAGAGTGGAAGGCAAGAGTTGGTATCATACTGTGTCTTGTGATGTTTGGTGGCAGAAGTATGTGGTTATGTGGTGAATGGAAGAGAAAAAGTCTATAAGGTTTGAAGCCCAGAAACTAGCCTGTGGGAAATTCCACCAGTTATCAGACAGTAAAATTGGAAGCAGAATTTTCATCTTTCATTGATGCCTTATGTAACAGGAAGATCTCTTCTGTCAGGAATATATTTGATATTAAAGCACATAGAATTATACATTTACTGTATTTTTTGTTGTTGTTGAGAATGGAATGAAACTGGTTTGATGAGAATTACTGTGTTTGTGAGGGTATATACCTGTAGATGTACAACAAGCAATGAGAGTATGTGTGAGTTACATACACGCATGAAACCATGTGGTTTTCAGTATATGTAACTACAAAGAGGATAAAAATAAATGGGTATAATACGGTTCAAAGTGTTTTTCAAAGTTTGATCTGAAGATCCTTGAAAGTCTCTGAGATCCTTTTGATGGTCATCAAGGTAAAGTACTTTTATAATATCAAGATTTTATTTTCCTGTTTCATTCTTATTCTCTTGAATTACAGTATAAATTTTCAGCACAACATATGTGATATTGTGACAGATACAGTGAATGGAGAAGCAGGCACAAAAATCTTTATCTTTTATTAAATCAGACATGAAAGATATTCTAAGAATAAACCTACTATTCTCACTAAATCTTGTTCATTAAACTAAGTACCTCACCTTCTCATCAAAGTAAAAAAGTAGTTATTTTTCATTAAAAGTATGTTATTTATATTAATACATAATTTATGTATTTTGATATTTTAAAATGATTCATAACTAAATATTTTTAATTTCTACCACCAAAATGATTTTTAATGATTAGTCACCTGATGATTCCATTAGGTCCTTATTTGATCCTATTAATATTTGAAACTACCTGAATGACCTGAGTTGTAAAAGGCCATTTTCATTTTTAACAACAGTATCAATATTTCAGATTCTTAATTTGTTTTGTGTCCTGGAGGTTTTTAAGACAGAAAAATTTTCTACAGTGAGATCAGTGATAGATAAGAAATGTGAGGGGGCTTCAAAAATGAATGGAAAATGTGTATTATGAAAAATTATGCATGGATTAAAAAATATTTTAATATCAAAAGAAACTTGTACTAACTTCTCTGAACAGGATCTAGTTTGATGCACTAAGAAGCATAAAACATGTTTGAAAAGAACCCCTATCAGAGCAACTTGAATTTTGCTAAAATTGAAGTAAGAACAAACATCAAATTGATGGTGAAGTTTGGGTGGGAGACTTGGGAAGTCATCAGTGCTTTACCAAAGTTTATGGAGACAACACCTCAAAAATCAGCAATTTATAAATGGATAACTCATTTTAAGAAGGGACAAGATGATGCTGAAGATGCAGTAGACTGTCCACATCAATTTGTGAGGAAAAAAATTCATCATGTTTGTGCCCTAATTGAGGAGCACTGATGATTATAGCAGAAACAATAGCCAACACCACAGACATTTCAGTTGGTTCAGCTTACACAATTCTGACTGCAAAAGTAAAGTTGAGCCAACTTTCCAGTCGATGGGTGTCAAAACTGTGGCCCAGATCAGTGCAGTCAAGAGCAGAGCTTTCGATGGAAATTATAAACAAGTGGGAGTAGGATCCTGAAGCATTTCTTTGAAGCATTGGAACAGGAGATGGACATGGCTTTACCAGCATGATCCTAAAGACAAAGCACAATCAATGCAATAACTACCAGGAGGTGGAAGTGATCCAGTCAAAGCAAAAGTGGGCCAGTCAAGAGCAAAGGTAATGGCAACAGTTTTTTTGAGATGCTCAAAGCATTTTGCTTGTTGGCTTTCTGGAAGGCAGAGAATGAGAACATCTGCTTCTTATGAGAATGTGTTGAGAAAGTTAAGTTGGCTACCGCTTTAACAGAAAAATGCTTCTCACTGGAGAGGAGAGTCCTTCTCCACCACGGCAATGCTCCTGCTCATTCCTCTCATCAAACATGGGCCATTTTGTGAGTTTTGATAGGAAATCATTAGGCATCCACCTTATAGTCTTGATTTGGCTCCTTCTGCCTTATTTTTGTTTCCTAATCTTAAAACATCTTTAAGATCACCTATTTTTCTTCAGTTACTAATGTAAAAAATACTTCATTGACATGATTAAATTTCCAGGACCCTCAGTTCTTTGAGGATGGACTAAATGGCTGGTATCATTGCTTACCAAAGTGTCTTTTTTTTTTTTTTGAGACTGAGTCTCATTCTGTCACCCAGGCTGCCTGGAGGGCAGAGGCACGATCTTGGCTCACTGCAACCTTCACCTCCTGGGCTCAAATGATCCTGTCACCTCAGCCTCCTGAAGAGCTGGGATTACAGGCTTGTGCTACCACGCCTGGCCAATTTTTCTATTTTTAGTAGAGACAGGGTTTCACCATGTTGGCCAGACTGATCTCGAACTCCTGACTTCAAGTAATCCACCCAACTTGGCCTCCCAAAGTGCTGGGATTACAGGCATGAGACACTGTGCCTGCCAGAAGTGTCCTTTTTTTTTTTTTTTTTTAAAGTTAATTTTAATTTTATTTTTAAAAGTTGACAGACAGTAATAGTGCATGTTCATGGGGTACATAGTGGTGTTTTGATACACATAATGTATAAAGATCAGATCGGGATAACTAGCATATCCATCATCTCAAATGTTTATCATTTCTTTATGTTGGGAATGTTCAATAGTTACTTGAAACTGTATATTATTGTTAACTACAGTCATTCTACAGTGGTATAGAACACTAGTGCTTATTCCCCCTAGCTAGTTGTAATTTTCAGTGTCTTGAACTTGATGGAGCTTATGTTGAGCAATGAAGCTTATATTTTTAATAATATATTTCTTTTTACTTTATAAATTTTATTCTATAAACCATTTATTTATTTTTGAAACAGAGTCTCACTCTGGAGTGCAGTGGTGCCATCTCAGCTCACTGCAACCTCTGCCTCCTGGTTTCAAGTGATTCTCATGCCTCAGCCTCTGGAGTAGCTGGGATTACAGGCATGCACCACCAGGTCTGGCTAATTTTTGTGTTTTTAGTAGAGGCGGGGTTTCACCATGTTGGCCAGGCTGGTTTTGAACTCCTGGCCTTGGCCTTCCAATGTGCTGGGATTACAGGTGTGAGTCACTGCAGCCAGCCGATAATCTACTTCTTTTAATTTCATTTTCCTATGAACTTTTTGAAGTTCCCTCATAGATCTGTCTTTTGAAGGTGGGAAAAGAGTGACTATGAAAGGGGAGGAGGAAAAGAACATGTTCTCAGGCAGATATGTCTCAAGAGAGTACATAGGTGAGAGTTGAGGATGGAAATTAAACCCTTAAGACAACCTATGTGCATGTAGCCCTTAGAAAGTCTTCAGGTTCCCCCAGCAGTAGCATATCCCAGTTGGAAGACACCCTGGCTTTGATGGTTTAGATGGTAATCTCACACCTCGTATATTAATGCAATCATGTCAATATGTATGCAGGAGTTTAGGGAGGAAGGTATGGCGCTGGAATAACTGATAGCCTCGACTGGTTTGAAGAACATTGAAAGTAAACAAAATTGATTTCTATAGTGGAATTTGTAAAGCACCTTGTGTATTTGCTTTGATTACCATATTAACTTTGTGGGACATCTATGACAGGGAATTTTTTTTTTTTTTTTTTTCTGAGAGAGGGTGTCACTCTGTCACCCATGATGGAGTGCGGTGGCATAATCTCAGCTCATTGAAGCCTTAACCTCCTGGGCTCAAATGATCCACCCACCTCAGCCTCCTGAATAGTTGGGACTCTAGGTGCGTGTCACCATGCCCAGTTAATTTTTGTATTTATTTATTTTTGTAGAGACAGGGTTTCACCATGCTTCCCAGGCTGGTCTCAAACTCCTGGGCTCAAGCGATCCACCTGCCTTGGCAACCCAAAGTGTTAGGATTACAGTGGTGAGTCACTGTGCCTGGACATGACCGGGATTTTTGCCTCCATTTTACAGATTAAAAAAAAGAGGCTCAAAAAATTAAAAAATTAATCAATTAGTTATTTTAAAGACAGAGTCTTGCTCTGTTGCCCAGGCTGGAGTGTAGTGGTGTGTTCATAGCTCTTTGCTGCCTTGAACTCATGGGCTCAAATGATCCTCTTGCCTCAGGCTCTCAAGTAGCTGGGACTACAGGTGCATACCAGAGAACTTCTCAAACTTTTTTAGACATATGGTCTTCCTATTGTGTCCAAGCTAGTTTTAAACTCCTGCCCTCAAGAGATCTTCCTGCTTTAGCCTCCTGAGTAACTGAAAGAATATTTTTTTGATAGATGGTTATCCAGGAAGTCCTTTAATAGTACTTTTAATTATTATCACAAGTGGCAAAATATTTTTGGAAGTTTGAATACTAATTTACTCTCATTTGGTCATGAACCTTGACAGTCTATAAGTAAGTTATTCAGCTTCTGCATATCTGAAACAAGGTGGCTAATAAATCATTAACCACTAGCAAATCTATAACCACCGGACACACTAAACATGGAATATCTTTCATGGTGCATATTTACATTTGTTGCGTACTGATGGAGTTGAGCCGTATATAGTGAGAAATGTTATTAACCCTATCCATACCTTTCTTTTTTGGGGGCTCTACTGCAGTTTGTATTAATCTCCCTCACTATAGATGAACTGCAATGGTCTGTTATAAGTTTAAATCAGGTTAATTTCTACCTTTTAGGTGAATGGAGCAAGAGTATCACCTTGGTTTGTTTTAGTGATTATGATTACTTTTTTCAATGTCATTTTTCGCACTCAGGCATACCAAAATTAAACATTAAGTGCCATTATCATGAGTTCTGAATATAAACACTTGAGGATAGGCAGAATTCTATGATTTATAAGTCTTTTTTTGTACTGTATGTTTTAGATGTTGAAAAGTACTCTGCTTATTAAAAATTAAATTTGTGACTTTTATAAGAAAGCGAATGATGAGGTAGCTGTGAAGAGACCAGAATTTGTCTTCACATTGCTGGGTGTCCTCTTCTTGACTGCTGTGCTTCCTACTTCCAAAGAAAGTTCTAGACCTGGAGTATCATGTTAGTGTCCTGAGGAAATGTAGTTTCTGTAAGGGCCAACTTTCTTCCATCTCCAAAGAAGAAAAAGAGTCAGTTTTCCAAATATGTTTTAATATGCATATCATCCAGGCAGCATAATGTTATATTTCAAAGACAAATTTATCCATTTAATTATTGTTTTAAAAAGTTGGGATTCTCTACATAGAATATATTTTCTGAAATTTCAAGAATATTTTCAGGTAAATTAAGAATTAATTTCTTCTAAGACTACTCAGTGTGTCTCAATCTATTCCATAATATAATCAATGATAAAGATTCACATGTATCACCAAATTCAAGGCAGCTTAGTTGAAAAAATTTGAAACAGCTTGCTGAATTCCTGGAAGAAAATAAAACACCTTTTAAATGTAGGTAAAAAGTATACTGAACTTAAATATTTTTTACTTGAGATCAAAGTTTCTTTTCCAGAATTAGGAGCATCCATATCAAATCATTCTTTAGTTATCTCTAAGGATATTTGGTTCTAGACATTTTCACATGTTAAACAATTAACTTTGCTTGTTGGTGCAAGAAAAGCTTATTTTTGTTACATTTCTTAAGTTCCATCTAAGAACGGCAGATGGGTTTATGGGTTTATCTGCTCTGGTAGCTATCACTAGTGGCTGCTTGCAGTATTACAGTAGGAAGGTTCTGAGGCTCCGTCAGTGAGTAGAGACAGGGTCATGATGAACTGAAGTGTGTCTGAGATAGGCCTCTATGTGTGTGTGTGTGTGTATTGGGGCGAAGAACACAGTCTGCTTCCAAATATTTTCAGTTCTGACCCAAAATGGAACATGTGTTATGCCAACAATTAAAAATCTTTCAGGCCAGGCATGGTGGCTCATGCCTGCAATCCCAGCACTTTGGGAGGCCGAGGTGGGCAGATTGCTTGAGGCCAGGAGTTCTAGACCAGCCTGGGCAACATGGCAAAACCCCATTTTTACAAATAATACAAAAATTAGCCAGTATGGTCAGGCACGGTGGCTCACGCCTATAATCCCAGCACTTTGGGTGGCCGAGGCGAGTGGGTCACTTGAGGTGAGGAGTTCGAGACCAGCCTGGCCAACATGGTGAAACCCTGTCTCTACTAAAAATACAAAAATTAGCCAGGTGTGGTGGTGTGCACCTGTAATCCTAGCTGCTCGGAGGCTGAGGCATGAGAATCGCTTGAACCTGGGAGACGGGGGTTGCAGTGAGCCAAGATCACACCACTGCACTCCAGCCCGGGCAACAGAGCAGCACCCTGTCTCAAAACAACCGAAAACACTCACACACATTCTTCCTTCAGTGTTAATACCAGAGGATTGGTGGCTGAGTAAAAATACTCCCTCGTTGCTGGAGTCAACTATGAGTGAGTAAAGGGGCTTCCTAATCTTACTAAGACCTGCATTTGTCAAGGCAAGACAAAGAACTCCTCTTTTCCATTCTGCAGATGACTTTTATAGCCAAGAAGTATGTTCCAAGCTAGGAGAATTTACCATTTGGTTATTCTGTGGTGGTTTCCTCGGTGGCATGCGTGCTCCTTTGGATGCCTGCAGGGGTGGTCACTGCAAAATCATCGTCTGTGCCACTGGGAGTTGGGAGGCGGCCGGCTGGGGTTCCCTGGATGGCAGGATTTACACCTGCTTGTCCTGCTGGAAGGCTTCCATCCTGGACATCTGGATTAGCCCCTGCCTGACTGGTGGGCAGGATGCCGCCCGGGAACAAGGAATGGATGATGAGGCTCGTGAAGATTTGTGGCTGGAATGAGGGAGGCAAACAGAAAACAAAGTTAAAAGCAACACATTTTAAAGCCTTTTCTTTTTTAAGGGGAGCAAGTCTGGGTAGCAATGGAAAGATGGAGAGAGTAAAGTCAGAGAAGACAGCAAAGACCTGGCATTCCTCAGGGTAAATACTCCCTTGCTCCAGCCTAGTCTGATTCAATACCGGGACTCTTTGCTATGCTCCATTTCCCTCAGAAACGGAGAGCCAGTATCAAGCCAGTCCTGGGAAAAGGAACAACAATTTTTTTTATTATCAGCTGAATCTGGAGGTAGAATTAAGGCAGAAAAATCCATACAATTATGATGGGCTTTATCTCTGTAATTAAACCTAACATGTAATCTTTCTTTTGCTTGTAACATTTTTTTTCCAAAAAAATATGAGATTAAAAATTAATGGAAAAATCGATTCAAGTAGAGTAATCCTGATGACTTTCATCCCTTCAAGTTTTTCTTGATGTATTTTTCAAAGGCATTGGAATATTCAGTCAGAAACATTTATTCTGGCAATTCGGCTATTGTGTGTTCCTTGAGGATAGATAGATAATTCCTGTCTATTGGAGTTTTTTATTTTTAGAGAGATCCTGATCAAGCAGGTCTGGAGCAGGACCTAGCAATCTGCCTTTTTAACCAGTTTTTGATGCCATCCTGATTTGCTGGGCAAGGAATGAAGTTTGGGAAACATTGTGTTACATTCAAGAGATATTGAAACCAGAATTAGACTTACGCTAGATGACAGATAGAAGCAGAGTATAGACGTTTTCAAACTGAGGGTTGTGATAGCCACAGTTTTGAAGTGAAAAAGGTGAGTGGCAGTCATCATTAAATAATAAAACAGGCAGTAGACTAGTAGTGCATTCTATATAGTAAACGTGAATGCTGTTTCATGAATGTGTGTGTGTGTGTGTGTGTGTGTGAAGCTGCATGAAAAATGTAGTTGCTATTGTGATTTGTATTAAAAATGTTTGAAAAACCATTAGTGTAGTAGATTAAAAAATGGCATTGGATCTGGATCCACTCTTTTCTTGTCATTGTTGCCTTTGAGGCGTAAATTACTTAAACTTTTAACCTCAGTTTCTTTATCTGTAAAGCTGGGTCAAAAATATCTGCTTTGTGCTTTGGGGAAGATTGAAGGCAACATATGTAAAGGATCTGCTAAAGTCCTGGTTATAGAAGAACCTCAGTAGCTGGATATGGATGTTCATGTATCAGTGTTGGCAAAACAGACACTAGCCCCATTACGTGATGATTATTTAGGGACAATATAGAAAATATCTACATTTTCCATAATAGAAAAGCTATTGAATAACTGTTTCCAAATATTGCCTCAATTCTGTACCGTTGTCATGTTTAGATATCATGTTAATTCAAGTTGTTTTCTCTAGAAAAGAACCTATGGAGGAATGCATTGAAGTGTCTAGCAGTGGTGATATTAACTTTATTTAGGTACAGCCCTCCAATTATTTATGTGTGTAGAAAGAGTTCATCACTATCTGATGCTGGAAAAAGATATATTGTTCCATAAAAATTAAAAATCCAAGTCAAGGAATTTAATCTTTCCTGTAAAAAGTTAATATTTATATTATTCTACATTTGTATACATTTCAATAGTTTATAATCCTAGATTGCAATCCTTATGAAGTTAAAAAATGTGCATTGCCTTTCTGGATAGAACTGAATCTGATAGCAATAAATTGAAATGAAAGCTAAGTCAAATTAATAGAAAAATAGCTGGAGAAGTATGATAAAATCCCCAAACAAAGAGAGGATAATCTAATGTAAGGAACTATAAAAATGTTCAATTCATTGTAGTACACACCATATTCAGGATTTATGGTCAAGAGAGACTATATGAGGACAGAAAACATTGTGATAGAAGTGAAAATAATTTGAAATAGTATTAATTTTTTTTTTTTACCAACTCCTCTGAGCTTAGGATAGTGCCCTAAAAGCAAAAAGATAAACACAAACTGTTAGACACATTTTAATATATTTGTAGTAATATATGTACAACATGACTGGGAAACTTAAAATACTTTCAAAGCTTATAGAGATTTTGCATTTCCAATAAAATGTTAAACTGCCTTATGATCTATATTACAAAACTCAAGTCAGTATATGATGGGAGACTGCTAACATTCATTCTTTGAGTAATACGACATCATCTCCATCCAAAAATTATATATTTTTCTATCATTAAGTGGATGTTCATTGAAGAAAACTTAAGCAGAAAGCAAACTCTTGTGATTATCAGTGTCCATACAGTGCAAAGTACATTGAAAACCTCACAACTATCTAGTGAATTGAGGTGAGAATAAATATTTCACACCAAGGTGATTTAAAATCAAGACAATATTAAGCATAATTTTACCTGGGCTCCAAGTTGTGTGACAAAAATTGGTAACATCTGAAAAAATTAGAGAAAAATTCATTCAAAAGTTCTGGAACATGGCATAAATATTGATACTTTTTTTTTTTTTTTTTTTAGATGGAGTCTCGCTCTATTGCCCAGGCTGGAGTGCAGTGGTATGGTCTCGGCTCACTGCAACCTCCGCATCCTGGGTTCAAGCGATGCCTCAGCCTCCTGAGTAGCTGGGATTACAGGCGCCTGCCACCATGCCTGGCTAATTTTTTGTATTTTTGCTAGAGACCGGGTTTCACCATGTTGGCCAGGCTGGTCTTGAACTCCTGACCTCGTGATCCGCCTGCCTCAGCCTCCCAAAGCTCTGGGATTACAGGTGTGAGCCACTGGGCCCAGCCATTGATAACTTCTTAAAAGGATACAGTATCTGTTAAACAGATATTTGTTACTAATGTATTATCTATAATCATAGATATAAATTCATAGATCTGGATAGGAGTTTGGAACTTTTCCAATTTGTAAAAAGAAGATCAGTCCCAGAGAGATTTAGAAACCAGTTCAAGGTAGCACATTGAGAAGATAGAAGTTAGTAAACTGGATGAACGAAAAAATAATTGGTCTCAAGAAATCTCCAAACTGAAAATTATTTCAAGTAACAATAACATTAAAATTTACAGATTTCTTTCATATGGCATCTCAGAAGACACATTAAAACATGTGATGGGTATTTTCAAATATGAGATTTCTTGAGGCATAGATATTTAGTCTTGTAATAGTTGCCTGGACATTTTGCTGTTAAAATAAGGCAATTATAGGGAATATTGCTCAGTAACCCGTGACATTGGCATAGCTCTTAGAACTAGGCAAGAAATAATTCAAGGGTCACTGATAACTAAATATTATAAATTTAGTTATAAAAAGATGAAAAAGATTTGAGTGAGGTGTTGGCATGCTCCAGTACTCTCTGCTACTCTGAGAACTGGCCTGAAGTTTGTCAAAGAAAGCTAAGGTTTTAAAAATTTATTCTTATTTCTATAGAAAATTCAAAGTGTCAGGAAAGTCATCAAAATGGGACTCTTAATTTCATAATTACCAAACCAGAAGATTTGAAAGTCTTATGAAATAGACTCTTAACTATTATTTCCCAAGACAGTTGGTGCAGGAATTATGGAACTATGGAATGTCAATAAGGAAAAATTACATACATTTATGAAAAAGGCTTACTCACAATCAGGTGCTTGTCTACTGACAAAAAAAAGGGCAACAGAACAGGAACAAAAAACCCAGCTAGCCTTCATGTTGGCAATGGGAAAGTGGTTGGTACATTTTGGATTTAAGAGAAGATGAAATGGAATTTCTTCTTTAATGGGAAGTTGGAATGGAAAGAACAAAAAGATAAAAAGAGGAAAGCATAGATGTCTACGTAAAAACTGTAATGAAAGGTAATCTAATTGTTTACCAATATTATGATAAAGGAGACTTTTTTCTTAGTTGTTGGTAGAGAAATTATTTGAAATTGTAATAGCTAACACATTGCATATTTACTATGCGGTAGGCATTGTTTTGAGTGTTTTCCATATATTTACTACTTGATCTTTGCAATAGCTGTAGAGGAAGGTTCTATTGTAATGCCCATTTTAAATTTTGAGCAAATTGAGCCACAGAGTGGTTAAGTAACTTGGCCAACATCATGTAAGTAGTAAGTGTAGAGCTGACATTTAACCAGAAATCGTGTGGTTCTAGAGTTCACCAACATGGTTCAACTTTCTTTGATAAATGCGAGCCACCAGTAGGTGTCCGGGTTGTGGCAGAGATAATAAGACACTCTGCACAGGGAAAGGCAGGGTAGGAGGGACTAGAGCTGCCCAGGGGAAGGTCAGGTATGGGCACCCTTGGTGGTAGCATGGCCTAGAGACATTGAAGAATTCCCACAGCAAATGGGGACTGATTTACAATATTGCATAGAGAGTGTACAATGTGAAACTCTCTATACTGAAACTTTTGTAGCATCTCCAGGCTCCACTAATGCCTTGACTTAGGAGGATACTCTCTGGGGAACGTGAAGATGTATTAAGTCTACCTTCAAGGTAGGCAATCGGTATGTAGATTATACTATGATCACCCATTACAGAGAGTCTCTTTTTGTTTGCATCTTAAATCTTTTTCAGAGGGTCACTTTTATAATCCAAGTTTTTATTATCAAGATACTTTTTGTGTCTTTGGCCCCAGAAATTCTATTCCTAAGAGTTGGTCCAAGGAAATAGTCACTGGAATACTCATAGACTTAGTCACAAGGATGCTTACTGTAGCGTTGTTTATAGAAGCAAAGACTTTGGAAAAATCCCCAAATTTTCATAATAAGTAATTTAGTATACCATGGAATACTAAGAGGTCATTAAAAACAACATTGTAAGTGAATATTTTAAAACATGAAAGCTGTTGAAAATATATTTGTGGAAAAAAGCATGTTACAAAACATTAAATATAGCAAAAACATTTTCTTTAAAAATATACATATAGAAAAAAGACTGGAAGGACATACTCTAGAATGTTGACGGTATTTGATTATGGCTAATGAGATTCCAAGTGTATTTGATTTTAGTTTTTGCTTATATGTAAATTTTAGAAAATTTACATTTCCTAAATTCTTTATAATTAACATATATTGCTTACACAATAATAAATGCTTCTACAAAAAATTAGACCATTATGTTGAATAGTGGGGACTGAGGTCACATGTTGGGGAGAATAAGTTATCTACAAACAACTTAGTCTTGCTGTGAAAGGATTATTGTATTTTCCTCCAGAGGCATTCTTTTCTTTTTCTTTTTTTTTGAGACAGAATTCCCCTCCATCACCCAGGATGGAGTGCAGTGACACAGTCGTTGCTCACTGCAACCTTGACCGCCTTTGCTCAAGCAATCCTCCCACCTCAGCCTCCCGAGTAACTGGGACTATAGATGTGCCCCACCGCGCCCAGCTATTTATTTTATTTTATTTTTTGTAGAGATAAGTCTCACTATGTTGTCCTGGCTGGTCTCAAATGCCTGGGTTCAAGTGATCCTACTGCCTTGGCCTTCCAAAGTGCTGGGATTACAGCATAGGCCACTGCACCCAGGCCCTCTGGAGCCTATTACGCTATTTAGAAAAGTTTCAAGAAGGTAAAAATTTGGAATTTGTTCAATGTTAAAATGCAAGCACTTCAAAAACAGGTGATGCCTTAAGTTTATATCTTAGTGTAAGAGGATTTTCAGGGTTTTTTTTTTTTTTTGAAAGCAAGTGATAGTGGGAGGTGGTAAATGGTAAATGCTCAAAAGTCCTTGGGGACTTTCAAGGGGGAATTAAAAAAAGGGCACAAAAATGGGAAGATTAGATTTGCTGAAGATAAACTTTATCCACCTCTTAATTTTTCTTTGAGATGATCTTGGTCACCCAGAAAGTCTTCAAGAGAAAACGATATGCTAGAAAAAATTCTAGGATCTCTCAACTTCCCCCCATATATTTTTCACTTTTCAATCTTCCCCAACTTTTCAAGATTTCCTGTTTTCCATTAAAATTATATTCTAGAGAGGTTGTGGTGTAGCATGGTCAGTTCTCTGGGTAAGTTTTCATGAATTTTCATTAAGAACCAGATTGTCAAATACTGTTCTATGTTCAGTAGAACATTCGTCAGCTAATAATCCGGGCAAAATTTTCAAGAAGCTTTAAAAAATTCTGTTTCTACTGTAGGCTTTCACCTGAGAGAAAATGCTCTCTAATGTTGAAACTAAAGTCCAGCTGTTCAACTTACATGTGGTTGCAGTTGCTGTTGTAAATTCAACACTCCCAGGGTCAATGGGTGGGCCTGGGTACCAGATGTCATTCCTGCAGCAGGATTTAACTGTAGGGCAAGGAAGAAGACTTTCATTGTATTTTTTTTTTTTCAGTTTGGATATTTAGGAAACTAAAATGTTTTTACTAAATGTAAAATATATTTAAAGGAAGGATTTGCTATATAAATACATAGTATTCTATTGCATGTATACTTAGACACAAAGATGAAATTTAAAGACTTATTTAGTCTGCTGGTACAACCACAGGGGCTATTGCTAACTTTTCCCCTGTTAAGTTTTTCTTTGGCATTTAACCTCTTCTGTTTGAGAATTACTTAGTTGATTTATTTGTATCCTTGCTTTCCCTTTTTGGCTGCAAGAGTAATTGTTCCTGAAAATTTTCTGATAGCTGTTTTACAATTAAGAAATTAACTCCTCTAGGTTATGCGTGAAAATTATGAGGTTCAGAATACATATTTTGTCTGGAACATGAACTATATTTAAATTTGACCACTAAAAAGTCCACTTTAAGTCAGGAAAGAAACTTATTTTTCTTCCCAAACAGATTATGCAGGTATTCTGTGAGAAGACTGAAGATCTGTACAGATATTCTATAAGAAGACACTGAAGATTTTTCTATCTCTTTCAGTTTGCTCCTGTCATTGGGGGTGATAATAGCAGTGATAGTGTTTATGTGGATGTGGGGATGCTGTAGGGGCATTAAGGAAGGTATGATGGAGGAATTGAGAGAGGAGGAGAAGAGGATAGAGAAACTGGGGAAGGAAAGAATTAGATCCATTTGTTTAGAGACTCTCTTGCTAAGAAAAACTTAATGATGTCCAACTCTCTTGGACTCTTCTCTCCTCTCTTTCAACTTATCTAGGTGAATACGTATGTGTGTGTTTTCATTTGTGGATATACACATCCATATCCATGCTCCCCCCACCATAACATTAGGCATTATATTTATTTCACAATGGGTATTAAAATGATATAAAAGATCACTTACCAGATGCAGATCTGGCCCCAGTGTGAGCATCTGTGTTAATGGTATCAGACTTAAAGAAGGAAAGACCTGCAGGGGATTAAAAATGATGTGTGAGACAAGAGGTTGCCTGCTTCCCTTACTCTGTCAGTGATGGATAACCTCATGTAATTGACACTCCTGTCAGAAGTGGATTTATCATGAAAGTAAATAAAGATGAAGCCTCGGGGCCTTTTAGTAGCATTGCCCTGTTTGTGGCCCCGGGAGGTCCCCTAGCTATGTCTCAAGCTTACGGTACTTATCAGCTTCAGAAAATTTGTGATTTACTCTTATTTCTTATCACATTATAAATATTTATTTCAGTACTTAATTTTACATATCTAATTTTGTATTCTTTTTCTTAAAGAGGGTTCCCAAATTGTATAAGATTCAGTCTCCTTAAGAAGGGGGAATAGTTCTTGACTTGAGTGTTCTGTTGACTAAGGAGAAGACTTTAGACTCTAGTGTTATCTGATTGTACTACTTCACAAAATGTAGAAGTAGGTAAGCCACGGTCCTTCATGGTAGAGGAAGAGTTGAAGTGGGAGGGAGCGTAGTTGCCGAAAGATATTGCAGTTTTCAAAAGTATTTACGCTTTGAAGAAACAGATTAAATAGCAACACATCAACACATCAACAACAATGAAACTTTACAAAACCAGGAGGAAGTCTGCAGTTATTTTTTATAGATCACCTCTGATTCCCTGCTATTGCTAGCAAATACTGCATATGATAATGCCATGGTACCTCAAGGCCATAGATGACCAAGCTTTGCAAATAGACATAGTTATTCCTTTTCAAAGTTGACTAGATTTCACTGCTAAACCAAATTATTATTTAGATAAAAGGAAAAAGAATTAAAGTGCTTTACTTTTCCTATGCAAATTTTTCAGAAAATTATATCAGTTCTTTTCCCCACTCCCAAATGAAAAGCCTCTCTCTCTTGTTCAGTCTTGTACAGTCTTCATGTAAATTTTGATTTGAAACCTACTAGTCTTAATGTGTTTTCTTTACCGGTTTGTACACGTTCCCTATTGTAGGACTCTTACCTGATTTGACTGCTGTTGGTTTGGTAGTGTTCCCTGATCCGGAGCCATTTTTGTGGGAGGGAGTCCCAAAGCAGGTTTGAGCTGCTTTTGTGAAAACAAATACATATTTGATGAGGCAGGAATGTGTTTAAGATTTTGTATCCATTTATATCCAGGTTGCCCCCAATGCAAAAATGTCTATATTAAGGCTTTGAGTATTTTAGAGGAGTTTAATTCCCTGAAACATTATGTGCATGGTAATTGTAGAGTGGAAAAATGTAATTGTAGAGTGGAAAAATGCCAGCCCAGGAGGGGTGGGATGGTGTGGGGGCACAGGGGCTGGGATGCACCTGAGCACCTGGGATACCTTGTATTGGTTCCTGGCTCCCATTTCTTTTTTTGTACCTGCCTTTATCTTTTGCCAGGACATGAATATATAATCTGTACGTTAGCTCTGTGCGCATTTGCTTTTTCTCAGGGCTTGAGGTAAGCTGCCGTCATTCTTACTACCTTTTCATGAAGCTTCCCACTTTTGCCATGCCTGCCACATCACTCTTGTAACAGAAGTTCAGTTTTCTTTCTGGCCTGGATATTTTATTAGTGTATTAAAAATCACTGAATTTTAGATATGAAAATATTCCTCCTACACATTTGGTCTAGTTACATTATTTTGTCTAATAGATGAGGCAACTGATGCTTACGGTAAACTGCCCAAGGTGACATCGTGAGCAGCAGAGCCAGTGGTAGATCCCTGTAAGTGCTCTTAGTCTCCAAATAAAAATGCTTCTCTTTTGGCAGGTTGACCAAATCTGCTTTTGCTCCTGGAGGCATCCTGGAAGGCACAGGGGTGGTGTCCTCTGGCTCTGCAGCAGATCTTGAGTCATCTAAGGTTACTCTGGAGCAGTTCTGGTTTCACATTGGAGTTTCCCCTTAGTGATGAGGCGAGGTTGGGGCTGGGCACCGTGGCTCACACCTGTAATCCCAGCACTTTGGAAGGCCAAGGCAGGAGGATCACTTGAGGTTAGGAGTTTAGGACCAGCCTGGCTAACATGGTGAAACCCTGTCTTTACTAAAAATACAAAAAGCTGCTTGGGAGGTTGAGGCAGGAGAATTGCTTGAACCCAGGAGCAGGAGGTTACAGAGCGAGACTATGTCTCAAAAAAAAAAAAAAAGAAAAAAAAAAAAAGAAAAAAAAGGAGAGGTTGGTATTACCTGTTCTAGGAGGTCCCTTTCAGCTTTAAGATTATGTATATATTTCATAAGTAAGTCTTTTCATCTCCCACGATCTATTGTTAGCATAGCAGCCAGAGTGACCCTGTGAAAATGATAGTCTAATCTTGTCGCTCCTCTGCTCAGTCCCTGCAATGACTACCATTTTTTTTCTTTTCTTTCTTTGCCTTTTTTTTTTTTTTTTTTTTTTGGAGATGGAGTCTTGTTCTGTCATCCAGGCTGGAGTGCAGTGGCGTGACCTCAGCTCACTGTAACCTCCACCTCCTGGGTTCAAATGATTCTCCTGCCTCAGCCTCCTGAGTAGCTGGGATTACCAGTGCACACCACCACATCCAGCTCATTTTTGTATTTTTCGTAGAGATGGGGTTTCACCATATTGGTCAGGCTGGTCTTGAACTTCTGACCTCAAGTTATTTGCCCACCTTGGCCTCCCAAAGTGTTGGGATTACAGGCGTGAGCCACCGTGCCTGGCCAACGACTGTCAATTTCACTCAGAGTAAAAGCCAGAGACCCTACAGTGGTCTACAGGGTCTTCATGATCCGGGCCCCCAGTAGGTCTCTGATCTTTCCCACCTCATTTCCTTTCCCTCACTCTGCTCTGGCCATCCAGCTTTTTTGCTGTTTCTGGGACAGGTAAAGTCCATTCCTGCTTCAGAATTTCGCCTCCACCTGTTCCCTCTGTCTGGAATGTTCTTTCCCTAGACATTAGCTTCACTCTCTCACCTGCTTCTTTATTGAGGCCAAACCTGACTGCTGTCCTGAATATGCAGCCTGCCCCTTCTCCACTGTGCACACCAGCCTGCTCCATCTCACCCTGCTCTGGGGTCTTTTTTATGTAGTGCCCACCACCTCCTATCCTGTCATGTGACCTACTGATTTAGACTGCTCACCATTTATCATGTGTTTCCTTGCTAAAATATAGACTTCACACGGGTGGCAACACTGTGGTTTATTCAGTGATCTATCTCAAGAAGATAAATCCATGTCTGGTATATAGTAAGCACTCAACAAGTATTTGTTGGAGGAATAAAATCTTATTTTCTTCTAGGGCCTTCACCTTTCTGTGACTTTGATTTGTCTTATGTTTGTTTTTTCTAACATTATATTTTCCATCTGATACTTTTCCTCAAACTTTTGATCTACTGAAAATAATTGCTAGGCTGTTGTATGTGTCCACATTTGCAAATGGATTCACTCTTTATAACTTTATGCTAACTCAGTAAATTCATTTACAAATAGTAAAAAATACCTTGTCTATGTGTCCTGATGTTTCATTTGGTATTGTTTCTAGACCGAAGAGATGTTTCAGTGTCGCCTCCCTGCTGCCCTGCCCCACTAACTCTCTAGCTGCTCTCATTGTCTATTAGCAATTTGCCATAGCCTACACAGCAGGCCTGCTCCACCCCAGCCCACTTCACATGAGAGTTGCGCTCCTGGAAAGTTTTGCTTATTTTGAGTTTTCACCAATTATGTGGTAATTTAAATATACTAAAGAAACTGTATTTTGAAGAATCTTTTGGTAACTGTATTTGGCGAAGCGAAAGAACCATTTATTCTATAAAAAAATTAACTTCATACTTTACCTTGTTTAGGAAATTAAACTTTTACAGAAAACTTCTTTCAACGGGGACACACACACACACACACACACGCACACACACACACGTATATATTTGGGATAAAGTAAGAAGGAGGTTGGCTACTGTATCTTGTTTCATCCTTCCCCTGTGTAATCCTACCCTGTTCATTTCCTTCACATAACTCATCACAGTTATTATTTATAATTTAACATTTCTTTAAAAATCATTTGAGTAAAAAATAAAAAATTGGCAAGAGATACTGGTAAAAATAAAAAAGTTAAAAAAATAAAAAAATTGATTAATGTCTACAATCCTTGTGAACACCATGAAGGATCATGCCCTTTTTTTCCTTCTCACTATTGTTTCTTCAGCACCTAGCACAATGTCTGGCATATATAAAGTTTTTAATAAATATTTGTTGATTGTATGAATGGATGCCGAAGTTTTGAGTAAGCTTGAGGCCCAACTAAGTATGCTTTCTTTTATTCTGTTATTTTATAGCAAGTATATTGTAATTTTTTTCTTAATGGTCTTGAACCATCTTGAACAGTCAAAGAGAAGTCCACCTAGAGATCCAAACCATTCTTCTCTATGTGTACAAAATAATGGAGCAAATGTTGGAGTTCTAGTGCTTTTTTATTTTTTCCTGTTATATGTGAATACTATTTATGATGAAATGTTCTAAGTCAAAAATTTTGATCATTTTAATCATATGCCTTTGGTATCATATGTTTTCGTGGTCTTTTTTTAGAATTTATACTCATGAGCAAATAACTAGTTGCCAAGAAAAAATTTCTTTTTGGAAAATAAAATAATCATCCACTTAAGGCATTCATTTGTCTCCTAATTTCTAGCCTATTGCTCTGCCAAAATAATTGACCTTTTACCACGATGGAGTGGATGCATTTAAAAAATACAAGTACATTGAAATATGTACCAACAACTTATTAGCTTGTCATTTTCTGCCTTGCAAAATAAACACTGGACACTGTCAGGGAATGAGTCACAAAACAGAGCAGTTTTGATGGAGGGCAGGAGAGAGGTAGGTCTGCAACTAGAGATGCTGTTGAAGCTGGTTGGCATATAAAACAAACATAACATACTTACTGGTAATGACTGAGTTGATCCTAGAAGGCAAAACAGTAGAATCATAGTCTTCATGTTTCAAATTGCTGCCTACAATAATAAAACAGTGTTACTCTTCCACTGTATTTTTTTCCTTTTAAGAGAAAATGATACTTTAAAAACGAATGTTCTACTTGAAACATGGTCAATTAATGTTACCTTTGTGTCCAGGAAGCAAAATGTATAATACTTAAGGTCCAGTTGATTTCTCAAGTTTACTCTGGTGAAAAATTTTACCCTTCAATGATGTATGTGTTTGTAGAAGAAATTTAAACTCAGTTCCAGGAGACTGGAAACTGAGAGACCAATCAGGATTTAGCTGTCTGTTAAATCATTTGGTTTTCTTCATTTCCCAACACTTCATTAGGTGGGTTATTAGCTGCAGACATGATATTACCCAATGTCTACCATTTGAATAGAAGGTGTTTCAGGGAGACATACCTTATGTAATTAAAAAAAGATGCAGACAATAAAATAATTTAAATGCTTCTTCACCTCCCTCTTCTTCCCAAATGATTTCTCAGATGTACGTGTTTTATCATGTAAGTATGAACACATAAATCAAACATCAAAATATAGGGTTCTGTGCATAGTTAAAAAATGAAGTCTATTATATAGATTGCTCTGGAACTTACGTTTCCTTACCAAATATGGACAACTTTGTGTGTTAGTACATACAGGTTTATTTTATTTAATGGGTACACAACATTATATCATATAACATTTCTTTTTGATGGACATTTAATCCATTTCCATTTTATTTTGTAATTACAAAGGTGTCACAAGCACCATTCTTATAGAACCTTTTTTTCCACACATGTGGGAGTGTTTTTGTAGGTGTTATTCTTAGAAGTAATGTATCAAAGGATATGTACATTATACGTTTCAATAAATATGGCCAAATGGTGAATGGCTTGCTTTATATTAAACAGGGAAAATGATACTATTACCTAAACAAAACACAGGGAATCAACTGAGATTTCTTTTACAAGAAGAACAGTTAAGTGCTACTTAACATTTTACCATGAAGCCTTGGGCTTCACCTGGAATTTTTGAGATATGCCACAGAGGGAGGCGGGAGTCTGTATCAATTTCTGAGACCATATCAATGATGAGCCTGTGTTGCACCAGGATTTGGGATTTGATCTTTAAAAAACAAAAAAGTAAACCTATAGAGTGTCTATTAATGGAAAATTAACTGAGATGATACATTTTTTTCGAAGCTTCTCTCTAACTGTTCGATTTATCTATATAATCAATGTTTGTTACTCTGATACTCTGCTAGGAATGGGGAACACTACGTAGGACGAGAAACACAAGATCAACAAGTACGTGCAAATATAGGAGTATTCACAGGTGTGAGAAAGAGTGTGGTGAATTTTGTTGGGGACAAAGGACAGGAAAAGCTTAAAAGAAGAGATCATCCTTGAGTTGGGATTTGAAGAAAAAAAATTATTAAGAACACAAGGAGAGCACCCAGGTCGATCAAAGGTCTAGATTTGAAGTAGTGACATTGTTTTCTGTCACTGGAACAAGATGGGGTGAGGATAGCAGTGGAAGACAGGGTTGGAGATGACATCTAATTTTAACTATCTATAACTTTTTTTGTTTGTTTCTATCACTGATTTTGGCACTTGGTCAGATATTACTTTATATGGCTTTTTTATTATTTCCTGACTTTTTGTTTCTCTTGAACTAGATGGAGAGTTCCTAGGGCCCCATCTTATATTTCTTCAGTCTTTCATGTTTATAATATTTTAAAGCATCATATGGTCATTCAGTGTTGATGAATAAGTGGTAAAGGCATATAATATGGGGAAACAGAGTAAGATTGAGTTAAGGGAAAATTTTAGAGAAGAGATTGGGCTTTAGGTGGATTTGGAGAATAAGTATAATCCATGAGACAGACTAGCATGTGAAAGCGATTGATAATGAGAGGAGCAATGAAACACAGTGCTGAAGGATGTGGAAGGAAAGCAAATTAATGTTCTCATGGGCTTTCACAGGCAAATTCATTGTTTCTTTTATTCAATCAATTCGTTTTTCCAGCCCTCATTTAACATAGATTCACTCTTTGTTCACCAACATTGTGTCAGTCTCTGGGATAAAATAATTAATGGAAGGGACAAAAACTCTGCCCTCAAAGAGCTTAGGTTTTGTTGGGGGAAACATTAAATATTCAAGCAGGTCATTGCAAGAGAGGGACTCCGTGACACTGGGCATCTGCTTTCTTTGGGCATTATTTTCAGTGAATGTAGAGGGTTGGGAGCATCCTATATCTATATGTTTTTTGGGTGGAGGTAGAGTTGAATTTTATGTCACTGTTGTTCTTGGCTTAGGTGAGGAGACCTGTGTTATAGTGCTAGTCTAGAGTATGGCTCTACTCAATAGCTCATTTGAACTGAATAATTCTTTGTGACTGGGCATCAGGTGATTTAGGAACCTCACAATGAGTCAACTGCTTGTGGCAGACATGACTCCAACCCTCAGCTGAAATCGGACATGCCCTAGCCAGGAAACAGAGCAGTCAGTGGGATTAGATCAAAATAAACAAGCAAAATTAAGAAGACTGAGTAATTTCTTAGACAAGAAATTTTAAGTCTGAAAGCAGATAACTTGCAATAATGTAATTACGGGGTTGAGAGTGCAGAAATACATATTGTAAAAGGAAAAAAATTCTTAAATCATTCCAAGACAAGGAGACATCAGCAAAAAGAGTGAGATAATTTATGTTTCCAAAATGACATAGAACATCAGAATTCACTCAAGTGTTTTATGAACTATAGGACACATCTTTTAGCCCTTTAGGTCTAGGCATTCCTTAATCTTATTAGCTTTAGTTGTAAGTTTCTTTGGGTTATGGACCCTTTTGAGAAGCTGAATGCACATATCATCTCCTCAGAAAAATGCATATGTGCTCATGAATGTAATGATTATGAAATAACCTCAGGGATTTCATGGATCTCCTGAGAGCCCAACTATAAAGAAACAGGTTAAAAATCTCTGGGTTAGGGGAGTCTTGGTGGAATTCCTTAGTGATTTGTATCATCCCTGAGCTTTCTAGGATTTCTCAAGGCAAGAAACATACCCCCTTTCCAACTCCATCACACTCAATGGATGTAGGAAGATCTAGGATTACCCAGACCTGAGACACTCTTTATGAATCTCAGTCTAAGAGCATCTTTTTGGCAGTGAAAGGATAAAACAGACTGAACATTTTCTATATTTCCTTACACCACTTGGTAACTCACCACAACGTCAAAAGGATTCAGCACACAAGATTATTATTAATTATAGTAATAGCTTGATTGAACAGAAGCCTCCACTGTACTGGACAAGGCATTGTACAAGGTGCTAGGGTACAAAAGTGAATAAGATGAAGCCCTTATTTATGTTATTGTGGAAAATGCAGCAAGTATTGTATCACGGTATAATGTGGTAGAGGCAAAGGGGATGTATGCACAAAAGGTCAGAAAAGAGCCACGTTGCATTTTGATCTTATTTTTCTGCATTCGTTCATGTTATTTCCTCTGCCTGGACTCCTCTTTTTCATCCCTGACTGTCAATGTTTTACTCACCTTTAAAGATCCTTCTTAACGCTACCACCTTCATGAAGTCTTTCTTTTTGTTCCCCTCATTTGGAGTTAGCCTTTTCTTTCTCTGAGATGCTTTTGGAATTCATGACTTTCTTATTTTTTTTTATTCTACCTCACCTGATGCCATTGTTATTTGATTACTGTTTTGGGATATTAAATTTCAAGGAAGATTATATGTTTTGATATTTTCTTTAGTTCTCAGCTTGTGTGTTGATAGAACAATAAATATACATTTACAAAATTATTTAAGATTGTCAACCAGTTCTTATGACCCCAGAGGAATCTAGGACTTATGCTTGGAGGCCAGAAGTAGAGCCAGTTCTCTATGGAGAAGTTTAGTAGGTGCTCGAAAAACAGCCACTGAATTAAATGTATCTAAAATTCTACTAAATAGATCAAACCATATACGTTTTTACTAATCTTTTAAAGTTTTGCTCAGAAGGAGTATCAGGAAACTATGTTCAGACTTCTCGGCAGATTGAATTGACCTTTGTCATAAGTGATAAAGTTCAGTGTACAGTGTCATTACAAATGTGGATATATTATACCGAATTTACTCATGAAACAGGGTCAAGCTTGAAAGAGTGTGGCAACTTTGTATTCTTTCTATGTAGACATATTTCTTTCTTCTTTGTTTCTTTTTTTTTTTTTTTTGAGACAGTATCTCCCTCTGTCTCCCAGGGTGGGGTGCAGTGGTGCTATCCTGGTTCACTGCAGCCTTGACTTCCCCAGCTCAGGTGATTCTCCCACCTCAGCCTCCCAAGTAGCTGGACTACAGGTGTGCACCACCACATCTGGCTAATTTTCTGTAGAGATAGATTTCATGATGTTGAACTTCTGGGTTTAAGCAATCCTCCTGCCTCAGCCTCCCAAAGTGTTGGGATTATAGGCATGAGCCACTGCACCTGGCCTATGTAGAAATATTGCAACTCAACACTAGAATTACACACTCATGGAATTAAAAAAATAAGCTTGGGTGTAATATTTAAGATAGGAAAGAACACCCTGCAAATGGGCAACAGATGAGGATGCTGAAGGGAAGGTAAGAGAGGCAGTACTAGTGTGAGGAATTAATTCATGATTTCAGTGTTTAATGCTTTAGGTAAGGGTAAGAAAAGTTTTGGGAATTTATATTCTTTGAGTTGATACTGTCAATTGGGCAGTTACTTTCGGTTTTGTATACACAATTGAGAAAAGTTGTAACTTCAAAGTCAAATGGAAGGTCAGTATGTATTTTGTGGTGCCATAAGTTTCTGTGATTTCAAAGTTGGATGCCGAGTCAATGTATAGTTTGGTGCCATTATAGGGAGGAACCTTTGTTTCAAAGTTGCTGTTGTATATGACAGCTTCTGGGATGTTATAGGATAATGTGGTTTGATTTATGATTGTAGCAGATGATAGCATGGGAGTTATAGTTAAAACTGGAGTTGCAGATGTGGTGGTAGAAGTTGCTTTAGAAATAGTGATAGCTGGGGTAGTTATCATACTGGTTTGGGTTTGAGAGTGAGAGCTTGAAAACAAAAATATTGAATCTAGATGTGGCTTTGTATAGAGGGATATAAAAGGAAAAAATTCACTTTTATTAGATTGAATTTGTCCAGGTCTTTTGTTGATTTGTGGATTTGGATAAAATTTGATATGAGCAGACTGTTTAAAAGGTGGCTTTGGGTAAGATTGGGATTTAGTTTTTTAAAAATGAATAGCAGATTTTGGAAAATATTTTGATAGAGGAGATTTTGATTGGCTACAGGTTTCATATGAGGTTTTGGAGAGTAGGCTTCTGACTGAACTGCTGTTTTAAGAGGAGTTTTGGACAGGATACTTCCTTGCTTTCTAACTGTGCTTAGATGATGATACAAAAAGGTAATCCCTGATGAAATAACTGCTTTGGATGCATTTTAGATGGGCTTGTTACAGGTAGTTAGACAGGCATAAGCGGGGCAGGAAAGAGCTCTCCCTCACCCACAAGGAATGTTGGGTGATGGTTTGGCAATGATCCCACTACATCTTCAAAGGTTATAAATTGGCAGCCGGTGCCAGGGAGAGGCCATTTCCTGATGGTCCACACCTGTTGCACTAAAGTGTTAACTGAATGTAGATGCCAGGGAGAAGCAACTTCCTGGGTATGTACATTAGGAGACAAAATGGCAGAGTATGACCTTCTGGGGGCATACTACCAGAAAAGGGAAGAAAACCTCAGATGGGCATGCGTATAACTTCCTAAACACACCGCACATGCTCACCTCCCAAGGGTAAGGAGGGCACTGCGCATGCAGGCAGCTCACCCTAAGGAAAGAATCGTGGGAAAGGGTCCAGCTAAAATGTCCTAGGATCAAGGTTAAACACTGGACTTGACCTTCAGGTGTTCGCTTGGGTCTCTTTCAAGTGAACTTTCCTTTCTTTCCTGTTATAAAACCTTTTCAAATAAACTTCCACTCCTGCTCTGAAACTTTCATCGGTCTCTTTTTCTGTCTTACGCCTCTCAGTCGAATTATTTCTTCTGATGAGGCAACAGTTGAGTTGCAGCAGACCCGTATGGATTCACTGCCAGTAACCTGGATAACTTCCACTAGTAACAAGCTGGCTCTTGGCTTTGTAAAATTTTTTTTTGTCTCCCGGGCTGGAGTGCAGTGTCATGATCATAGCTCACTGCAGCCTCAAACTCCTGAGCTCAAGCATTCCTCCCACCTGAGCCTCCCAAGAAGCTGAGACTACAAACATGCACCACTGTGCCTGGCTAATTAAATTTTTTTTTTTTTTTGTAGTGATGAAGGTCTCACTGTGTCACCCAGGCTGGTCTTGAACTTCTGGCCTCAAGTGATCTTCCTTCATTGGCCTCCTAAAGCATTAGAATTATAGGCATGAGTCACTGCATTGGGCTGGCTCTTTGCTTATTTGTTATTCTTGAGTGCTTCTGTGTAGATCCAGAATGTAACTAAACAGCTGTTTTTGGACCAGCTTTTGATGGGGAAGTGTCCTGCTAAGTTAGTTTAAGATGGGTTTGTATAGAGGCAGCTATTTCTGGTTATGATTTGGATGGTGCAGCACTTTGTATATTGGCTTGTTTCAGTGAGTTTCTTTGCAGGGGCTGGTTGCTGAATAGCTTTTTGGACAAAAGAATTATTTGCAGATGACCTTGTCTGAATTTATGTGGAGCAGTTCCTCCTTATCCTTGGTTTTGCTTTCCATGGTTCACTTATCCATGGTCAACCATGGTCTGAAAATATTAAATAAAGAAATCCAGAAACAGGCAAATCATAAGCTTTGAATTGAATGCTATTCTGAGTAACCTGATGAAATCTTGTACTGTCCAGCTTTGTCCGGCAAGATATGTGAATCATCCCTTTGTCTGGCACATCCACTCTGTATACACTGCTTGCCCTATACAATGTAATTGTATAGTATAGAAAAAAAAGATAGTGCATATAGGGTTCGATAGTATCTGTGGTTTCAGGCATGCACTGGTGATATTGGAATGTACCCTCTGAAGGTAAGCAGGGATGACTACAGAGCCCTATCCTGCCCAAACAATTGCTTATGGATGAGCTTTAGGCAAGGGAGCTTTTTCCAGAGAAGTTGATTTCAGACTTTGTGTGGAGTAAAATCTTGAATAATAGCTGTTTTTGGATGAGTTTTTGATGGGGCAGTTCTTTGTTGATTGGCTCGTCTGCAGTGACTTCGTATAGAGTCATATCTTGGATGAACAACTGTTTCTGAATGAATTTAGTATGAAGCTATTCTTTGCTGATCAGCTGATTTTGGAAGAAGTTGAATTTGATCAGGGTTATGTTGAGATGACATTGTTCTGCAAAGAGGCAAATCGGACTGTGCTGTTTGTCTGTCCTGGCCTTTCTTTGTTGAATATTACTGAATAGATAACAGAGATGATGGATAAGCATCAAAACCCATCACTGAATCTTAGGAGAGTCAAGCAGATAAGCTGATGGTAGTGTTTTTATTTGACTCTCATTTTACTGGGAGGGCTAAACTAACTCTCACTGGTCTCTATAATTTAATTATATGGTTTTCTTGATTGTAGACCCTTAGCTTAAGGGCTAAAATACTCTAAACAGCTCCGTAATTTTGTTTAAAAATCACCAGATGTCAAGGAGGTGCCTAAGCGTCAATTGTTGCCTTGTTAATTGGTTGTCCAGTCTAGGCAGATTATGTTAATTAGCTTGAGAACTTGTTGATGTAAGGTGAGGAGAAATTGCTTGTCTTGGAGCTTGCCTTAGTGGTTAGTTTCACAATGTGTCCTTGTCCCCTTTTCCTAAAGCCCAATTGCATTCTATACCTCTAATTAATTACTCAAATAAATATTTATTCAATATTTACTATTTTTCCAGACAATGTGCTAGACATTGGGGATTGAACTAGCAGGTTGTCAATTTGCTGTCTCTTATATAAAATGAGAAGAGACAAGGCCTAAGAATCAGTCCTGAGGAAGTCCACTGTTTTGAAGTGTGACAAGTGGTGGAGTATAAAAGATGGAGAAGAAGCAAATGAGGAGAAAAACTTGGAGAGGGTGGTTTTTATCCAATGTGTAGAAAGTCCTTTTTCTTTCTTTTTTTTCAGAACAGCTAAATGATCAAAGTGTGGAAAGTTCCTGAGAGATCAAATACAATAACAAAACTGAAATGTGTTCATTGAAATTAGCAACAATAGGACTGGTAAATTTAGGAACTGGAGTCATGAGGGCGAAAGCTGGATTAGAGTATGCTGAGTAGTAAATGGAAGGTGAAGAATACAGAATTGAGCAATATCTGTAGGCAACTCAGCCTTTGAAGACTTCAGCTGTGAATTGGTGTGATGAGATATGGTATTAAATAAAGGGGAATGTGGTGGTTCTTTCTCTTCTTTATTTCTCCTACTTTCCATGCTCTTCCCTTTCTCCCCATCTTCTCTTCTTCCCTTCATTCTTCTTTTTCAAAAATAAGACACTTAAATAATTATGGGAAATCTCTCCAAAAGAAGAAGTGGCTGAAGATAAAAAACAGGGAAATATTTACAGGAATAAAGGCTATGGAGAGAGGATGTTTTTGGATTTAGAGCACAAATGGAGATTGGCCTTTGACTAGGCCATTGTAACAGGAATAAAGAAGATGATGGAACAGATGCAGGCAGATTTGTAGATATGGTGACAGTAAATCAGAGGAATCAATTTGACAACTTCTATTTATTCTGTGAAATGTTAGGCAAGTTCATTTGCTAAGAGTTGGAGGAGAAGGGAAAGAGACCAAGATTTTAGATTGAAGAATAGATAATATAATCCTTTGGCATGTGAGTGAACATTCTTTTTTTTAAAATTTTATTATTATTATTATTATTATTATTATATTTTAAGTTCTAGGGTACATGTACATAACGTGCAGGTTTGTTACATATGTATACTTGTGCCATGTTGCTGTGCTGCACCCATCAACTCGTCAGCACCCATCAACTCCTCATTTACATCAGGTATAACTCCCAATGCAATCCCTCCCCCTCCCCCCTCCCCCCTCCCCGTGATAGGCCCCGGTGTGTGATGTTCCCCTTCCCGAGTCCAAGTGATCTCATTGTTCAGTTCCCACCTATGAGTGAGAACATGTGGTGTTTGGTTTTCTGTTCTTGGGATAGTTTGCTAAGAATGATGGTTTCCAGCTGCATCCATGTCCCTACAAAGGACACAAACTCATCCTTTTTTATGGCTGCATAGTATTCCATGGTGTATATGTGCCACATTTTCTTAATCCAGTCTGTCACTGATGGACATTTGGGTTGATTCCAAGTCTTTGCTATTGTGAATAGTGCCGCAATAAACATACGTGTGCATGTGTCTTTATAGCAGCATGATTTATAATCCTTTGGGTATATACCCAGTAATGGGATGGCTGGGTCATATGGTACATCTAGTTCTAGATCCTTGAGGAATCGCCATACTGTTTTCCATAATGGTTGAACTAGTTTACAATCCCACCAACAGTGTAAAAGTGTTCCTATTTCTCCACATCCTCTCCAGCACCTGTTGTTTCCTGACTTTTTAATGATCGCCATTCTAACTGGTGTGAGATGGTATCTCGTTGTGGTTTCCTAAGTGAACATTCTAACACAAGACTACTGGTCTGGGGCAAGCATTTCTAGTAATTCCAATCGTTTTGCTGTGCGGTTGTCTCCAGTAATCCTCAGCATCTTGGTTACAGTGATGGGGTTCAGATGGTTGTGTTTCTAGTGGGATGTCTGTACACTAGTCATAGTGTTATGACAAATGAATAACTGATTAAGGATCCTCATTTGGGATTGTCTTTCCTCAGATCTCTTCTCCTTCCCTGCTTCTTCCAGTCAATTTCCTCACCTGCCTTAATCGAGACAGCATCAAGAAAAGAAAAGCTATTATAAGAGAACTCTTTTATGTTTTCAACCTACCTGCTCTTGGACTCAGTTTCTTGTTACAATGAAATAAATATCTTTACTCTTACTAAAGAACAATTCCTCTACTTTTGTTCCCATTCTTTTTTACTTTCTTAAATACTTTACTTTTTCTGCTATCTTTCCATCTCCTTGTCTTGGACCATTTCCATCAGCATATCAACATAATCCACATTAAGGAGCAAAACAAAACTCTCCTGACGCTACCTCTCCATCCAACAACTGCCTTATTTCTTTGATTCCTTTTTATAGAAATTGTCTGCATTTTCTCTCTCTGACTCTTCATCTCTCATCTACTCATTTCACAATAGCTTTCAATCCCACTCCATGGAGACTGCTCTTGCTTAATGTCACCAGTGACCTCCAAGTTGTCAGAGCTACTGGACATTACTGGTTCTTCATTGTACTCAACCTTTTAGTGGCATTTGTATCATTAACCACTGCCTCTTTCTCAAAATACTTTCCTTTTCTCTATTGGCTTCCATGACACCACTCTCCTGACTGTTCTTTCTGGTTTTATTTTTGCATCGTCTTTAGAAAAATTAAGAGTGCCTCAGGGGTTACTCTTGACTTTCTTCCTTTGCTTTCTCTTTCATTCTTGTCCCTTCAGTTTCCTTCCCTTCTCATTTCTTGTCATCTCTTCCCTAATCTGTCTCCCTACATGATTTCACTTGATTCTAAGTCTTTTTTTTTTTTGAGACAGAGTCTCGCTCTGTCACCCAGGCTGGAGTGCAATGGCACAATCTCGGTTCACTGCAACCTCTGCCTCCAAGGTTCAAGCGATTCTCCTTGCCTCAGCTTCCCAAGTAGCTGGGATTACAGGCATCTGCCACCACACCTGGTTAATTTTTGTATTTTCAGTAGAGACAGGGGTTCACCATGTTGGCCAGGCTGATCTCGAACTCCTGACCTCAGGTGATCCGCCTGCCTCGGTCTCCCAAAGTGCTGGGATTACAGGCGTGAGCCACCGCGCCGAGCCGATTCCAAGTTTTAAAATACAATTCAAATGTTGATAACTCACAATTTTATTTTTGCCCATATTTTTCCTATGAGTTCAAAGCTTCTATACCTAATTGCCTACCTGACGTCTCTACCTGGATATCCAACAGTCATCTTGAATGTAATACCCAAAATGAATATTTAACTGCACTCCATTTTCCCCTCAAACTTACTTTTCCCGAAATTTTTGCTATCTTGCTGAGTGGCACCCCATCCACCAAGTTGCCCAAGGCAAACATCTAGGAATTATACTTTATTTAACCCTCCCCACAGGTATTGGCATGTCCTGTCAGTATTACTTTTGAAATATACCCCAAATGTCCCAATTGTTCTCCAATTCTATTCTGGTTCTTTTTTTCTTCAAGTCTTGTTTAGTTCTTGGTTTTTCCACCTTAGTTCTATTGACATGATAGACCTAGTAATTCTTTTTTGTGGAGGACAATCTTGTGCATTGTAGGATGTTTAGCAGCATCCCTGGCTTCTATCCAACTCGATGGCCAGTAACATGCCCCTAGCTATGACAATCAAAAATGTCTCCAGACATTGCCAAATATCCTGTGTGGGAAGGGGCACAACATCATCACTGATTAAGAATCCCTGATCCAGTCTAACACACCATTAGCTCTAACACCATTGCTGAAGTAGCCTTCAAATTAGTCTCTTGGCTTTTACCACTGCCTCCTAGTTCCAGGTAGCATTATTTGTGCACAGACTGCTGCAATAGCTTTCTAACTAGTCACCTGCTTCCACTCACATTTCCCTGTAGTGAGCCCCTATATAAAATGTCAATCAGATAATGTCTTCCCTACATGAAATCTCTAGTGACTTTTTATTGAATTTTGAGTAAAATACAAACTTGTTACTATGGTCTACAAAATCTTAAATATTTAGTTTCTATCAATCTTCTCTGGTACTAGTCTTCTTGTAGCTCACTATGTTCGTGCCACATTGGACTCCTTTCTCTCTCCTCAAATGCATCAGGGCCTTTGCTCTTGCTTTTCCCTCTGTCTGAAATCTTTGGCCCTGAGATGGTTGTCTGGCTGGTTCCTTTTCAACCTGTAGGACTTGTCTTAAATGTCTTCTTTCCAGAGAGCCTTTCCCAGCATGCTTTAGTGCCCAAGGAAGTGTTCTCTGTCACTTTCCTTCACATCACACTGCTTATTTCCTTCAGAGTACTAATCACCACCTCTAATGACCTTGCTTATATATTATTTACCTACATATTGTGCGCCCTTCTTGGCTAGAATGCAACTTTCATGAAAATAAGGACATAGTCTTTTCCACTACTATCTTGGTGCCTGGCACATAATGGTTGAAAATGCTTGAAAAATATTTATTGAATGAATGAATGAGGCATTTGGTGTGGTGGAAACAGCACTGTAATTAGAATCAGACCTATTTACATTTCACTTCTGACTTTGTTACTTACTGACTGGATAGTCACAGGCAAATTAAAGCATATTGCTAACCTTTAAGTTTTTAATCTATAAATTGGCAATTTCATCTTCACCTTACAGAGTTGAGAGTTTGTATGTCTATGAACGCTTAGTACCATGCTTGGCTCCTGGTGGATACTTAATATCAATTTTCTGTTTAAGAACTGAGACCTAAAGCTAAGCTGACAGTAGAGTAGTGTCTGTGGGAAGGACATATTCATTGGGTCACTTTGTTGGTGGCTTTAAGCAAAAAGAGGTTACTTCTTCACAAAAGATGAAGGACTTTTCTCCTTCCTTCCTTTATAGCTTCTTGGTTCTCCAGTTCTTGATTACGGTTGTGTTTTCTTAGCACGTGTGGGTTAAGAACAGTTAGCACCACCAGTCAATTTTTCTTGGGACTCCTGTATTTCTGGGGCTCAACAATTCACTAGAGAAAGTACACAGTTTAGATGGGGCTGGGAGCAGTTTATATAACCTGACTTGAGATCCCCACTGTCTCTCTATCATTCATGCTACTAGCTGGAAATTATTATGTTTCTGACATAATATGTACAGCTATTTTGCCCTTTGTTTTCTCATATCACAGTATTCAGATAGCCCATCAATTCTATCTTTGTGTAATCAAAAGCAGTTAAATAAAGAAGCAGTTCTTTCCCTGAATGGAATGTTACTCCTTCCAAGGCTCAAACTATAGCCAGCAAATATATATATGTATACACACACACACACACATATATATACATGCATATATGTATAATTCAGTATACATGTATAATTCAGTATACATGTATAATTCAGTGGAGAAATAAAATCTATCTAGCAATGATGAGTACTGTTGATAATATATGCTCATCACTGATATAAAGTGGAGAAGATAGGTAAAATATCCAAGTGTTCTTTAAGTACTATTTTGGAAGTTTTCTGACAAAGCTGTGGTATTTGTCCACAGAAATTATGTAAGGATGCTACTTACTGTTCCTTGTTTTCCATAGTCCCTGGCCAAGGTAAATAACTATTTACTCCCAGGTAGTTCCTGGGGTTGACAGGTTTGCCTTGGAAGATTAAGGATATGTGACCTGCTGCTTATAGCCTAAAAGAGTGAGCTTCACTTCTAAGGTAGTCGATCATCAGAAATTATGTCTGCATAATGTATTATTATTTTGTTTAAGTCTCTTGCAGATGACAGTGTTGTTCTGTTTTTAGCATGTCTGTATTATTCTGTATTCTCTGTATGTGCTATTATAGATTAGTAATACAGTTAGAAAGTAAAAAAATGAGATTGCAGTAATCCTGAGTCACAGCAGTTTAAGATGTGATGCAGTGTGGTGTTTGCTATTGCTTTTAAACTCCACATGCTTAGATTTTTAAAGATTGTGCCTTTTAAAGAGACTCGGCGCTTCTCAAAAAAAATAAACAAAATAATAAAGCAGGCAAGCCAGGAAGCAAACTCAAGCAAACCAAACAGCAATCAAGAACAGTGTCTGCACTTCAGGGAGGCCGCCACCAGAGGGTGCCTCTGTCAAGGCCATGCCGTGGGACTGGCGAGGTGATTTTTCGGAAGTCATACCTGTCTTTGCCAAAAATGGGAATTTTCTATAAAGAGTGAAAAAAATCCAACAGTGGTAGGCATATTTGTAAATTAAAAAGATGCTGAAGATGCCAGTTGATCATCTTTTTATCAATGTGCTGCAACAGTTTCTGACTTCAAATCAAATTTTCTGGATCTCCTTGATTATAAATTTATGCTATTTATTTTTAACTGAATGGAAGTGTAAACAAGAACAAATCGATGGGAGACATATTTAGAAGGTAGACTTTATGGGAAATGTGATGTTTGGACCCATTAATTCAACTGTATGTTTACTGAGTCTTGCTATGTCCAGCCACTGTTTAACCGCTCACTCCACATGACCTAGTGAAGGAGACAGGGGAGTTTGGCATGGCTCACTTTCTTTCTGAGCACGGCACTGCCATCTCCTTTAACTTTTCTCTAGGACCTGCATTCCTATGAATCTCCATTCCTATGAACAGACTTGACTTCAGAAAGTTCAAACCAGAAAATTTACCAAACAAAAACAAAAACAAAACAAAACAAAACAACAACAAAACACCAAGGGAGATTACTCAAGCATATTTTAGGATTCCTGATTTGTTTAGGAAATTTCAATCATAAATTGCTCTTTGCTTTGAAAGCCCACAAGCCACAAGAACGGCCTGCTTAATTTGACTTTTCAAAGTCTCCATATAGAGCCAAGCCTCCTTGTGGGTGAGGAATGTAGCTCAGGTGCCCAGTCAGAGCACTAGTTTATGGCAAGTGTGCAATGAATTGATTGTAGTATCTTTTTTTAGCCATTAATGGTCCCTACAAAAAGGTGTTCATAGTCAAATAAGTTTGGGAGAGGCTGCATATGGCAAAGCTTCTCAGAGATTCACGTTCCTTCTTAGCATGTTCAAGGCTCTCACAGGTGAGAACCCATACAATCAATGAATGGGTTTTGTCTAAGATACTTCAAACTTACTTGAATGGAGAATTTATTTTCATGTGACTACTCTTTTGTGGAATACCTTTTAGGAAACACAAAGCCTGTTATCCCTTGAAATTTACTTTTTTTTTGGTGAGTGTAGATATGCTGCATTTGAGGCTTAAGTGAATTCTTTTAGAAGGTTTTATTTTATTTTTATTTTAAATTGATCAATATTTTATTTATTTTTCTATTTTGAGATGGAGTCTCGCTCTGTCACCCAGGCTGGAGTGCAGTGGTACAATCTTGGCTCACTGCAACCTTTGCTTCCCAGGTTCAAATGATTCTTCTGCCTCGGCCTCCCGAGTAGTTGGGATTACAGGTGTGCACCACCACACCCAGCTAATTTTTGTATTTTTAGTAGAGACGGGTTTCCACTATGTTGGCCAGGCTGGTCTCGAACTCCTGACCTCATGTGATCTGCCGGCTTCCACTTCCCGAAGTGTTAGGATTACAGGCGTGAGCCACCATGCCTGGCTAATATGAGATTACAGGAGTGAGCCACCATGCCAGGCCTGTTTGCAATTTTTCGAGGGATCTCCATACTTTTTTTATAATGGCTTTATTAATTTACGTTCCCATCAATAGTGCACAAAGATTCCCTTTTCTCCACATCCTCACCAACACTTACCTGTTGTCTTTTTAAGAATAGCCGTACTAGGCTGGGTGTGGTGGCTCATGCCTGTAATCACAGCATTTTGATTGTAGTATCTTTCCTTTTTTAGCCATTAATGGTCCCTACAAAAAGGTGTTGCAATCACAATATTTGTAAAATGCTCTAGGGCAAGAGAGATCAAGAGCCTATGGTCAGAAAGAAACCAATTTAAAGTTTAGTCAAGCTGAGGGGACACGTAAATTTTGGGAGGCTGAGGAGGGCTAGGTGCTTGAGCCCAGGAGTTCAAGACCAGCATGGGCAACATAACATGACAAAACCCTATTGCTATTAAAAAAAAATACAAAACTTAGCTGGGTGGGGTGGTGCATGTCTGTAGTCAAGCTACTTGGGAGGCTGAGGCAGGATGCTTGCTTGAGCCCAGGAGGTCACAGAAACTCAAGGCTGCAGTGGGGGCCATAATGGTGCTATTGCACTCCAGTCTGGGCAACAGAGTAAGACTCTGTCTAGGAAAAAAAAAAAGAATAGCTATACTAACAGGTGTGAGAATACTTAGCAGAGAAAGCAGCAACTTTCGCTAAAAGAGATATAAACTTCCTGACAACTGTGAAAGAAAAATTGCAGTTGACGTAATTAAACAGGCTAAGAAACCTGTTATCATAGGGGAGAGAGAATAAATTCAGTTTCACTATAACAAAAGGCAGGAGAGTTTTTAAACCTTCCTGTGAACTAGTAGCAAAGTACTACTAGTTTAGAGGGGGAGTTGGTCAATGTGATTAGACAATGTGAGTAGACTCAGTTAAGACTATCAGTTAAGCTAATTAGAGAGTTAAACTCCTATGCTCCCAGAGACTGGGAGATGGGGGAGCTATTTTTCTTGATGATGACATTTCAAAAGGATGGTTCTTTGGTCCTTGAGAAAGACATTTTGGGGACTGTAAGACAGGCAAGAGACTGGGAGATTTATCTATATTTCAAAGGGGCAGAGAAAGGATATGCAATCACAGTATTTGTAAAATGCTCTAGGACAAGAGCGATCAAGAGCCTATGGTCAGAAAGAAACCTATATAAAGTTTAGTCAAGCTGAGGGGACACGTTAAGAACATCTTGGTCACCACCCAGAGTTTCATGGCAGAAGCAAAATATGCAGATGATAATATATTGGTGAGTGAGGGTTATATCAATCTTCTAGAAGCTTAATCATTTCTCTCTAGGCCCAGACTTACACACAAATGCCTATGTTAGAATAGTACTATGTATAACTAGTATGAATAACTGTTGGGGACCACATTACCTGAACCAAGTGCAGACCATCATACTCTAAAATATACATTACTCAGTGTGATTGCTAAAACATAATACATAGATCTTTAGGATCCAAGTACATTTTTGAACTTAATTGCTATTAAATCTAAACAGGGGTTTATATCTGCCCACCTCGGCCTCCCAACATGCTGGAATTATAGGTGTGAGCCAATGCACCCATAGTTAATATTTTAAAAATAATCTAGATATTAGAGAAGTATATAATATTATAGAAAGTTAAAGTCCCCTATGAATACTTCTACTTTTTCTCAGATAATTTTAAACAGTTTGGTATATATTCCTATATATTTAAAAATATGTACTTGTATGTTTTATAATAATTCTCTATACATTTTAAATCCTATATATTTTAAAAATACCTATATATTATTTAAAATTATCATTTAGCATTAATATTAATATTTTAACAAAATATAAGATAGTAGTACACATATTATTTTTAAACTTTTTTTTCCCCTCCACTTAACAATCTCTTGGACAGCTCCTTATGTGAGTATGTAACTATATACTTGATGCTTTCTTTCTTTTTATTTTTTTTGAGATGGAGTCTTGCTCTGTCACCAGGTTGGAGTGCAGTAGCGTGATCTCAGCTTATTACAGCCCCTGCCTCCCAGGTTCAAACAATTCTCCTGCCTCAGCCTCCCAAGTAGTTGGGACTTCAGGCATGTGCCACCATGTCCAGCTTAATTTTGTATTTTTAGTAGAGGCAGGGTTTCACCATGTTGGCCAGGATGATCTCGATCTTTTGACATCGTGATCCACCCGCCTAGGCCTCCCAAAGTGCTGAGATTATAGGCATGAGCCACCATGCCCTGCCTATACTTGATTCTTTTTGAGGGTTATTTTCAGTTTGTTTTAAGTGTATGTTTTGTTCTTGACTTTATATTCAAGTGTATTAATAATAATACCATTCTCACTTAACTTTTACACAGACGAAGGGAGCTGAAACAGAATGAACATCTACTACGTGCCATCATGGTTCTGGACTATTTAGGTATTGTTATCTCTTTATTCTGCTAGAAAAATTCTAGTTCAGAGAAAGGAAGTAATTTGTCAAAGTAAGTAAATAATTAGTGGGTGATTCAAACGAGATCTCTATGACCACAAAGACATTTATTTTTCTGTTACATGGTTCAGAGTGCTTTGAAATATGTTTGCTGGCTAATATGCAGGCACAAACATTATTATTTTTAAATTTTTATTTCAATAATTTTGGGAGAACAGATGGTGTTTGGTTGCATGCTAAAGTTATTTAGTGGTGATTTCGATGCACCCATCACCTAAGCAGTGTACACTGTACCCTGTGTGTAGTCTTTTATCCCTCACTCCCCTACCACCCTTCTCCTTAAGCCCCTGTGATGGTTAATATTGAGTGTTAACTTGATTGGATTGAAGGATGTAAAGTATTGTTCCTAGGTGTGTCTGTGAGGGTGTTGCCAAAGGAGATTAATATTTAAGTCAGTGAACTGGGAGAGGCAGACCCACCCTCAATCTGGGTGGGCACCATCTAATCAGCTGCCAATGCGGCTAGAATAAAGCAGGTGGAAGAAAGTGAAATGAGCTGACTCGCTGAGTCTTCCAGCTTTCATCTTTCTTCCATGCTGGATGTTTTCTGCCCTGGAACATCAGACTCCAAGTTCTTCAGCTTTTGGACTCTCAGACTTACACCAGTGATTTGCCAGGGGCTCTTGGGTCTTTGGCCACAGACTGAAGGCTGCACTGTCAATGTCCCTACTTTGGAGGTTTTCAGACTCAGACTGGCTTCCTTGCACCTCAGCTTGCAGATGGCCTATTGTGGGACTTCACCTTGTGATTGTGTGAGTCAATGCTTCTTAATAAACTTCCCTTCATATATATACCTGTCCTATTAGTTCTGTCCCTCTAGGGAACCCTGACTAATACAGTCCCCAAAGTCCATTATATTAGTCTTATGCCTTTGCATCCTCATAGCTTAGCTCCTGCTTGTAAGTGAGAATATACGATTTTTTTTTTTTCCCCCTGAGTTACTTCTCTTAGAATAATGGTCCCCAAATCCATCCCGGTTGCTGCAAATGCCATTATCTCATTGTTCCTTTTTATGGCTGAGTAGAATTCCATGGTGCATATACCTATATCTATAGCCATCTATATCTATATCACATTTTCTTTATCCACTCATTTGTTGATGGGCATTTAGGCTGGTTCCATATGTTTGCAATTTGTGCTGCTGTAAACACGTGTGTGCGAGTGTCTGTTTCATATAATGACTTCTTTTCCTCTGGGTAGATACACAGTAGTGGAATTGCTGGATCAAACTGCAGTTCTACTTTTAGTTCTTTAAAGAATATGCGTATTGTTTTCCATAGTGGTTGTATGGTTTACATTCCCACCAGCAGTGTAAAAGTGTTCCTGTTTCACCACATTCATGCCAACATCTGTTATTTTTTTTATTTTACAATTATGGCCATTTTTGCAGGAGTAAGATTGTATCTCATTGTGATTTTGATTTGCATTTCCCTAATAATTAGTGATGTTGAGCCTGTTTGTTGGCCATTTGTATATTTTCTTTTGAGAATTGTCTGTTCATGTCCTTCGCCCACTTTTTGATGGGATTATTTGTTTTTTTCTTGCTAATTAGTTTGAGTTCCTTGTAGATTCTGGATATTAGTTTTTTATTGGATGCATAGTTTGGGAATATTTTCTCCTACTCTGTAGGTTGTCTGTTTACTCTGCTAATTATTTCTTTTGCTGTGCAGAAGTTTTTTAGTTTAATTACGTCTCATCTATTCATCTTTGTTTTTGTTGCATTTGCTTTTGGGTTCTTGGTCATGACCTCTTTGCCTAAGCCAATGTCTAGAAGGGTTTTTTGGATGTTATCTTCTATAATTTTTATGATTTCAGGTCTCAGATTTACATCTTTGATCCATCTTGAGTTGATTTTTTTTATAAGGTGAGAGATGAGGACCCAACCTCATTCTTCTATGTGTGGCTTGCCAATTATCCCTGCACCATTTGTTGAATAGAGTGTTCATTTCCTACTTTATGTTTTTGTTTACTTTGTCAAAGATCAATTGGCTGTAAGTATTTGGCTTTATTTCTGTGTTCTCTATTCTGTCCCATTGGTCTATGTGCCAATTTTAATATTAGTATTATGCTGTTTTAGGAACTATTGTCTTGTAGTATGGTATAGTTTGAAGTTGGGTAATCTGATACCTCCAGATTTGTTCTTTTGCTTAGTCTTACTTTGGCTATGTGGGCTCTTTTTTGTTCGTATGAATTTTAGGATTGTTTTTTTCTAGTTCTGTGAAGAATGATGATGGTATTTTGATGGGAATTGCATTGAATTTGTAGATTGCTTTTGGCAGTATGGTCATTTTCACAATATTGATTCTACCCATTCATGAGCATGGGATGAAAACACAAATATTAGAAGGAAATAAACATACAAAGTACACACAACTCATTTTAAGTACAGTTTCCTTAAATAAGTACTTTAAATGGTAGCTCATGATCCACTCAAAACTTTTAAAGTTCTGTTTGTTGGAGACCTTATCATTTTGCAAAATCCCATCATGTTGCTCTCCATGATTCTCGTGGACTGTCACTGGGAAGAACACAGCTGATGATAGGGTCCACTATGCACACTTCCTAAGGGACTTTACTGCTAATATTTTCTTCCATGATGTTAGAACCTTGGGAGATTAAAAGGGAATGCTTCATCAGTAACAATAGAAAATCCTTAATTTAATAACTCCCTGAAAAATTTTAGACCATTTCTGTTTAAAGATTTAATATAAGTAACTTATTCAAGGGAGAGGTTCAAGATGGTGTGCTGCTAATCCCTGTGTAGGAAAAATTGATAGTTACTAATTTGATATAACACAGTAATTTGATGTTCTTTAGAGTATCTTGACTACAGTCTAGAGAAATCTCCCAAATTATAAATTGAAAGCCACAAAGATATATACAAATATAGATTTGCATGTTGAGTAAATCAAGATCAAATCTTATGTTCAACAAAACAAGGCTAATGGATTGTCAATAAACAATGCTGGACTTTTCAATCCTCTTCTGTGAATATGTCAATAAAAAGATTAGACAAACACTCATTCTTTATTGATTCATTTATGATTCTCATTCTTTTCAGTCTGTTAAACTTGCAATTGACAATAGTCTGCTTTTGTGTTAGGAAAGGAAATCTGAGATTTATTTGCCCGTGGTAGGTTCTTGGGATAAGATAGTGAAGACTAAAGACAGAGTGTTCTTGTTTAAACTTTTACATATGTCATTTTCTTTTTGCTTCAAGTCTTAATTGTAAAATAGATTCAAATATTACATACGCGACTGAACTAAACTACATATAGGTCTTTATTTTTTTAAGAGGAGTCTCGCTCTGTCACTTGGGCTGGAGTGCAGTGGTGCAATCTCTGCTCACTGCAACCTCCGCCTCCCGGGTTCAAGTGATTCTTCTGCCTCAGTCTCCCAAGAAGCTGGGACTACAGATGTGCACCACTAGGCTTGGCTAATTTTGTATTTTCAGTAGAGGTGGGGTTTTACCATCTTGGCCAGGCTGGTCTTGAACTCCTGACCTCAAGGGATCTTCCCACCTCAGCCTCCCAAAGTGCTAGGACTACAGGTGTGAGCCACTGCACCTGGCCTGAGTCATCTTAAAAATGTATTTTAATGTTTTTTCATCCTGGGATGCTGTGTTTCTATGAGATCTATTGATCCAAGATTACCCAAGGAGTCCATCATTAACAGGAGTCTTTGGCTTTTCCCCTTGCTTATTTGAGGCAGGCCTGTTGTGGTTGGCACTGTGTTCAAACCACAAAAGGTACCAGGTAGTTGGGTTGAAGACACAGAGATGGGAAGAATGGAACAGCTGTAGGAGAGAGAACCTTGGCTTCATGCAGCAAAATGTAATATTTGTGGGAATAATTAAAGATGAGACCATAAGAAAATAGTAGGAGTAACTGTGTATACCATCTTTTCCTACACTGGGGTCCAGGACATACTGTCTCAGTGTTTTCTCATGGAACATTTATAAATCATTCTACACTGGGAAGATTGAGAAGGCAGAATGTTTAGGTTAGGCATATATTTATTCAAAAACTGATTTTTTATTGCAAAGTTCAAACTCTAAGTCCTTTTCTTGGAGGGAAGACTAACCACAAAGTTTATTTTATTCATTAATTCATCCATCCATTTATGCATCCATTCATCCATCTATCTATTCATTCATCCATCCATCCACCTATCCTGTTATCTAACCACAAAAAATTGTTGGGATTCTGCTCTGCTCTGGGCTCTTTATGTAGCCATTGAGGATATAAGAGAGAACAAAACAATCATATTCCCTCTCCTCTTGGAGATATAGGCAAATGGAGGAGACAGATATCAGCAAATAAACATTCAAAATATCTATAAATACATTTGTATTATATTAAGAAGTTATATAATTGTGACAAGTGCTAGTGAGGAAATAACAGGTGCAATGAGAGTAACGATTCCTCTTTTGCTCTCTAAATAACATTCAAGTGGCTAATCTTTCTCATGGTTTCATGTATTTTACACAGTTGAGGGAGTCAAGTGTTAATTAAATAAACATACAAATGAATACCCAGTGAAAAACTGTGATAAGAGGGAGTAATTGTAATGGGACAATTCATATTGAGAGAGGTGGGGCAAGGATAGGAAAGACCACTTTGATGAAGTAATATGCCTGTTGAGACCTGCAGGGCAAGTAAAGTTAGCAAGGCAATGAATGAGTTACGGGGAAAGGGTTCCAGGTAAACCCTGTTTAGAAAGATAGCCAAACCTGGCAGGGCGAGGTGGCTCACGCCTGTTATCTCAGCACTTTGGGAGACCGAGGCGGGCAGATCATGAGGTCAGGGGATCGAGACCATCCTGGCTAAGATGGTGAAACCCTGCCTCTACTAAAAATACAACAGATTAGTGGCACATGCCGGTAGTCCCAGCTACTCAGGAGGCTGAGGTAGGAGAATCCCTTGAACCCGGGAGGCGGAGGTTGCAGTGAGCCAAGATCACCCCACTGCTTGGGTGACAGAGCAAAGCTCCATCTAAAAAAAAAAAAAAAAAAATGAAAGCCAATCTTAAAAGACTCCATTGTGGCCAGAGGACAGTGGTCAACAGGGAAGTGGTTGAGATAAAGCTGGAGAAGAGCCAGCGGCATGTTAATGCAGAGCTTTTAAAACTACGGCCTGAGTTTGGATTTTGTATTTTATCTTAGTTGCAAGGGTTGTTCCCAAAATAACCGCCACCAAATGCAAAATACGACAAAACTCTTTTGTTTGTCACATTCAGTCACTGAAAACTTCAAATCTTTTAAAAATTTTCATGTTTCTTTTTCCACTGTGCAAAACTTTAAATCTTAATTTAAAATATTATATTTCACCTTTTTCACTTAGGGCACATTTGAGTTTTTTGATTGACTGCAATTCATGTTTCCTAGCACTTTTCATAAGTATTCTTAATTAAAAGCTCTGTTGTAAGTTGAAGAATTTTAGGTAAAGTTCTTATTTTCACATATCCACATACTTATCCTGGTAGAAGCCTTTGTCAGATTGGGCTTTTATTAGTTATTGTGTATAAGCTTCCTCTTGATAGTAACTTGAAATTTAAAAAATTAACAAGGAGAAGTTGTAGAAAATTATTGGTGATTATATATGTCCCTCATACTGGATTTCTATGGATGATGTAAAAAGGTTTGATGAGTTCATTTCTATACTGATGGTCTTCTCTTAAACAAAGGGTAGTTGTGAGTAGAAATTGGCAGGAATCCTTTATATATATGTGTGTGTGTATATATGTATATGTATATATATGTGTGTATATATGTGTGTGTGTGTATATATACACACACTCTTTTTTTTTCTTAAGCAAATACAGACTCATATTCTTCTGGTGCACAACTTGTACTTTCAGAGTCAGTTTTGAAAACTAAACTCTTTTGCATTACTGGGAGTGCATCCACAGGAAGACCTTTAGCTGATAGAAACTTACTGGTTTTGGTGTCTTTTAATGTGATTTTATGCGGTGTCTAACATGCTTTTAGGAGGAACTAAAATATTAGGAGAATTTAACATATTGAACTTTTCCTGGAAATGACATCAGGTTGATGATGCTCACTTGAGTCTTGGAATAAAACCTTTTACCATTTCAGCTTGTTTTATAAAAAACAAAACAAAACAAAACTCACAAACTTCATTAACCTTGATTCGCAGCCTCATATGCTCAAGAGGAGGTGCTCACAAAATCGGTGGCAAAATTAATTGATCAGAGTTGAGCTAAATCTTCTCAGAATGTATTTCAGAAAAGACCTCTAAAGATCTGTGAAAGGAAACCTTGAATCTTCTTAGCTGATGATGACTCTGACATTTACAAGGTTAAACCTGATCTCTTTCTAACTTCCGGCACTGCCTACTAAGCATTCAGGTTCAAAGTCCTGAGGCTGCCTCAAATTTAACATATCTAGAGTCAAATTTATTGCCTCTGAGCAGTTGGTTTCCCAACCTGACTCCATTATTTTTTCCAGCACTTGCATTTGGAGCACGGAATCCTTTTGTTACCACCTACATCTAATTAGTCAACACGTTTTGTTCTTTCCCTCAGGTCTCTTGCATATATAGATTTTTCTTACTAGTCTCCTGTAAGAGGAAGTCCAGGCTGCCCCTGTGACCTTACATTTGGGTTATTGTAATAGCTTCCACACTGTCTAAATTCTAAGTTTTCTCTCTCTCTCTCATGCAAGATTTGTCACCCTTATCTCTCCATTATAACATCCTCCCAAACACTTTCATCATGTCACATATCTCCTTATGATGTTTAAAAAATTTCCCTGTTGCTTAGCAGGTAAGATATTGCTATGCAAGATGATCCCACATCTTTACCATCTCTCATTTTATTATTGTTATGGGTTGAGTTGTAACCCTCTCAAAAAGATATGTCAAAGCCCTAAACTTCAGTATCTCAAAATATGATCTTATTTGGAAATAGGGTCTTTGTAGAGGTAATTAATTTAAAATGAGATCATTAGAGTGAGCCTTAATCCAATATGACTGATGTTCTTATAAAAAGGGGACATTCAGACACATGGATAGATGCCGACACAGGAGAATACCATGTGCACATGAAGGCAAGGATTGGGGTAATGAATGAACAACCCAAGGAATGCCAAAGAAGGCCAGCAAACCACCAAAAGCTAAGTGAGGAGCATAGAAGATTCTCCCTTACAGCCCCCAGAAGGAATCAACCCTGCTGACACACTGATTTTTGACACGGTTCTAGCAACAGTTCAATAGTATACTTCTGTGGTTTAAGCCACCCAGTTTGTGGTACTTTGTTTTGATAGTCCTGACAAACTAGTGCAATCATCTACTATGAACTCTCCTTTCAAAAGAGGTTATTTTGCTCTGTTTACCCTGATATATCAAGCACATTTTTCTTATTGCTTCTCCTGGACCTCCCTTTTCTCTGTCTAAAATTGTATACAAATTTCTTTTAGGTTCTAATTTAAGCAAATGTTGACAAAATAATCAAATATTCCTTGTTTTTCCTGAGCATTTATTATCACCAGTCATTGACCCTATTAAGTTGCTTTGAATTGTCAGTAATTTTTACTTACTTGCATTCATTTGAAACTAATGACTTTGGAGGGCTAGGGATCACCCTCCCTCGTATTCTGCATATCGCCCAGTTCAGGGTTTTGATTTTCATTTTTTTTTTTTTTTTTTTTTGAGACGGAGTCTCGCGCTGTCGCCCGGGCTGGAGTGCAGTGGCCGGATCTCAGCTCACTGCAAGCTCCGCCTCCCGGGTTTGCACCATTCTCCTGCCTCAGCCTCCCAAGTAGCTGGGACTACAGGCGCCTGCCACCTCGCCCGGCTAGTATTTTTTTTTTTTTGTATTTTTTAGTAGAGACGGGGTTTCACTGTGTTAGCCAGGATGGTCTCGATTTCCTGACCTCATGATCCGCCTGTCTCGGCCTCCCAAAGTGCTGGGATTACAGGTTTGAGGGTTTTGATTTTCATAGTCACTCTTCAAATATCTTGGTGTACTTAGTTTCTTTGATTGAAATATAAGTACTTCAACTATGGATTTAATTGAGTAAGTGGGTTTGAAGGAGTTTTGAAAAATGAAAAGGAGAGATTGGTAAATACGGTTAGAGGAGGTTTGGAGCTGGCTTAAGAGAATTAACAAAGGCATGGGAAGGTCCCCCAGGGGATTCTGTGCAAGGGGTCTAGGAATCAAGTATCATATTTGACTTAGAGTTGTTTGGGAAGACATGGCTTGTCTTATGTTTTGGATATCTGGAAAAATGAATGGCATTTAAGTAAGTACTGTTTTCTGAATGAATAGGTGGAAGACAGTTTGCATAGCAGATCTCTCCTGGATGTGGGACGACCATTACTTGTACTACACATTTACTGTACTAGGCAACACATTTACTGTAGTAGGCATAGAGAATAATAGAATATCCTTTTTGTTTTAGTGGGTTAGAAATCTATTCTTGATTAGGAGTTAGAGAGAACTGATGTTTAATATCAGCAAGACAATTTTACTGAAAAGGGATAGCAGATACAAATTGGAGCTATTTACCTGTCTAAGATCTTCAGCCATTACTTCATGCTAAATTCCAGGGATGATATACTATCTTATGCAATGTGACACAGGGTTTTAATTCTCTGGTCAAACGTTTGCATATTTTATTTTTAAATTTATTAATATTTTTTATTGAGATGGGATCTCACTCTGTCACCCAGGCCGGAGTGCAGTGGTGTGATCTTGGCTCACTGCAGCCTCTGCCTCCTGGGCTCAAGTGATCTTCCCACCTCAGTGTCCTGGGGTAGCTGGGACTACAGGTATACAGGTGTATGCTACCATGTGCAGCTATTTTTTTTGTATTTTTGGTGGAGATAGGATTTTGCTATGTTTCCCAGGCTAGTCTCGAATTTCTGAGCTCAAGTGATCTGCCCACCTTGGCCTTCCAAAGTGCTCGGATTGCAGGCATAAGCCATCACATCTGGCCATGTTTGTATATTTTAGTACTTCTAAAACTTAATATTAAATGAGCTTAAACAGGTGGACTGTTTTATGTTTATAATATTACATAACTAACTTTGTTAACTTTGTTGAGAGGGTTGTGTGGGAGAATTAAGTGCAAAGAGACTTTATCCTAACATAAATTTTTTCTTCCCATTAAAAAATATGATTCCTAAGTATAACTTTTCTTATATTTTAAAGTTATTTTCTTTGTGTTTGGATACTTATCTCCAGCACCGTAATAAAATCTAAAGACACAATATGATCAGTTACCCATATATTTATTTGAGATAAATTATTTTGAGAAAAGAATAAAATTATTAAATGAAGCCAAACTGTTTTCTATCCTGGCACATTGACCTGTGTTCACAGAGCGATTTAACTAAAGATAAGTTGAAGGAACATCAAAATATTTTCTATTCTACTTTCCACAAAAGTGTGGATTTTAGAAAGGTTAGACAAACAATTTGTAATATTGATTGATGCTAGTATATTTTTGTGTTAGTGACAATTGAACTTTGAGAGGCTGTCAACAAAAACTCTACAGGCTTTACACTAAACCTACCCTTGGCACTGGCATTTCCTCCTTCTTTTTCCCACCACTTCAAACCTAGGAATCCTAACGTTTGAACAGGGTGTCCTTTATCTTGGAAGTTGTTTCATTTCTTGATTGTGTTGTCTGTACTCTTGTAGCAAAGACAGGCCTTTGACTGGGCACAGGGACTGCACAGAAGTCGTGGTGCTAACTGCATTTGCTTGAAAATCTACAGGGGTGGGTGCACGCACCCCAGGTGTGTAAAAGATGATCAATTAAGTACAGCAAGAAAATGCTAGGACTTATCCAGTATTTAGTTAAAAAAAAAAGCCTTGTACTATTCAATCTATGTACTGATAGGCCCAAATGTCAGACATTCACATGTCATTTTCTGTCTAGCAACCTTGTCTTTTGTTAGTAGAGCTTTGAGCTAGGGATAAATAGGGGACAAATCATGACAATTTCCATTCAGTTTTGTGTGGTAGGATGGGTACTGAAGATATATGTCTGAGCGTCCCTATAAACTTTATAAAATTAATCAGGGAAGAAGGGAGAGGGAGAAAGGAAAATGAACTAAGCTTGCAGCACTTTCAGCATTCATCAGAAGTCAGTTCGCTCTCTGACCTGCTTCCTCTAATTCTTTCTTTCTTTTTTTTTTTGAGATGGAGCCTCACTCTGTCCCCTAGGCTGGAGTGTAGTGGTGTTACCTTGGCTCACTGCAACCTCCACCTCCCAGGTTCAAGTTCTCCCGCCTCAGCCTCCTGAAGAGCTGGGATTACAGGCACACACCACCATGCCCAGCTAATTTTTTTGTATTTTTAGTGGAGACGGGGTTTCACTATGTTGGCCAGGCTGGTCTTGAACTCCTGACCTCGTGATTCGCCTGCCTCAGCCTCCCAAAGTGCTGGGATTACAGGTGTGAGCCACCACGCCCGGCCATGCTTCCTCATATTTCTTTGCTCCTATTGCTCTGGAATAGCCCTTTGCATCTCAGAGAGAAGCAGCACTAGGAGGAAGTGCTCCTCAGATTGTGTTTCACAGCTGGGGTTTGGAGGGAAGCAACTCTCCAAAGTTACTGGAGCAAGGAGAGCCATTCAATGTGTCTAACATTGCGGCAAGGGGGCCAGAACTTTATTCCACTATCCTGACTCCATTAATTAATAATTAAATATAGGCCATCCTAGGGAGGGCTCATATGTTGGTTCTCTTCTAGGGCAATTCCTGGAGAGGGAATTGGCTGTCAGCTGCCAGCAACCAGCGATGCAGGGAGCTGTAGGCTTGAATGCCTTGGTCCTAAAGGAGAAATCTGGACTGTGCAAGACAGGGCTTCTGTGCTGCCCCAACTCACCCTTCAGGATTTCTGGGCTAGAGGTCCAAAGGCCAAAGAGGGGGAGAGCAGATTGCAGAACCCCTATGGTTCCCTTTCTATGTTGTCTTCTTCACATTGCCAGGCCTAGCTGCCTTCTGCCAAAGCAAAACCTTCCATCTCAGACATCAGTTTAAACACTTCTCCCTGTCCCTTCACTCCATATTTTCCCAGTTTTCTTCTTTCGTTAGTGTTTTTTTTTTTTTTCTCTGTAGTTAATTTGGGATTAATCTTGGGGAAGGGACTCAGAGTTGCTAACGCAGCATCTTCATCCAATACATTTTTCCCACATAGTAGCCAAAGTCATCTGTGAAGGATGACAAGTGAACAGCTCAATAAATGGGTACAATTCAACCTTGTTAAGTGTGCTGCCAAAATTTCTAACATTTGAGAAGTTCAGATAACACAAAAAAGGTTGAGAATTATCACTGTGTATTTGCAAAGGTGATCTGAATAAAATAAGAAGGATGAAGACAGTGCTGGATGAGACTTTCCAGGAAGCTGGGAGTCATTACCCGAAGTCCAAGAATCGGAGAGTGTTTTCACCTTTTCCTGTTATGTCATGAAAATGGTCAGATGGTTATTCCTCGGCCACATTGATGAATACATTGATTAAGTTCCAGTTAATTGAAAAAAATGCAGTTTATGTTTTTATATATAATCTTTAAGAGACATGTCCTTCTGAATAATAATGATGAGAAAATCTTCAGGAATTTTGCATAAAGAAATAGTCCATTTAAAAATAACCAAGCCATCATATAAATAGATACCAGTATAGCTTCCTTAAGAAATTATGATAAGGGTTCTGGTAAGTTTATAATTAGGACATTTTAAATTTTTCTAAACAGTGTATTAATACTTAAATTACGGCTCTTCTTTGGAACTTATGTATGAGTAAAAGAAAAAAATCGTTGCCCTGTTTTCAGGTGATGTAAGAACTTCTCTTTCTAACGATTGTCTCTTGAAAAAGCTTTGCTTATTTCACAAGTCTTACTAATTAAGAATTTAAAAAGTTTATATTGGTGGTAAAGCATTTTCATGTTCTCCATCCCCCTCGTCTTTGATATGAGATCGTATTCTGCCCTCTGCGCAACAGGCTGAACTCTTCACACACTCATCTATTTCTTTCATTGTTTCTAGGTGTTTTCTGTAAAATAATTAGATTGCCTATCAAGATTGATATGAAGAAACAGAAAAGGTGAAAAGGGACATAGCCTGATAAAAATAATTTTTGAATTATGATTTTTTAATGTTGTAAAGTATATATTGTATTCACAGGGGGATTTCTGCTAAGTATGATCACAGGTAACGATGTTTATATAAGTGAAAGAAAGTATATACCAATAAAATAATATACGAGGTGGACAATTCTAGGTCCCTTATGCAGGGTTTCAGAGAAGGAAGGTATGTTCTTAAGCTGGAGGGGACATTCTTGGAGGATCTGGGTACTTTAGTTGGTAGAGCATAGATTTACATGGCAGTAAAGGAGAGCAATCTCCTTCCACATTCTATTTTCTGGTGTGGGAGGCAGGTGAGAACAGAAACGTTTTTTTGTTTTAATATGTAAAAGAAAAAAATGTCTTTCTCATGAGTCACTGTAAGAAGTAAATGATCTAATAATGTGACAGCGCTTTGAGAGATGTAAAGTGATTTCCAGCTGTATGGCCCTTATGTAAATATAAGCATTGTAGATATCTCAGTTCCCAAATCCCCAGCATCTTCAATTATTTAAGAGATATTTGTTACATAACTTACCTATGCCAGCCTCTGCACCGGGCACAGTAGGGAATACAGAAATCTCTAAAGCAAGTTTCCTGTGGGAAGAAGGTCAATCTTTAAAATAAAAGTTACGTGTAAGATTATTTGTAATAAGAGCAGAAGAAAAAGTGATAATCACAGAGGTGTAACAGAGGTATATTTGTCACTGCCTTGACTCAGAGCAGCCTGAAAAATGTTCCATTTGCTAAGAGTTAACTTTTTATACAACCATGTCAGGTGACTAGGTCATCTCTGAATCTCTGGAGTTTGTAACTCTCCATTCTTTGTATCTCTGAAAAAAAAGTCCTTTTCTCTCTTTTCTTTACAAATGTTGAAATCTAGGTTCCTGTTTCAAGTGTATTTCCTCAGGATAAAGCATCCACATTTTAAAAATAAAAAAAAAAATGAAAAGATAATGATGCTCTGAGATTTTTATGCAAAAGAATCTGTGTAAAAGTTAGAAGGCTCAAATTAAGAATTTCCCAGTATCTACATTTATGAAGGGTTGCTTTTTAAAATTTATTTGTTATTGTTATACTTTAAGTTCTGGGGTACATGTGCACAACGTCCAGGCTTGTTACATAGGTATACCTGTGCCATGTTGGTTTGCTGCACCCATCAACTTGTCGTCTACATTAGGTATTTGTCCTAATGCTATCCCTCCTCTTGCCCTCCACGGCCCGACAGGCCCCATTGTGTGATGGTCCCCTCCCTGTGTCCATGTGTTCTCATTATTCTACTCCCACTTATGAGTGAGAACATGCAGTGTTTGGTTTTCTCTTCTTATGTAGAGGTCAAAATGTTGGCGAAGTTCAATGGTGGCCAGTTGCTGTATTATGTTAAGGGACATACTATTTGTTATAGTCTTCAGTGTTTGTTGGCAATAGGGGCAAGTTTTTTTGGAAGGGAAGGTCACTTATAGAGTTATAATCTTTATCCACACAAAGAAATAGCAGTTACGATGTTTCGCAGCAGATCTCGTATCTTTTCATTGTTGAGGAACACTGATTTTTTAAAGTCGTGATTTCCCAGTAAATTTTATGTGCTGGGATTAAGCTATGTAAATTCTTTTGGGTCATTGGATTCCCACTGCCATTAGCACTAAGATGCCCAACTCTTTATTAAAACTTTGTACTCATAATATGTAATTTACCTGCTAGGCAGTTAGGGACTCATGCAAATATTTACTAAGTCTTTCAAAAGCATACCTAATTAGTTCCATGTGCTGTGAAAAGGAAAGATGTAAAAGGCACTGGCTCAGTATTCAACCCCATTTTCAAATCCATTTTTAGTTCCTGGGAATACAGCTAATCTGAATTTCGTAACATCCTTGTATCTAGGGGTCTCGTTTCTAGTTGTGGCCAATGGAACATGATCAGAAAAAATGTATGACACTCCTAAGCTTGGCCACTCTAAATTGTACCCCACTTTCTCTTTCCTATCTTTGAGGAAAACATAAAGGAGTAAAGAAGTCAACCATGAAGATATTTGACTGAAGGGAGTTTCAGGCAAAGAGGACAATCATGCATAGACCCAGAGGTCAGTGAGTGCATAGCTTGAAGAACAACAAGGAGATCAGAAAGGCTGAGAAGATTTTCTCTTCCTATCTTTGCTTGAACATCATCTTCTCAGCCAGGCTTATCTTCATACTCTATTTAGAATCACAGCACGTTCTCCTTGCTCATATACACTCATTACCTCTGACATATGACCCAAAAGACGTCCACATTCTGATCTTCAGAACCCATGAGTATGTCAAATTACGTGATACAAAGGTAATTAAGGTTGCAGATGAAATTAAGGTTTTTTTTTTTGTTTAAATAGTCTGACTTTAAAATTGAGCTATTATTCTGGATCACTTGGTGGGCACAATATAATCACACGTATACACAATATAATCACAAATATAATCTTTAAAGTAGCTGTAAAAAATAAAAAGTAGAAGAGAGAGGCAGAAGAGAGTCACAGGGAGATGTGACAATGGAAGAAAAACACAGTATTGCTGACTTTAAGATGGAGAAAACAGCCTCTAGAAGTTGGAAAAGGTGAGAATTAATCTTCCCTAGAAGCACCAGAAAGGACCTCAGCCCTGCCAAAACCTTGATTTTAGCCTAGTGAGACCTGTGTGGAAAGTCTAACTTACAAAACTATAAAGAATAAATTTGTGTTGTTTTCAGCCACTATGTTTGTGGTAATTTGTTGCAGCAATAATAGAAAACTAATACAATATACTACCTATGACTTACATTGTTATTGTGTTTATTGTTGTCAGCTTTTTCAATTAAAATTTATTTTTAGTAAGTAGTCTATTTACGTGTTCAAAATACAAAACTATCCACAAGGGTAGAAACACAGAAGTCTAATTTCCGCAGTGCCCCCGTCTCATTTCTCTTTTAGGTAACTATGTAAATTAGGTATTTGTTTATCCATATTGTGATGCTTACTGTTAGGTATCAACTTGACTGGATTGAAGGATGCCTAGATGGTTGGTGAAGCATTGTAATACAGTCTTTCTACCTTAGCACAGCTAGGTCCGAGTTCTTGTCTTTCAACCAGGGTAATTAGGTGCACGGACACTGGAGAGTGAGTGGAGTAGAATTTATTAAGCAAAAGGAAAGCTTTCACTTCTGCCAAAACTACCATTGTGGACTTACTGAATACCTTAGCCTCAGTCATGGTATTCCACACCATATTGCTTCTGACCAAGGAACTTCCTTTACAGCCAAAGAAGTGCAGCAATAGGTTCATGCTCATGGAAGTCACTGGTCTTGCAATATTCCACATCATCCTGAAGCAGTTGGCTTCATAGACCAGTGAAACGGCTTTTTGAAGTTGCAGTTACAGGGCCAGCTAGGAGTCAGTACTTTGTACGGTTGGGTCAAAGTTCTCCAGAAGGCTGTAATACTCTGAATCAGCAACCAATATATGACACTGTTTCTCCCATAGTTAGGATTCACAGGTTCAGGAATGGCACCACTCACCATCACCCCTAGTGATCCACTAGCAAAATTTTTGCTTCCTGTTCCCATGACGTTATATTCTGCTGGCCTAGAGGTCTTAGTTTCAGAAGAAGGAATTCTTTACTGGGAGACATGACAATTCCAAAGAATTGGAAATTAAGACTGCCACTGGCTGCTTTAAGCACCTCATGCCTCTGAGTCAATAGGTTAAAAGGGAGTTAAGATGTTGATTGGGGTGATTGATCTGGACTACTAAGGGGAAATTGGATTGCTACTCCACAATGGAGGTAAGGAAGTGTATGTTTGGAATACAAGAGCTCCTTAGGGTAGCCTCTTAGTATTCTGTCCTGTGATTAAGGTCAATAAGAAATTGACCTTAATCCAACCCAATCCAACAACAATCCAATCAAGACAGGACTATGAATGGTCCAGACCCTTCAGGAGGGGAAGTTTGGGTCACCCCACAGGGAAAGATGTCATCCATAGCTAGTATTTATTACTACCTTCTTCTACTACCCATTCTTTATTCTCTTTGACTTACAGGAGGGCAAAGAAAATAAAGAATGGATAGGAATAAATATCAGCTATGACCACAGGATCAGTTACAGAAACAAGAGCTGTAATTGTTGTAAGCATTTCCTCCCTATTTTGTTAAGAATATGTTTGTGCATATCTATAATATATATGCGTACACGTATATTTATATATATGCATATATTAAACAAATATTTTTATTTTCTTTCCTGTGTTATTTCTTTGTCATGTAACCTAAGATCGATTGAACTTTGGATCAGTATTTAAGTATTATTAATATTATATCATAGTATGTAAGCTATGGGATGTTAAGTTATCAGAAAAGGAGTAAACCTCACTGAAGAACTTTACTTCCTCTGTCTTAGGACAGGATAAGTGCATTTTTGGTAGTGTGCAGGGTAGTTGTATCATGTTAGGCAGAATTATGACCTTGTCGTTGGCTTTATTTAGAAATTGTTTGGTCTAAGGAGATGCATGTGGATGCCAAGCTGACCAGCGGTGGATTTGTGATGATTAATATTAGGTGTCAGATTGACTGAATGGAGGGATGCCTAGACGACTGGTGAAGTATTCTTTCTGGGTGTGTCTGTGAAGGTGTTTTTGGAGGACGTTGATGTATGAGTCAGTGGGCTGAGAGAGGAAGACCCATCCTCAATGTGGGTGATCAATATCCAAACAGTTGGGAGCCCAACTGGGACAAAGCAGGTGGAAGAAGGATACTCAGCTCGCCTTTGCTTCATCTCTTTCTTCTTCCCTGGGAAGCCTTCTTCTCCTCCTGCAGACTCTAGGGTCTTTGGCTTTTGGACTCTGGGACTTGCACCAGTGGCATCCTGAGTGCTGTAAGGCCTTCAGTCTCAGACTGGGAGTTGCAATGATGGCTTTCCTCAGCTGAAGCATTTGGACTTGGACTGAGCTACATTACTGCCTTCTCTGGTTCTCCAGCTTGCAGACAGCCTGTTGTGGGACTTCACCTTTGTGATTGTATGAGCCAATTTTTCTCCAGTAAATTTCCTTTCATATACATATTCTATTGATTCTGGTCCTCTAGAGAACCCTAATATATATACATATGTATATATGTTTATTTATACAGCAATTATACTATATATAGTATTATATATAGTTTTTAAAAAAATAAGCAAATATACATACACTTGTTTATTTTGTCCACACTCATATACAAAATGTAGTGTACTTTATATATTCCTCATCTTGCTTTTTTTTTTATAAAAATATTTTATTATATATCTTGATCTCTCCATGTGAGAGCACAGGCTTCTCTTATTCATTTTCATAGCTTGTATCACATTTTGCATGTAGAATTACCATGTTTTATTCAACCAGATCCCTGTATCTGGACACATAGATTTTTCTCATTCTTTTGCCGTTATTAAATGCCACAATGGATATGTTTATATATATGTATCTTTTTGTACTTGTGCAGGTATATCTGTAGAATAGATTTCTAGAAATGGTATTGCTCAGTAATAAATATAACTGAGATCTTAAAAGATATTATCAGATTTTGCTCTGTAGGTTTCAGTTTTAATTTCCACAAGTGAAGTATAAGAGGGCCTGTTTCCCACAGCCTCACCCACAAAAGATATCTTTTTTTGAATTTATGCCCATATATTACTTGAGAAATAGTATCTCAGTGTAGGTTTATTTATTCTATTATTGTAAATTAAGTTTAGCAGCTTTTCATATACTTGGGACTGTATTATTATTATTATTTGTTTCTGTGAGTAGTCTGCTCACATCATTGTCATTTTTTACACTGGCTTGTTTTTCTTCTCCATTCATAGGACCTTTTTGTGTTTTATTGAGAAATTAACATTTTGTCTGTAATATAAACAAAAAAGTGCTTTTTTCCTAGTTTGTTATTTGCTCTTTATTTCACTAACATTTTTATCCATATAAAAGATATAGAATTTGGTACATGGTAATCAACGTTTCCTTCTTTGACTTTAGGCTTTAGGGTTACATTTACAAAGGACTTCCTTGTTCTAGGGATATAAAGGAATTCATTTGTGTTTCTTCCTAGTACTTAAGTTTGGAAAATTTATAATTTTAATCATTTTGGTGTTTATCTTTCCCCAAAAGGCTCTCAATTTTTGTCCAAGAAAATTTATTAAAATGCCCCATGTTACCTCTCATCTTATTATTGTATTAGGGTTCTCTAGAGGGACAGAACTAATAGGATAGGTGTATATGTGAAGGGGAGTTTATTAAGGAGTATTGACTCATACGATCAAAAGGTGAAGTCCCACAATAGGCCGTATGCAAGCTGAGGAGCAAGGAAGCCACTTCAAGTCTCCAAACCTCAAAACTAGGGTAGCTCACAGTCTGTGGCTGAAGGCCTGAGAGCCCTGACAAACCACTGGTGTAAGTCCAAGAGCTCAAAAACTGAAGAACTTGGAGTCTGATGTTCCAGGGCAGGAAGCATCCAGCATGGCAGAAAGATGAAGGCTGGAAAACTCAGCAAGTTACCACTCAGTAAATAACCACCACAAGTATGTACTGACATTCTGTATACATCTGGGTTTATTTATGCACTTTTATGGGTTCCATCCTGTTATTTTTTGGTAGTTGTTGTAATACGTGGGAATATTTTACTTTAATAGTCACGTATTATTAATATCTTTATGTGATACCCTGACTTTCCTCTTCCTTAAGGCAGTTTTATTGGTTTCCTACCATGAGAAATGAAATTAACCTGTAGCATCTTCTTCCTTTTACTATCTCTTTCTCCACCATCCAGTGTTAGTCCACAATGTCATATTTCTTAATGTTTATTTTGTTTGCTTACATATACTTAAGTTTTTACTACTTGATTTGTCAGCTTTAAGTGGTGTCTTGTCTCTCAGCTTTTATCAATAAGGCAGTCAATGAATTTATTCTACTTTCTATTATTTTTCCCGTTCTCCTTGGAAACTAAGCAGTTTACTGGGGAATAATGCATATGAAAATAGGGGGATGAAGGAGAAGTGGCAGGGAAAGTTTTCATATTATGATGCAGATCAGGTTACTCGTGAGAGGAAAGAGGAAGAAAGCAAGATTAGGAGGGAAAGCCTCAGTCCATGATGTACATATGATAAAGCCTTGATGCAAAGGGAAGATCTAAAGCAAAGACTGCCTGTTGCAAAAGTTCTATTTTGGACAGAAATGGCCAGATTCCAGTACTCCTGCAGTGATCAGTCATGGGCTGGTCTATACAGAGCTACCAAAATGAGCCTTGATGGACAGAGTAAAGTGAGGGAGATGGGGTCTTTAATTGTCAGACCAAGAATCATAGGGCAAACACATAATTTGGATTGGAAACACATATTAAGAAGTAAGATTAAGTTAATTTAAGTAAATTAATCACTTTGTTTGAAAAAGAAAATTAATGTTTAGAGATAGAGTGTCCTCCCCAAGTCACTTGGCTGATTAGTGGCAGAGTTAACAAAAATGCAAATCTTCATTTACGTCTCTTTTCACCAGTCTCAGAGTCTAAGAAAGGTAAGAAACTTCCAGATACACACAATGAATATAAATTGCCATTTGAAATCTTTATTTAGCAAAAAAGTCTAACATAATCATCAGAGTTTTAAGTAGCAGTGACAGAAGATAAAAATGCCTCCACATCCCAAATGAACATCTCCATATACCAAGTAGCTAATTTTTATTCTTTTACAACTGAAGTCAGTGTTTTTATTTTCAGAGACAATTCTGCTCTGACAGTAAAGTAATAGTTTGGCGTGGTTTAAAATACATTCAAATGTATACTAAATGTTTTAGAAAATATTCCATTGTTGAATACACTTCACATGGAATTTATGTGAATTAATTGATAGTGAAATATTATGAGCACCATGTGAACATACAAAAATGTATTCTTGTTGTTCACAGAGGCTAGAATCAAGTACGTTGGATCGAAATTAACTTAGACACAATGCAATACATGTCAACTTTGTAGTTTAAACAATTACATATACTAAGAAAAACAGTGCCAGTCTTGGTTCATGCTTGGCTGCCAGACTTTGTTGTCATTCACTTCTAATCCTCACTTCAAATCAAATTTCCCCTTTCTTGGCTCACACTTTGTGAAATAAAATTTTATTTAAAATTAAAGATAATTATCTAAAGGGTTTTATCATTAATCAATAATACAACGACAGGTCTATCGATAGATTTAGATTAAAGTTTCCATCTACAGATATTTAGATGTTTTTGTTCATCTGGAGAGATCCAATTTTACCCCCTTATGTTTATAGGATTAGATGGTTCAGGTGGGATTTTGATGGGGGTACAAGGTAGTGATTTTGTAGTTTCCAACATTTAGGGAAAAGTAAATGGTTGATGGCCCATATAATATTCTCTCTTTATCTAAAGACTTTCTCTGCCCTCAGCGGGCTATCTCTGTAGGTTCCAAAAAGTGATTTTTGAACCTCGGACCTGCACCTGGCTTGTGGGATAGAGGCATTTTGTCTTGTTAATAGGTCTTGTGGTGGTGAATAATTAGATTGAAAGATTAGTCATAGTGCTTTAAATCTGAATAATATAATTTCATGTTGGGATTGGTGCTAAAAGTAAAGATGGTAGTTCTGCACTCATAAATCACATCTTAAAATGACAGAACACTTTACAACATATACTATTGCTCCACCATGTCTTCAATAACTCTGTTTAGTAGATTCTTTATATATAAAAGAAATCGAGAAATTTTATTTTGGGTGGGAGCTGAAGTTGGTTGTTTAGTAGTAGTAGTAGTTTGAGTAGTGACTGAAATAGTGGTTTGGTGTGTGGGTGCAGCTGGAGTTTCAGAAGTGTCAGGTGCAAGAGTAGCTGGGGAAGAATTAGGTGTGGTGATTGGGGCAGCTGTGGTCTCCAGTGGAGCTGAGGAAGGTGGTGGAGCTGGTGTAGTTGCAGGTGTGGGTAGGGCAGCTGTGGTCTCCGGTGGAGCTGAGGAAGGTGGTGGAGCTGGTGTAGTTGCAGAAGGTGTGGGTGGGGCAGCTGTGGTCTCCGGTGGAGCTGAGGAAGGTGATGGAGCTGCTGTAGTTGCAGCAGGTGTGGGTGGGGCAGCTGTGGTTTCCAGTGGAGCTGAGGAAGGTGGTGGAGCTGGTGTAGTTGCAGAAGGTGTGGGTGGGGCAGTTGTGGTCTCTGGTGGAGCTGAGGAAGATGGTAGAGCTGCTGTAGTTGCAGAAGGTGTGGGTGGGGGAGCTGTGGTGTCTTGTGGAGCTGGGGAATTCGATGGTGTTAATGTAGCTACAGAAGAGCTTGTGTTAACATTTTCTCTTGAAGATGTGGTGGTGGCTTTCTGAGGAAAAGAAGTCACATTTGGAAGGGTAGTAATTTTGGTGGAAGCAGATGGGGAAGTCACAGATGGAATTTGGGTTGTAGTCACTAAGGTAGTATCTGGATGTTTAGATGGCTGGGGAGGATTTGGGAATTTGTGGGGGTTATGAACTGAAGGTGGAGGCCTAGGTCTACAGCGTTTGTATAGACATTTATGGGGCTTTATAATGAATGGCTTCTGGTGAGTTGGTAGTCCAGGATGATGTGGTAATTCAAAGTGAGGTTTGGGTAAATAGTGATGATGCCTTCTGTGACGTAGTTCGTGAGCCCTTTCTCGACCTTCACTGAACTGCAGAAAAGAAAGAAAATGTAAGAAATGAAAAAAGTATCCATTTATTTATCAATCAGGTGATCACTGCTGACCATGAGATGAGCAGTATTTGTGGAGTGCTGGGATTAGAAACCAGAGTACATTATTGAGTCAAGTGATTATCTTCCTAATTTCACCTGATTTTCACTAAGTTTCAAGAAAGAATTGCTACTATTTTTGTCAAATGTCCACTCTCTAGATAGCTGGGATGAATATATTCCTGTGGGCTCTAGCCTGAATGCTTAGCTGGATATGAACTTTTGTGCTTCCAGTTTCTTTCTTCTTCCTCTGGTGGAAAATGGTCAAGTTACTGCCTGAGGTCCCAGCACAAAGGCTTCCTGCTTACTCAGCATGTTCACAAAACTTTAGTCAAAGACATTCAACTGAGATCCAAGAGCCCTTTCTGGATTACACCCCTTATATCTACCATCATCAAAACACGAAACAGTCAAACAACAACAAAGTCCCAACAAACAAAATATCCCAGCCCAGCTTCATGTTTTCCATATTTCAGGAAACAGTTTTTAGCCTTTATAAGTTGGAGAAACAACTTTGGTCATTACCTTTTAACTTTATTGTTTAAAAAATTAGAATTACAGAATTCATGATTCACGGGGTTCATGAATCATCTGATTTTTAGAGAAAATTTGCATGTTTATGCATTTTGTCTGGATACAGCACCAATGATTTTCATGATTTCTGAAAGGTGTTTACATCTGAAAAGAACACTGATCTAGTCCAACTGTGCATCTGATACTTGATCTTTTATCAATATACCTGCTGAAAGGCTTTCCAGTCTATGCATCTAAACTTTTCTGATTAAGAACTCACTACAGTAATTCCTAAGGCAGCCTGGTAGAGAGTTCTTGATAGTGAATGTAGGTTTGTTTTTTGGGATTTTTATTGTTAACTGAGTAGAATTTTCTTCATGAAGATTTCCATTCTTTGGTCCTAATTTTATGTTTTGGCAGGTTTACCGAAAATCCAGGAGTCCTTCAAAATTTGGAAAATAACTTCCGTGCCATGTGGGTCATCATTTTGCAAGATGAATATCTTTATTTCCTTTAGGCTTTGCTGACATTGAGTTAGAGTACCATCACTGTTTCAGTTTATTATCTGTAAACATACTTCATGCCTTTTATATCCCTCTTCCCTGTATTCAATCTCATACTACATTTTTTAGTGATCGGTTATATTAAATTGGAGAAAAGAAATATTAATAGGGTGAATGAGACCATCCCAAACCAGGATAGTTATATTTTCTTCCTAATGATTTTCACAGAAGCCCTTTTTAGATCACCAAATGGGTACATCATTCCAGTCCCAAGTTATAAAGCTTTCTTTGGACACAAAGTTTAGTGCAGATGACGTGATAACTTCTGAGAGACTAGCTGAGTTGTGTAAGATAAGATAACTTCCTCAGACTAATATATCCAGCCTCAAAAGTAGCTTCTAGGTATTGGGTTTTCAGAGATGAATGAAACAGGGACCCTTGTGACCTCGTGAGGCTCATGTGATTAAGGGAAGGAACCACATAACTATTTCAAAGCAAAAAGGTCATAGAATTAGATTTTGGATCGGGAATTTAATCTAAATCATTTCATAAATGAATAAACTGAGATCCAGGCATATTAAGTAACTTGCCCAAAGTCACTCGGTTATTCAATGGCAGATACAGGACAGATTCAAACCTCCACTGCTGGTCTGTTGCAGTGTGTTTCAAACATGTTCCTCTAAGATCTGGACATTCTCCGCAACATCCATCAATACAAGAAAGGATTATTTGTTTAGAAAATTAAATTATCCAGGACATTTTAATTCATAACTGGGAATAGCCATTAGTTAACATAATGGCTTCTGATACTCATAACTTTGATATTTTTCCATAGGTCTCTCTTAAAAGGGCTTAGGTTTTCAGAATCGGTAACACTGACTCCAGGAATCTCTGAGGAGATCCTTTCCATTACAGGGGTACTTGTTTTCTCATATAAAATAAACAGGTCGTATTGTTCAAACAGATCTTTCCCTGGAGATTGAATATGCAATCCACATAATTAGGGACCTGCTCTGATTGAAGCAGGATTGAGGGCCTCACATTCCATGATCGCAGTCTTTCCCTTTCCAGATGATCTCTGAAGATGTTGCAAAGAATGTCCAGATCTTATAGGAACATGTATGAAACACGCTGCAACAGACCAGCAGTGGAGGTTTGGCTCTGTCCTGTGTCTGCCACTGAATAGCTGAGTGACTTTGGGCAGGTCACTCAGGTCACTGTCTGTTCACATTCGCTATTTATTTTTATTAAAAATGTCTTTATATAACACTTACTTTATGTTAGGCCCTATTCTGAGTGGTTTACAAATACAAATTTATTTAATTTCTTAGCAATATTATAAGGTGGGTATGGTGATTATCTTCATTATATGGATGGGAAAACTGAGTGCTTATTCATTTATAAAATGATTTGGATTAAATTAAATTCCAGATCCAAAGTCTAATTCTATTTGCTTTGAAATAGTTATGTGGTTCATTCCCTTAATCACCTGAGCGTCACAAAGGCCCCTCTTTCATTCACCTCTGTAAGTCCAGTACCTAAAACTATGCCTGGTCTATGGCAGGTACTCATTAGCTATTAATTGAATGAGTAAATGCATAAAAATGAAAACAATAGCTAATTTCTTATTGAATAAAATATTAACATTTAAAAGTGTTTATTCATATGTAAAATAGTTTCAGCTATTTTACTTTAGGTGACCAAAATAGTACCTACCACATTTTTATATGAAGGCAAATAATTAAAATCCTATTAATTTTAATGTTAGCATGGCCTGGAACATGTATCAAATGACCAGTTTGTTTGATTTACTTAATATGTTGATTAGTTATTATGATTGGCAGTTACAGGTGGTTATAACAGAACTCGTCGACTAGAGTTGGATTTAGAGAAGTCTGAGAGAGGAAGGAGTTGAAAATGTATGCCTCTAAAGTTTTGAGTTTAGATGATTGAAGTATGGAGGTCCTTATAATAAATATAGATATTCCAGGGAGAGTGTATTAAAGAGAGCAACCCTGCCTGCCTGTTCACATTCGCCATTTATTTTTATTAAAAAAGTCTTTATATAACACTTACTTTATGTGAGGCCCTATTCTGAATGGTTTACAAATACAAATTTATTTAATTTCTTAGCAATATCATAAGGTGGGTATGGTGATTATCTTCATTATATGGATGGGAAAACTGAGTCTTAGACTAAGTAACTTTTAGGAGAATGTTTCTCCATTTGCAAACTCCACTTTTGAGAGGAGAGAAGAGGAAGAAGGCATGAGCAACAAGGAGAGAGTAGGCTGGAGTCAAAGGAAGGAGAAGGAGAGACACATGACACTTGAAGCAAGAAAGGAGGGTGTAAGAAAGCAGAAGACTCCTAAAATAACTAGAGGAATGCCACATTTTCTGAGGAAGGAAGAGGAGGAGAAAATTAGTTAGAAAGGAAGAGAGCTAGACGACAGCAAGGTCAAGATTACATTTTTAATTATTTTTATTTTGAGATGGAGTCTTGCTCCATCACCCAGTTGGAGTGCAGTGGCGTGATCTCAGCTCACTGCAACCTCAGTCTCCTGAGTTCAAGGAATTCTCCTGCCTCAGCCTCCCTAGAAGTTGTAATTACAGGTGTGCACTCCACGCCTGGCTAATTTTTGTATTTTCAGTAGAGATGGGGGTTTCACCATGTTGGCCAGGCTGGTCTTGAACTCCTGACCTCAGGTGATCTTCCTGCCTCGGCCTCTGAAACTGCTGGATTACACGTGTGAGCCACAGCACCTGGCCCAAGATTACGTTTAATTGAAATCAGAAAGCACATTACATTTCTTCATTTGCTACCAGCTTATTTTTATGACCATTTGAAAACCTGTGATTCTTTTTTAAAGAGAATGAAAGCATTATGTTAAATAATGCTATAGTTGACAGAGCTCTTCATCTGACTCCAGAATACATCCCTTCAAATCTTCCTTTGGGATATCTGGAACAGAGAAACCAGACTATCCACTCCCTGAAATCACTCCACAAAAGCAGGTTGTTGCTAGAGCTCCAGGGTTGAACTTTTCTGGCTCTGGGTTGATGCTACTCTCTGGTACATTCCTGTATTTTCTTTTCTTTTCTTTTCTTTTTTTTTTTTGAAATGGAGTCTTGCTCTGTTGCGCAGGCTGAAGTGCAGTGGCACAATCTTGGCTCACTGCAACCTCCGCCTCCCAAGTTCAAGTGATTCTCCTGTCTCAGCCTCCTGAGTAGCTGGGATTACAGGTGTGTGCCACCACGCCCAGCTAATTTTTGTAGTTTTAGTAGAGACAAGGTTTCATCATGTTGGCCAGGCTGGTCTTGAACTCCTGACCTCACATTCCTATATTTTCTAAGGATCAGGTCAAGGTATTTCTGTGCTACCTTCTCATATTCAAGTTCTTTGGAAACTGTTTCTCTCACCAGGCACTTTTTTGAGATTTGGGTAGTTTGAAGAGTTTTCTTTATTCTAAGCACTTGGAAGAAAGGATTCTTTAGGTGTCTGGATTTGTGGGAGTTATGATGAAAGACCACCTCAAAAGAACAACCCAAATTCATCATTTCACAATAACATAATTATTTGTGTTGAATGGAAAGTTATTTCTTTCAATATAGAGTTGTTGGTAGCCAGGGATTCCTTATTAAAATTTTACTTATTAAAAAGTTAACATCACCGTGCATATTCAGAACTTAAAGCCTTATCAACTAGTATGTAAATTGAGATTACAATAATCTTGTTATAATTTTTACATCTATACTATATTTTATAATTTATAAATTCTCATTTACCCTTCAGCAGCCCTGTGAAGCATATAGTGTTATTTTATACATACGGAAATTGGGGTCCTATAAATAGATTCTAAATTGCTCGAGATTCATCTGGATGGTAAACATCAGAGGTGAGTTTAAGTCCACATCTTCTGAGCCCAACTTAAGCACCTTTCTACAGTCACACAAATCAGCATTAGGGTCCAGGGAAAAGGCCTGATTGCTTTCTGAGGGATTTTATATGGTAAGTGAGAAATATGAGAATATCCAAGAGTAAGTTCCATCCACTTCATCAGTTCTGCCCTCTCTCTCTACTCTACTGGCATAATATTCTGAGGCTATCCATCCTCATTCAATAAAAGTACATTCTACTTCTTGATTCTTATTTGAAATTTTGTCAAAATAAAATTGAATAAATACAGGTACATAGCATTAGAGAAAAATATGGTTATTATTACAGCATGTATCACCTAGGAATCACATTATATGATTATTAATTTTAATCTTCCTTTACCAGTACACCCTAAATTTCTTAAAGATAGAAGGTCCACTTTGTAATCTTCTCTTGGTTTTGGAAGCCATCTTTCCTATCCCCTCTTGTGGGTCCTCCATTTTCTTTATCCATATCCAAACTACCTACATTTTCTCCCTAGGTGATCTTGTAAGGTCTCATGGCTTCAGGTATGTTTTAAATATAGACTTTACCCCTAGATTTCTTAACTCCAGACAACATATATCCACTGTTTTCTTGATATCTTGATGTAGAAGTCTAATAGCCATTTCAAATGGAACATGCCCCAAACTCGAACATTTTTTGTCCATTTCTCTCCTTCTTTTTTTTTCTTTTGAGACAGAGTCTTGCTCTGTCACCCAGGCTGAAGCGTAGTGATGCAATCTCGGCTCACTGCAAACTGCACCTCCCAGGTTCGAGCAATTCTCCTGCCTCAGCCTCCCAAGTAGCTGGGATTACAGGTGCCCACCACCATGCCCAGCTAATTTTTGTATTTTTAATAGAGACGGGGTCTTGCCATGTTGGCCAGGGGGTCTTGAACTCCTGACTTTAGGTGATCCACCTGCCTTGGCCTCCCAAAGTGCTGGGACTACAGGCGTGAGCCACCGCCCCTGGCCTGTTCATTTCTTTCTTTTACCACATATACAATCCAGTAGAAGGTATAGTAGACTCAATCACTAAAATATATCCTAAACCCACTCTCACCTTTTAATTGCTGACATTTGGTGCAAGTCACCATCATCTTTTATCTGGACCACTGCCATAGCTTCCTGACTAGTCTCCTTATCTCAGTTTTTATTACCTGCTACGTGTCTTCTCCTGAGAATCCTGTCATGTAACTCCCCTGGGAGTGCTTTGATCATGCTGAGACTTCCTGACAGATTCGAATCCATATTCCACACCAAGACCTAAAGGCCTTACCAATCTGGGTTTTCATCTCTGTCAGTTCTCATCACACTCACTATAAAGTTTGTGCTTTGTAAATATTGGATAAATGAAACAAATTATTTCCTTATGCTCTGTCTGTCTACCTACCTACCTGCCTACCTATCTAGTCTATCTACCTATCTGTATATATTTTTAAGACAGGGTCTCATTTTGTCGCCCAGGCTGTGACATAGTGGTGTGATTACGGCTTGCTGCAGCCTTGACCTCCCAGGCTTAAGATCCCACCTCAGCCTCCGAGTAGCTGGGATTACAAGTACACACCACCACACCTGGCTAATTAATTTTTTTTTTTTTGTTATTGTGGAAACACTGTCTCATTATGTTACCCGGGCTAGTCTTCTGAGCTCACGTGATCCTCCCTCCTAGGCTTCCCATAGTGCTGAGATTAGAGGTGTGAGCCACTGTACCGCCCAAGTATCTATATTTATATGTTTCCCAGAAATAAAAGATGTCAAGCTTCTTGGAAATAGGGATTGCCTATTTTGCTTTAAAAGTCTCAGGTAGGTACACTAAATGTTTGTTATTGATAGTTAAGGAAAAAACTTATTTGGGTGAATACTTACTGAGAAGCAAGCACTCAGTGCACAGATGCACACAAACAGCGGCAGAGTTTTCATTTTGATGTCTCCTGGGAAAAGCAGAAACGTGGCTTACTATTAGTTATGATATTATGGGAGAGGAATGCATTTTGGTAAATGACTTATTTTTATTAGAAAGCACAGGCTAAAAGAGACCAGTGATTTCTGAAAATTATGTATACATTTTCATTTCATAGGGGTGACGCAAAATTACTTCAGGCCTAACATACATTCTTTTAGAGAGGAAGCAATGGAGGAGACGCAAGAATTATTCTAACTAGTTTGCAACATGAGCATTTTCTATTGATATTAAAGATTGGCTAGGCAAGGCAGGATCTTAGGAAGTTTAGCAATAAGAGAAGGAAATAATTTTATTCTTATTTCTTTTCTAATTCAAGAAGCTTCTCTCTCTGGGGAACCATCATATAAATGACCTGATACTGCACAGTTTTATAAAGATTCCTGATGTTAGAATGAAGACGCTCTTTGTCTCTGTGCTATGAGGCTGTCACTTGGAACAAAGAACCAGGTCAAATGGACTCTTCCTCCAATTTCATTCTACTGAAGATTTTGCCATTTGATAATCCTTTTTCTTGTACCTTTTTTGTTTTTTTGAGACAGGGTCTCACTCTGTTGTCCAGGCTGGAGTGAAGTGACATGCTCATGGCTCACTGCAGCCTGCACCCCCCAGGCTCAAGTGATCCTCTCACTTTGGCCACCCTAGTAGCTGGAACTACAGTCATGCACCACCACTCCTGGCTATTGTCATTATTATTATTTTTATTTTTCATAGAGACAGGGTTTCACTGTGTTGCCCAGGCTGGTCTTGAACTCCTGGGCTCAAACAATCCATCCTCATTGGCCTCCCAAAATTCTGCGATTACAAGTGTGAGCCACCGTGTCTGGCCGATACCCTTTTTCTAAGTCCCGAAATGACAGGAATTATGCTTTATTCATTGTTAATGTCATCATGCCTAGTACATAGTGCAGACTTAATGCATATTTTTTTTGAATAACTACTTGCAAAAGAGAATTGTATTTTGGCTATAGGTTGTAGAAGGGAAGAATGAGAGAAGAGAAGAATGAGAGAGGAGAAGAATGTGGTCTTTTATTTTTCTCATTTTGGTTATATATGTAATGTGTACATGTCAGCTTATCAGCTTTAGAAAACAAAATAAAGGTTAAATCATATAGACAGATTACATATTAGGGCAGGTAATTAGTGTGCATGTCAATGTGGCGGGCTGCGAGATTAGACACATTTTACAATACAATCCTGTGGTTTATAAAATGGGTGTTAGAGTCAATCAGAGACTTGATTTAGGCTCTGCCCACTTATTGTGTAACTCTGCCACTCACCGCATGACTTTGAGTGAGTTTCAATCTTACATCATAAGAATTTCCTGATGATTGACTGAAATTTTATACACACACACACACACACATATATACACACACACACACACACATAAAAAACAAATCGTACTAAGAATAATGTCTTATCCTTAATAAAGTCTCAGCGGTATTATTATAGTACTAGCATAGTAAGAAGAAAACAATCTGATCCAGCTGAAAAAAGGAATGGTTACTTATTACTCTTCAGGTTCCTAATATATTGTCTGATTTTTTTTTTTAAATTTTCAAGACCAAAAAACATTCCTGCCAGTCATTTTGTGTTCTAATAACTTACGAATTGAGTGTTATCACACAGTTTGGCAGTTCACGAGAGGAGAATAACTGTATTAGAACAACTATTGCTGTTACTTAATATATGTATATTACTTGAAAACTGTTTAGTTTATATTATATCTATCTAAAGTATCCACATACCTGGTGCAGTGTGAATATTTCTTCTTAGGGTGTTCGATTCAGTTGCTTGCTTTTAGCCAATCCTTTGAGGATGGTAACTAGAAGCAAAAGAAGAGAAAGCACAAGAGAATTTTCAGGTTTTATAATTCTCCAGTTGAGCTTTTTGGAAATAGGAAATCTATTAGATTTAAGATAAGGTCACTTGTGTCAAGGAATTTGCTTTTAAAGAAAAGAATAGTTGTGGTTTGCTGAGGTTGACAGTAGTTCTTTGTGCATCCATTTCTTCCTGATGAGCACAGTGACGATCAGAGGTTCTCAATGAGTAACTCACGTGTTTGATGAGTAGTGGAACAGTGATTGATGGCACTTATGGAGAAACGAACAACCATGGCCCGGGTCCTCCCAACAGGAACAGATCATCCACTCTTTCCTGTTGGGCTCTCAAAGTAAGCAGAGTAATTGCCTTCTGACAGTTAATGTGATGGGACACCATATTTCCTTGTCAATAAGACAAGTTAATAAAGGACAGAGGATTTAAAAAAAAATAATGTGGTGCCAAGTACTGGTGCAAGACAGTATTTAAAGCCAAAAAAAAAAAAAAAAAAAAACCACTGAATTTTTTAATACAAGCAATTAAAAACAATTTTTGACATTTTGCCTTGAAAAATATTCAAATGTAGAAAAGTGAGGAAGGTAGTAAAACTATATACTCGTTCCCTGGTTTTCATAATTCTTAACATTTTGCTATATATCTTAGTTGTTTTGCTGAAGTATTTTAAGGTAAACTACAGAAATTGTAACAGCTACTCTCTATTTCAGCATTTCTCTCTAAAAAGCCTTTCTTTTATAACACAACACCATCAACCTATAACAATATTAATAATTCAAACACATAATCTAAAATTGAATTTATACTCAAATGTTCCCAGTTTTGGCAAAAATATTTTTAGTCATTTTGTTCCTACCAGGACTCAACTAAGGGCCGTGTGTTGCAGTCACTTCTTATGTCTCTAGTTTCTTTTATCCCAGAAAATGTTCTCCCTTTTCGCCCATGGTAGTGATATTTTGATATCCATACTAGTCATTTTATAAATATTTATTTTTAAAAAGAAACTTAAGAACTTAAGAAGGAACTTAAGAATCATTTTAATAGAGATTTTCAAAATTAGATATTTCTACTATGTAAAATCATTAATCCAGAATACAGTTTTGAAGGTGTGATTCCTCTTCTAGCTAGTCAGTTTGTTCTTTTGCACATATAGTCTCTGAGGGCTTACATTCTTTAGGTTTGATTCCTTGCTTCTCCATTTAGTATCCATGTAATTTTTGACAAGTTAGCTAACTTCTTTGAGTCTCAGTTTTTCTATCTGCTAATTAGGTGTGACATCTACCTTACAAAGTTGTCAGACTGAAATTAGATAAGTTAAAGATTCTGACATGGAACTTTTGAATGGAAAGCCCTCAGCTATTATACTGCCATTAGTGGAAAGTTAGGGACAGTTTTTGAGATAGCAATGAGTTAGTAAATCTGGGCTATAATATTAATTTCTTTTCATCTTTCTTTGCTAGCTACTGGTGATATGCATTTACAATATACTTGTTACAGTTAAAATTGACTGTAGAGTAGAATTTTTATTGATCTGAAACAAGATTTTCTGAGTATATGGCTTCAGTAGAAAAATTTTCATATCACCTTGTTATTGCCCAATTTGTGGTAAGTTGTATTGACCTCAAAAATTGATAGAATTTCAAAAAATGAATTTAATTTCTTTAAATATTAGAAAAAATAAGAATATCTGGACATATTATGACTGAATTCAGTGCACTTCTGGTTCTATTTTTTGATAAATGAGTAACATTTATGCATTTATTATTTTAATTGTTAAAAAAATTATACTATAAGTTCTGGGATACCTGTGCAGAATGTGCAGGCTTGTTACATAGGTATACATGTGCCATGGTGGTTTGCTGCACCCGTCAACCTGTCACCTACATTAGGTATTTCTCCTAATGCTATCCCTCTCCTAGCCTCTCAACCCCCAACAGGCTCGTGTGTGATGTTTCCCTCCCTGTGTCCATGTGTTCTGAGTGTTTAACTCCCACTTGTGAGTGACAACATGCAGTGTTTGGTTTTCCATTCCTGTGTTAGTTTGCTGAGAATGATGGTTTCCAGCTTCATCCATGACCTTGCAAAGGACATGAACTCATCCTTTTTTTATGGTTCCATAGTATTCCATGGTGTATATGTGCCACATTTTCTTTATCCAGTATATCATTGATGGGGATTTGGGTTGGTTCCAAGTCTTTGCTATTGTGAATAGTACTGCAAGAAATATACATGTGCATTTTTCTTTATAGTAGAATGATTTATAATCCTTTGTGTATATACCAAGTAATGGGATTGCTGGGTCATATGATATTTCTGGTTCTAGATCCTTGAGGAGTCGCTACACTGTCTTCCACAATGGTTGAACTAATTTACGCTCTCAGCAACAGTGTAAAAGTGTTTATATTTCTCCACATCCTCTCCAGCATCTGTTGTTTCCTGACTTTTTAATGATTGCCATTCTAACTGGTGTGAGATGGTATCTCATTGTGGTTTTGATTTCCATTTCTCTAATGACCAATGATGATGAGCTTTTTTTCATATGCTTGTTGGCCGCATGCAAGTCTTCTTTTGAGAAGTGTCTGTTCATATCCGTTGCCCACTTTTTGATGGGGTTGTTTGCTTTTTTCTTGTAAATATGTTTAAGTTCCTTGTAGATTCTGGGTATTAGCCCTTTGTCAGATGGATAGATTGCAAAATTTTCTCCCATTCTGTAGGTTGTCTGTTCACTCTGATGGTAGTTTCTTTTGCTGTGCAGAAGCTCTTTAGTTTAATTAGATCCCATTTGTCAATTTTGACTTTTGTTGCCATTGCCTTTGGTATTTTAGTCATGAAATCTTTGCCCATGCCCATTTCCTGAATGGTGTTGCCTAAGTTTTCTTCTAGGGTTTTTATGGTTTTAGGTCTTACATTTAAGTCTTTAATCCATCTTGAGTTAATTTTTGTATAAGGTAATAAGGAAGGGGTCCAGTTTCAGTTTTCTGCATATGGCTAGCCAGTTTTTCCAGGACCATTGATTAAATAGGGAATCCTTTCTTCATTTCTTGTTTTTTTCACGTTTGTCAAAGATCAGATGGTTGTAGATGTGTGGTGTTATTTCTGAGGCCTCTGTTCTGTCCCATTGGTCTATATCTCTGTTTTGGTACCAGTACCATGCTGTTTTGGTTACTGTAGCCTTGTAGTATAGTTTGAAGTCAGGTAGCATGATGCTCCAGTTTTGTTCTTTTTGCTTAGGATTTTCTTGGCTATGCAGGCTTTTTTTGGGCTCCATATGACATGTGAGTATTTTTTTCTAATTCTGTGAAGAAAGTCAGTGGTAGCTTGGTGGGGATAGCATTGAATCTATCAATTACTTTTGGCAGTATGGCCATTTTCATGATATTGATTCTTCCTATCCATTAGTATGGAGTATTTTTTCCATTTGTTTGTGTCCTCTCTTATTTCCTTGAGTAGTGGTTTGTAGTTCTCCTTGAAGAGGTCCTTCACATCCCTTTTACGCTGTATTCTTAGGTATTTTATTCTCTTTGTAGCTATTGTGAATGGGAGTTCACTCATGATTTGTCTATTATTAGTGGATAGGAGTGCTTGTGATTTTTGCACATTGATTTTGTATCCTGAGAATTTGCTGAAGTTGCTTATCAGCTTAAGGAGATTTCAGGTTGAGATGATGGGGCTTTCTAAATATACAGTCATGTCATCTGCAAACAGAGACAGTTTGACTTCCTCTCTTCCTGTTTGAATACCCTTTATTTCTTTCTCTTTCCTGATTGCCCTGGCCAGACCTTCCAATACTCTGTTGAATAGGAGTGGTGAGAGAGGGCTTCCTTGTCTTGTGCTGGTTTTCACAGAGAATGCTTCCAGCTTTTGCCCATTCAGTATGATATTGGCCGTGGGTTTGTCATTAGTAGCTCTTATTATTTGGAGATACATTCCATCAATACCTAGTTTATTGAGAGTTTTTAGCATGAAGCAGTGTTGAATTTTATGGAAGGCCTTTTCTGCATCTATCGAGATAATCATGTGGTTTTTGTCATTGGTTCTGTTTATGTGATGGATTACGTTATTGATTTGTGCATGTTGAACCAGCCTTGCATCCCAGGGGTGAAGCTGGCTTGATCTTGATGGATAAGCTTTTTGATGTGCTGTTGGATTCAGTACATCAAATCCAATACATAAAATTGAGGATTTTTGCATCAATGTTCATCAGGGATATTGGCCTGAAATGTTCTTTTCTTGTTGTGTCTCTACCAGGTTTTGGTAACAGGATGATGCTGGCCTCATAAAATGAGTTAGGGAGGATTCCCTCTTTTTCTATTGTTTGGAATAGTTTCAGAAGGAATGGTACCAGCTCCTCTTTGTACCTCTAGTAGAATTCAGCTGTGAATCTGTCTGGTCCTGGCCTTTTTTTGGTTGGTAGGCTATTAATTACTGCCTCAATTTCAGAACTTGATACTGGTCTATTCAGGGATTCTATTTCTTTCTGGGTTAGCCTTGGGAGGGTGTATCTGTCTAATAATTTATTAATTTCTTCTAGATTTTCTAGTTTATTTGTGTAGAGGTGTTTATAGTATTCTCTGATGGTAGTTTGTATTTCTGTGGGATCAGTGGTGATATCTACTTTATCATTTTTTATTGTGTCTATTTGATTCTTCTCTCTTTTCTTCATTATTAGTCTGGCTAGTGGTCTATTTTGTTAATCTTTTCACAAAACTGGCTCCTGGATTCATTGATTTTTTGAAGGGTTTTTCATGTCTCTATCTCCTTCAGTTCTGCTCTGATCTTAGTTATTTCTTGTCTTCTACTAGCTTTTGAATTTGTTTGCTCTTGTTTCTCTAGTTCTTTTAATTGTGATGTTAGGTGTCGAGTTTAGATCTTTCCTGCTTTCTCTTGTGGGCATTTAGTGCTATAAATTTTCCTTTACACACTGCTTTAAATGTGTCCCAGAGATTCTGGTACATTGTGTCTTTGTTCTTACTGGTTTCAAAGACCATCTTTATTTCTGCCTTAATTTCATCATTTACCCAGTAGTCATTCAGGAGCATGTTGTTCAGTTTCCATATAGTTGTGCAGTTTTGAGTGAGTTTCTTAATTCCTAGTTGTAATTTGATTGCACTGTGGTCTGAGAGACTGTTTGTTATGATTTCTGTTCTTTTGCATTTGCTGTGGAGTGTTTTACTTCCAATTATGTGGTCAGTTTTAGAATAAGTGTGATATGGTGCTGAGAAGAATGTAAATTCTGTTGATTTGGGGTGGAGAGTTCTATAGATGTCTATTAGGTCCAGTTGGTCTAGAGCTTAATTCAAGACCGGGATATCTTTGTTAATTTTGTGTGTTGTTGATCTAATATTGACAGTGTGGTGTTAAAGTCTCCCACTATTATTGTGTGGGAGTCTAAGTCTCTTTAGGTCTCTAAGAACTTGCTTTATGAATCTGGATGTTCCTGTATTGGATGCATATATATTTAGGATAGTTAACTCATCTTGTTGCATTGGTCCCCTTACCATTATGCAATGCCTTTCTTTGTCTTTTTTGATGTTTGTTCACTTAAAGTCTGTTTTATCAGAGACTAGGATTGCAACCCCTGTTTTTTTTTTTTTTTTCCACTCTCCATTTGCTTGGTAAATATTCCTCCATCTCTTTATTTTGAGCCTATGTGTGTCTTTGCACGTGAGATAGGTCTCCTGAATACAGCACACTGATGGGTCTTGACTCTTTATCCAGTTTGCCAGTCTGTGTCTTTTAATCGCAGTGTTTAGCCCATTTACATTTAAGGTTAATATTGTTATGTGTGAATTTGATCTTGTCATTATGATGCTAGCTGGTTATTTTGCCCATTAGTTGATACAGTTTCTTCATAGTGTCGATGGTCTTTACAATTGGGTATGTTTTTGTAGTGGCTGGTACCGATTTTTCCTTTCCATATTTAGTGCTTCCTTCAGGAGCTCTTGTAAGGCAGGCCTGATGGTGACAAAATCTCTCAGCATTTGCTTGTCTGTAAAGAATTTTATTTCTTCTTCACTTATGAAGCTTAGTTTGGCTGGATATGAAATTCTTTTCTTTATGAATGTTGAATATTGACCCCCCACTATCTTCTGGCTTGCAGGGTTTCTGCGGAGAGGTCCTCTGTTAGTCTGATGTTAGTTTGGTAGGCTTCCCTTCGTGGGTAACCTGACCATTCTCTCTGGCTGCCCTTAACACTTTTTCCTTCACTTCAACCTTAGTGAAGCTGATGATTATTTGTCTCGGGGTTGCTCTTCTCAAGGAGTATCTTTGTGGTGTTTTCTGAATTTGAATGTTGATCTGTCTTGCTAGATTGGGGACGTTCTCCTGGATAATATCTTACAGAGTCTTTTTCAGCTTGGTTCCATTCTCCTCATCACTTTCATGTACACCAGTTAAACATAGGTTTGGTCTTTTCACATAGTCCCATATTTCTTGAAGGCTTTGTTTGTTCCTTTTTATTCTTTTTTCTCTAATCATGTCTTCTTGCTTTATTTCATTGAGTTGATCTTCAATCTCTGATATCCTTTCTTTTGCTTGATCATTTCGGCTGCTGATACCTGTGTATGCTTCACAAAGTTCTTGTGCTGTGTTTTTCAGCTCCATCAGGTCATTTATGGTCTTCTCTAACTGGTTATTCTAGTTAGCAATTCTGCTAACCTTTTTTCAAGGCTCTTAGCTTCCATGCATTGGGTTAGAACATGCTCCTTTAGCTCAGAGTTTATTGCCCACCTTCTGAAGCCTACTTCTGTCAATTTGCCAAACTCATTCTCTGTCCAGTTTTGTTCCATTGCTGGCAAGGAATTGTGATCCTTTGGAGTGGAAGAACTGTTCTGGGTTTTGGAATTTTCAGCCTTTTTTGCATTGGTTTTTCCTCATCTTTGCGGATTTATGTACCTTTAGTCTTTGCTGTTGGTGCCCTTCAGATGGGGTTTTTGTGTGGACATCCTTTTTGTTGATGTTGATGTCTTTCCTTTCGGTTTGTTAGTTTTCCTTCTGACAGGTCCCTCTGCTGCAGGTCTGCTGGTGTTGGCTGGAGGTCCACTCCAGACCCTGTTTGCCTCAGTATTATCAGTGGAGGCTGCAGAACAGCAAAGATTTCTGCCTGTTGCTTCGTCTGGAAGATTTGTCCCAGTGGGCCAACTGCCAGATGCCAGCCAGAGCTCTCCTGTATGAGGTGTCTGCTGACCCCTGCTGGAAGCTTTCTCCGAGTCAGGAGGCATGGGGGTCAGGGACCCACTTGAAGAGGCAGTCTGCCCCTTAGCAGAGCTTGAGCACTGTGCTGGGAGATCCATTGCTCTCTTCAGAGCCATCAGACAGGAACGTTTAAGTCGGCTGAAAGTGTGCCCACTGCCGCCCCTTTCCCCAGGTGCTTTGTCCCAGGGAGATGGGAGCTAAATCTATAAGCCCCTGATTGGGGCTTCTGCCTTTCTTTCAGAGACGCCATGCCTAGAGAGGAGGAATCTAGAGAGGCAGTCTGGCTACAGTGGCTTTGCTGAACTGTGGTGGGCTCAGTGCAGTTTGAACTTCTCAGCGGCTTTGTTTATACTGTAAAGGAAAAACCACCCACTCAAGCCTCAGTAATGGCATATGCCTCTCCCCCACCCCACCCCCCAGTAGCTTGAGAGTACCAGGTTAACTTCAGACTGCTGTGCTGACAGCGAGAATTTCAAGCCAGTGTATCTTAGCTTGCTGGGCTCTGTAGGGGTGGGGTCCACTGAGCTAGACCATTTGGCTCCCTGGCTTCAGCCCCCTTTTCAGGGACGTGAATGGTTTTGTCTCAGTGACTTTCCAGGCACCACTGAGGTATGAAAAAAACTTCTGTAGCTAGCTTGGTGTCTGCCCAAATAGCCTCCAGTTTTGTGCTTGAAACCTGGGCCCCTGGTGGTGTAGGCACTTGAGGGAATCTTCTTCTTTGCAGGTTGTGAAGATGGTGGGTAAATATCTGGGCCAGAATGCACCATTCCTCGCAGCACAGTCCCTCATGGCTTCCTTTGAATAGGTGAGGGCGTTCCTGAGCTCTTGCACTTCCCGGTGAGGTGACACCCCACCCTGCTTCGGCTTGCCCACCATGGTCTGCACCCACTATCTAACCAGTCCCAATGAGATGAGCCAGGTATCTCAGTTGGAAATGCAGAAATCACTCACCTTCTGCATTGATCTCACTGGGAGGTACAGAGTAGAGCTGTTCCTATTTGGCCGTTTTCGGATGACTATCTCATTCCATTATTTTTAACTTTATGAATGTAAAATGCTGCCATTACTTGCATAAAACAGTCATCTCAGTTATTGAGTTTGAGAAGTCCAAGATTAAGATCTGGCCGACTTGGTGTCTGGTGAGGACACAGTCTAATTCACATAATGGTACCTTCTTGTGGTGTCCTTGCATAGTGGGACGGCTATTTTAATGTTCTTATAGTGTTAAAGCCACTTGGAGTTTTAGAAACTGATGATGTTATATGTCAATTACACAAAAATTTAAAATTAACATGTTGAAATGACTGACATATGGACTACAAATCACCATTATGACATATTTTAAATTAACACTGAATATTGTGATATGGGATACAGCACCATAAACTCATGATATACTGTCGATTGAGTTCTGCTCCTCTGGAGCTGAAAAGCTACAGCTGTTTTTCTGTTCTTCACTATACTTTCACTTCTACACCAAAATGCATTATATTTGCAAAAAAAGTGAAAAAATAATAGAAGCTTCTTATTTGCTATAGCCACAACTAGAGCATGGTTAATTAATTGAAAAGTAGATTTAAAAAGAATTCATAGTAGAAGACTTTTGCCTAACTGCTTTTTATCCTGACCCCCAGCCCCACTGGATTTTCCAGATTGTCTTATGCTTTCTAATTTCTCTGTAAGACATAATTAGAATATGGAAAACATCAGTTATTTTAACCAGTTAATCAAGATAGCTTCTGTTGTGTCAGTATTATTTTAGGATTTTTTTTTTTTTCTGATTTGAAGTGTATCTTCTGGTATTCCTCAAGTTGTGAGTTGGCTTTCATTAGAGTTTTTAGAAGGTCTTTGCAGAGAGAGGGTCTATGGAATCTACTTCCTAATCTGGAGTTAAGAGCAAAAGAATTTGACCATAGGACCAACAGAATATTGACCTGCAAAAGTAATAGACAGCAGTGCTTCAGTTTTATTCATTCATTCATTCATTCATTCATTCATTTTTAGAGACAAAGTCTTGCTCTGTTGCCTGGGCTGGAGTGCAGTGGTGCGATCATAGCTCAGTGCAGTCTCAAACTCTTGGTCTGAAGCCATCCTCCTGCCTCAGTTCCTGCTGGGACTACAGGCGTGTGTCACCATGCCTAGCTAATTTATTTATTTTTTTAGAGATAGGGTCTTGCTATATTGCCCAGGCTGGTCTTGAACTACTAGCCTCAAGCAATTCTCCTGCCTCAGCCTCCCAACTATCTGGGATTACAGGCATGAGCCATTGCACCAGGCAGAGTGCTTCAGCTTTAACTAGTCTTGGCAGGGACTATATAATCTGATTTATGTCTATATATGCAAAATAGATAATTATATGCATCTTCTTTCCTTCTTCATTTGCTACTATGAACTGTTTTATCTACATGATCAGTTCTAATATCTTAAATGTACCTAAGTCCTTTTCCCTTTTAAAGTACTTTCATACACTTCATAATTATAAATGATCTGGAACAATTACTAGAAGAAAATATAGTGTTTTGGCAATTTGTGGGAGCACTCATTTTGTTTAACATAACAGAATCATTGAACTAATAATGGATACGGTGACATTGGAATTTTCTTAATAATGCTTTTAAAAAGTATGTTGATTAGGGGAAATTAGATAAATGGTTTGTGCTTTACAGTAAAATAATTCATTTATTACTTTTGAGTTTTGCTACTTAAGTTAGCTTGTTAATCTTTCTCTCTCTCTATTTTTCTTTTTGTGACAGGGTTTCATTGTGTCATCCAGGCTGGAGTGCACTGGCACAATCATGGTTCACTGCAGTGTTGATCTTTGGGCTCAAGTGGTCCTCCCACCTCAGCTTCCTGAGTAGCTGGGACTACAGGTGTTTGCTACCATGACTGGCTAATTTTAAAAATTTTTTTGTACAGACGGGGTTCCCTTATGTTGCCCAGGCTGGTCTTGAGCTCCTGGGTCCAAGTGATCATCCTGCCATGGCCTTTCAAAGTGCTGGTGTTACAGGCATGGGCCATCATGGTTGGCCCAGCTTGTCAACCTTTCTTTTTCATGCCTATATCTTTTGTATTAGTTGTGTTCCTCTTGTTTTGGTTTTCTAAAACTGGCCCTTTTTAGCTTGGAAATTTTTTCTTTCTCCTTTTTTTTTTTTTTTTTTTTGATTTTAAGATTTCACCTTTATTATATCCTTTTGGCTTGTGTTGAACAAAACCGAATCTAATCTATAAATCTTAAAAGATAAGCAGAGAGCTCTGTGTCTTTCCCTTGAGTAAGGCTCTTCCTCATTGAGAGAAGTGATAGTTATTTTTGTAATTACCATGTCTGCCTCTGAAGTTTTAGGTCTACTTTAAAGATAGCATTTTGTATTGGAATAGGAGACAAAGACACAGAATAAGAAGGCGTTAGACTTAAAGGGCAGGGAAATAAATATGTTCTGCAAGAGATAGAAGGATCAGTGGATACTCATACCAAGAATAGGGAGGCAGAGTATATCCAAAAGATATTATTCCTTGATTCTACTGGAAAATCAATAAAACACACAGGCTTTTGTAACAGTGAATCCATGATATCATCTGTATACAGAAAGTGTGGCCTTTGTCATCAAACAGCTCAGTCCCATCTTCACTGGGACCATTGCTTATTTGTCCAGGATAAACTGATGAATTAAATTTGATTGTGATCTGACACAGGTTCAAGATGGCTGATGAGAGACACTGCACATTTGCACTCTCCAGAAAGAACAAAAATTACCAATAGTGTGTCACACCTCAAATAGAACATCTAGGAGAGGCCACTAGAGTCCAACAGAGAAGCCAAGAATAACATGTAAGGTGCAAACGGAGAAAGAAGCAAGTGGCCAGCATGGCCAAGATAAGCTGGGAGCCCCAACGGGTTCACTGTTGAGGGCAAAGGTTAAGTTAAGAGACCGTCAGTAGTCCACATCCTCACTACACGGAAACAACGTGACCATGGGAAAGATCCTCTATCCACATGATCACCGAAACTAGCATGCGCAGTGGTGTGGAGACCCCAGGAGGGCATTGCACCAGATAGGGAATTTGCACTGGGTCCCTCACACCCTTAACACCTATGTGGCTGCAGCAGAGTGCCATTGTGAGAGAACACAATCACAGGACTACATCCAGCCTTGGAAACCACAGCCCCCATATCTCAACATTCGGGAAGCCTCCACTGACATCCCCCAGTGTCCACCCTGAGGGCCATAGCAGCACAGTGCTGGCTGGACCGAAAGGCGCCACAGGGTGCTCAGTACTCTATCCTACAGGGAGTACTACTCCCTGGTAACAAGATGGTGCAGCACATCAAAAAGGTAGCCCCTGGGACAAAGGAAACCAAAGTGTGTGCTTTTCAGAGCCTGAAAGCTCCCTTTCTGGGGCTGTGAGAAGTGACCTGACCTGTAAAAGTGGCACAAACTGCACTTGAGCTTACAAATGGAGAGTGAGATTCCATCCACCACTCCATCTCAAAAAAAAAAAAAAAAAAAAGATGTTTTCATAACTTTCACGTATATTATTCACCTCACTCCTGAGGCCCCATCACCTTTCTTTTTGCTTTTGCTTCTAACTTAATGTTTGGCTACTTATCTATCAAAACAAGGCTTCTCAAATTCTATTAGTTTATGGAACCATCCTTGATGATATTACCAGCATTGTAGATTTTTCTCTTTCACCATTCTGAGCTTTGATAATTGGTTGGTACCTCACAATTTAGTCTTCTATCCTACTTTGTTATGTATCTGTCTTCCCCTTCTCTTTTCCTTTTCTTTCCGCTTACATCTAGACGTCTATAGTGTAATGTAAGTGTTGTAATATTGTCTTCTAAAGCGGTGAAGGATCTACTGTGATATTTTCTGTTTCCATGACAGAGTCATAGTTACCAAAAATGGGCCCATAACTTTAATTTAGGAAGTCTTTGTATTCTCTAGTCTATAAACTTTGGTGTCATGATTATGGAAACTTATTAGTTTATATTACAGATTTGTCTGGTTTTAGTAATGTTGACATTTATTAATCTAAGATTATTAGTCAATTAGCTAAAATACAAATAAAGAAAAGACAAGTCCTTCAATCTAATTGCTTGTTATAGGAAGTGATAAATTCTTTTATGTCAAGGTAACTGTGGGGCATTCATCTTTGATAACATCCAGGCTGCCTGGAGATTAGAGATGAACAAAGATGGAATTTTTGAATTCATTATACCTGTTAGTATATACATTATAAGAAGGCTAAACAATTCCTACTTTGTGGTGAATGTCTCATTTGGGGTTTTCAGTCTTTCCAATTGGTTCTGTTTCTGTTATACTGTCTGCATATAAAGCATCCATAAATATTTGTAAAAAATGTGAACTTTTTTATTTGAGGTAACTATTAGTATTAAATGTAAATATGATGCTACTCAAATTCTCTATATCCTTATTTTTTGTCATCCGATTTGCTGAGAAAATGCATGTTAAATTTTCTCACCTGGATTTGGAATTATCAATTTCTTCTTGTGTTTATAATACTTCTGTTTTATATTATAAGGTTTATAAAGTTAAGTACGTACAGTTTTATGACTTTCATATTTTCTAGATAGACTATGACTTTTATCAGTCTAACTTTCCCCTCTTATTCTATTTAAATATTTTCCTTTGAATTCTGTTCTTTAATATCACACTACTTTTCTTTATGTGATATTTTTCTGAATAATTTTTCTCTTTTCTGTTAATAACTTTGTCCGTTTTTGTTATAACCATGTTGCTAGCAAATAGTATGCAGTTGTATTTTTAAAATAATCTGAGAATTTTTGTTTTAAAATATGGAATCCAACCTATTTGCATTTTCTCTGTTTGCTGTTATGTTCCAATTTATTCTCTTTAACTTGTTTTCCATTTTGTTTTCCAAGCTGTTTTGTTTCTCTTTTTTCTCGTTGTCTTAGTTTAGGATGCTTACATTTTTTGTTACTTTTTTTCCTTGTGGGCTTGGAAATTTTATAACTTATTGGTATTCTTTTGTTATGAGTAGAAATTATCATTGCTATTAATTCTAATGTTAGAGATCAGAAATTATTCAATGCACACATAATTAAAATTATGTAACATTTGATATGTAGAAAAGAATATACAAAGCATAATAAGTGAACACCCGTGAACCTATCATACAATTTAAGAACTCCTAGAACATTACCAGTATCCTACCAACACCCTTGTATCATCTGTGCACTAGTCCTAGTCCATCATTTATCAGGCTAATGAGGTCTCCTGTTCCTAGTTGCTAAGAGGGTTTTTGTTTTTAATTATGAATGAGTAGAGATTTTATCGATTGGTTTTTTGTTTTTAGATCAATTGAGATGATCATGTATATTTTTTTCCAGTCAATTAGTGTGGCCATGCATTTAAGGTTTTTAAATGTAAAACCATCTTTGCATTCCCAGAATAAACTTTAGTGTGTGAATTTTAATATATTGTTTTATAAATATTTAGCTTAGAATTGTTTCATCTATATTCATCAGAGAGATTAATCGCTACATTTTTTTCCTCATGCTAACTTTGGTTTTAGTATCAAAGCTTAACAGCATTATAGATTGAATTGGAGACTATTTCATTAAAAATTTTAATTTTTGAAAGAGTTTTCAGAAGATTAGAATGATTTAACTTGGAAAAGATGATACAATTTTCATATAAACCATGTAGGGAAGATTTTTCCTTTGTGAGAGGATTTTAATGATTCATTTAATATTCACCATTCTTAATGGTTATGGAGTTATTAAAGCTTTCTATTTTTTTGAGTCAGACTTGGTATCTCTCTCTTACACACATGTTTTCCTTCTTTCTCTTTAAATTTGTCTATTTCATTTGTCTTAAAAATTATTTTCAGAAACATAGTCATCACATTATTTCATTTTTACCTTCTGCTATATATAATTATGTAATAGTTTCTATTGCTAATGTTTTTTTATTTGTGTTCCTCTTCTCTTTTCACAGGTTTGTAAGGAAACAATTTTTGAGTTCTTTTTTTCTCTACTTTATTTTGGTTTATATTTTATTAATTTTCTACTTTTGGTTCCTCTCTCCCTTTTCTTAGTTTTAGTCTTTGTCATAATCATAAGTGTGCATGATTGATTGAGACAAGGTCTTGCTCTGTCACCCAGGCTGGAGTGCAGTGGCATAATCAACTCACTGCAACCTTAACTTCCTGGCCTCAAGTGATTCTCCCATCTGTCTTTTGAGTAGCTGGAACTACAGTCATGCACCACCACACCTAGCTAATTTAAAAAAATTGTATGTAGCGATGGGTATCTCACTATGTTGTACAGGCTTGTCTCAAACTTCTGGCCTCAAGCAGTCCTCCCTCCTTGGCTTCCCAAAGCATTGGGATGACAGGTATGAGTCACCACACCTGGCCAAGTGTCCATAATTTAAAGTCAAATGGCTACATTGTTCTGTTATGAAGAACATGTGTCCCCTTCCCCACCCCCATTCCCTTATATACCACTTCCCAGGGCAACCACGTTTACAGTCCCCTGTCTTCCATCTTTTTATTTGGTGTTTACATTTATTTCTCCAAGTCGCATAATTGTGTATTATTTCTTGATTCTTTTTCAATTTTGAGTATGGTCTATTGATTTTTTAATATGGAGGAGAAGGCTTTGAAGATCTTTTTCTCCTTCATCTTCCATTGTTCACTTTTACCTTTTGTAACCGCAACTGCATAATATAGTAAAATTTAAGTGTTAGTTAATGCCAATAATCAATTCATGTTTACACTGCTTTGAATGTGCAAACATTATTGACATATTTCACAACTTTTTGTCTTTCCTTGCTATGGTTTGGCTCTGTGTCCCCACCCAAATCTCATCTTGAATTGTAATCTCCATGTGTCAAAGGAGGTAGCTGGTAGAAGGTGTTTGGATCATGGGAGTGGTTTCTCCCATGCTGTTCTCATGACAGAGAGTGAGTTGTCATGACAGTGAGTGAGTTCTCACAAGATCTGATGGTTTAAAAGTGTGTGACAGTCCCCGCTTTGCTCTGTCTTCTGCCATCATATAAGATGTGCCTTGCTTCCCCTTTGCCTTCTGCCATGATTGGGTCCTGCTTCCCAGTCATGCAGAACTGTGAGTCAATTAAGTCTATTTATAAATTACCCAGTCTCAGGTAGTTCTTTATAGCAGTGTAAAAATGGACTAATAAATCCCTGGAATTAATTCTTGTGTCCATTTTCTATTTCCTTCATTTTTGACATACTTATTATCAGTTCAATTACTCATTGACTATTTAAATATCCAAAGACACTTAGACACTTACATTATATTTAATATAAATATTAAGTTAATCTTTCTGAATAAATGTTTTCAGAGTCTTCTGACTGGCTCCAGAAAATTGATACCAAGGAGCAGGGCATTGCTATAAAGATATTTGAAAATGTGAAAGTGACTTTGGAACTGGGTAACAGGCAGAGATTGGAAGAGTCTGGAGGGCTGAGAAAAAAGATAAGAAGATGAGGAAACACTTTGGAACAACTTCCTAAAGACTTGTTAGAATAGTTGTGACCAAAATGTTGATAGTGATACGGACTGCGAAGTCCAGCCTGAGGAGATCTTATACGGAAATTAGAAACTTATTGAGAGCTCTGCCTACTTGAATACTAATCATAAATTACTTGGGATAAGAGTACTATAGGGAGGTACAAGAAGAGGGTGGTGAAGCATGACCAGGGGACTTCCGATTTCCCATGGGTATGTAAAAAACATGGGCTTAGACTGGAAATATAAGGCACTGCTCCTTCGTTGTTAAAAGTATAAGGAGTTGGGAGGGGCATGGTGTGTGACATCTTTTTGTAAAGGTCGAGTTCCACATATACCTTTTGATTCCATATTCAAGATATTCATCCTGATTTTTCTCAGTAATATTTCAGAGAGTCTGAGAATAAATAGTAGACACAAATTTTATTGTAAGTACTATCTTTCTCCCAGTTTAATCTTGTTATACCTTTCAATACCAGGCACTGTAAAATGATGAGATTAATGTCCATAAGGCACTCAAACGCATATAAACTCACAAACTAGAAAGAATTGCAAACAGGGTGATAATATTGAAACATTTAAAGGATAGAGTGATTAGGAAATTAAACATAAATATTAAGTCAAAGAAATCAAGTATTGAATTTGAATACATTGTAGCTTGATATTTGGCATGTAAGAACAGTGTTATATGAGATCAGAAAAATTTATTACTTAAAATATGATATAAACACATAGAAAGTTTGAGTCTAATGAAGCTTTTTAAGAAATGGGTCACCAGCTCTGACAGACCCAGGGGCCGGCATGCTGCCTTTGTACTTTCTGCTGTTCTTTGAAAGCAGACGCAGAGGGAGGGGGCTCTCTCTTAATTGTTGTGGAAGACACTATATGCTTCACCAAGAATTAGTGTTTTCATAGAATAATTTAGAAAAGAAATTAGCATAAAGCGTGATCACTGGAATTCTGGTAGAAGAAAAATATCTCCAAAAGCATAAAAAACCTTGGAATGCTAAAAATATATACATATAAAAATGGATATAAATACCACAAATTATCTGTCTCATTTTCCTTTTCTATACAAAGGTTTAATATTAGTACATAACCAAGAGTGGACCTAGTTGTGTGGCTAAGCATTACACATTTTAGGGGCCTCATAAGAAAAGAATAGAAATTATTTTTGCAAAATTTCAAATATATACAACCACATGAATGCATTGTTAGAGTCTCTAATGAAACGTCATTAGTTGTCCTGAAACCTGCTTCCGTATTCACCCCATTGGGTTTCTGGGAAGAATAAATCAGAAATTGAAGGATGGACCAAGATGGTCGAATGAAAGCCTCCACTGATTGCCCCGCACAACATGAACACCAAATTCGACCACTATCTACACAGAAAAGCACCTTCCTAAGAACCAAAAATTAGGTAAGTAATCACAGTACCTGGTTTTAACTTCATATCACTGAAAGAGGCACTGAAGAGGGTAGGAAAGACAGTCTTGAACCTCTGATACAACCCTTCCCTCATCTGTCGTGGTGGTCATACGGCAGGAAGAGACAGTCTCAGTGCTGCAGGAGGGAGGAGGGAGTGTGCAGTGCCTGTGGGACTGTTCACTGGACTCAGTGCTGCCCTGGGTCACAGCAGAAAACAAAACTGAGCTTAAGTCAGCTGATACCTGCCCACAGAGGGAGCATGAGACCAGCTCTAGTTAGTGGGGAATTGCCCATTCCAGCAGTTGAAAATTGAGTTTTGGCAAGCCTTGCCATGGCAGGCTAAAGTACTCTGTGGTTCTAAATAAACTTGAAAGGCAACCCAGGCCACAGGGGCTGCAATTTCTAGGCAAGTCCTAATGCTGTGTTGGGCTGAGACCCAGTGGACATGGGGGGCATATAACCTATTGAGACACCAGCCAGGGTGGCAAAGGGAGAGCTTGTGCCACCCTTCCCCTAGCCACAGGCAGCACAGCTTGAAGTAATGAGAGAGTCCTTTATTCTGCTTGAGAAGAGGACAGGGAAGAGTAAAGAGGATAGGGAAGAGTAAAGAGGATTTTGTCTTGTATTTTGAATACCAGCTCAGCCACAGTAGGAAAGGGCATCACGCAGAGTAGTGAGGCCCACATTCTAGGATCTACCTCCTGGACAACATTTCAAGACACAACCTGAGTCAAAAGAGAACCTGCTCTCTTGAATGAAAGGAAGAAGTCCTGGCAGGATTCATCACCTGCTAACTAAAGAGCCCTTGGGCCCTGAATAACCAGCAGCAATACCAAGATAGTATGCCATATTGCTGCTGGTTATTTCTGCTGTGGGCTTTGGGTAAGACTCTGAGATGTACTGGCTTCAGGTGAGACCCAGCTCATTCCCAGCTGTGGTGGCTATGGTGAGAGACTCCTTCTACTTGAGAAAAGCAGAGGGAAAACTAAAGGGAACTTTGTCTTGCACCTTACATATCAGCTTGGTCATAGTGAGGTAGAGCACCAAGTGGGCTCTTGGGGTCCCCAGTTCCAGGCCTTAGAGTTTGGACAGCATTTCAAGATATCCCCTGGGCCAGAAGGGAGCCCACTGCCCTGAAGGATGAGTCCCAGGCTTGGCAGCATTCAGCACAAGCTGACTGAAGAGCCCTTAAGGGAACATCAGCAGCAGTCGGGGAGTACTCTTCATGGGCCTGTGGTGGCAGTGGCCATAGGGTAAAACTCCTCTACCTTTGAAAAAAGGAGAAAAGACTGTAAAGGACTGCATTTTGTGGTTTGAGTGTCATCTTAGCTGTACTACAATAGAGCAGCAGGTATACTTCTAAGGATTTTGACTCTAGTCCCTGGCTTCTGGATTACAGCTCTGGACCCACCTGGGACCTGAGGGAACTGGCTGCCCTGAAAGGAAGAATACAGACCTGACTGGCTTTGCTACCTGCTGATATAAAGGCCCCAGGTTATTGAGCGAACATAGGTCGTAGCAACAGAGAGGTAGAGCAGGCATAGAGTGAGACCCAGTACTGTGCATACAATGGAGCTCTAATACATATGGCAGCAGCATTTTCAGTGGAAACTTTACGGACCAGGAGAGAGTGGTGTGACATATATAAAGTGCCGAAGGAAAAAACTTTTACCCTAGGATAGTATATCTGGTGAAAATATCCTTCAGACAGGAAAGGGAAATAGAGACTTTCCCAGACAAACAAAAGCTGAGGGATTTCAACACCAGACCTATCTTACAAGAAATGCTAAAGAGAATTCTTTGATTTGAAAGAAAAGGACATTAATGAGGAATAAGAAATCATCTGAAAGCACAAACCTCACTGATAATAGAAAATACACAGGAGAACATAGAGTATTGTAATACTGTAATTGTGATGTGTATACTGCTCATGTCTTAAATGGAAAGATGAAAAGATGAACCAATCAAATATAATAACTACAACAACTTTTTAAGACACAGGAAGCACCATAAGACATTAATAGAGAGACAAAAAGTTAAAAGTGGGAATATGAAATTAAAGCATAGAGGGCTTTTTTTTTGTTTTTGTTTTTTGTTCTTTTTAGTTTTCTTTTTGCTTGTTAGTTTGTTTATGGAATCAGGGTTGTCATCAGTTTAAACTAATGGGTTATATGATATTATTTGTAAGCCTCATGGTAACCTGAAATCTAAAAGCATATAATGGATACACAAAAAATAAAGAGCAAGAAATTAAAACATACCACCAGTGAAAATCACCTTCACTAAAAGGAAGACAGGAAGGAAGTAAAGAAGAGAAAAACACAAAACAACCAGAAAACAACAAAATGGCAAGAGTAAGTCTTTACTTATCAGTAATAACATTGAGTGTAAATGGACTCAACTCTCCAATCAAAAGACATAGAATTGCTGAATGGATGAGAAAACAAGACCCAGTGATCTGATGCCTACAAGAAACACACTTCATCCATAAAGGTGCACATAGACTGAAAAGAAAAGACAGAAAAAAGATATTCCATGTCAATGGAAAGAGCAGGCATAGCAATAGTTGTATCAGAAAAAAATAGATTTCCAGACAAAAACTTTGAGAAGAGACAAATAAGATCAGTATATAAGGATAAATGTCAATTCAGCAAGAGGATATGGCAATTGTAAATGTACATGTACCCAACAGTAGAGTGCCCAGATAAATAAAGCAAATATTACTAGAACCAAAGAGAGAGATGGACTCCAATACAATAATAGCTGGAGATTTCAATACCTCATTTTCAGCATTGGCTAGATCTTCCAGATAGAAAATCAACAAAGAAATATCAGACATAATCTGCACTATAGAACAAATAGATCTAATAGATATTTACAGAACACTTAATTCAGCAACTGAAGAAAACACATTCTTCTCAGCACATGGATCGTTCTCAAAAATATATCACATGTTAGGTCACAAAACAAGTCTTAAAACATTCAAAAAATTGAAATAGTATTAGACATATTCTCTGACCAAAATGGAATAGAACTAGAAATCACTAATAAGAGTAATTTTGGAAACCACACAAACACATGGAAATGAAACCAAGAAGCAGAGCAAGATGGCGGAATAGAAAGCTCCATTGATCATAACTCCCCAACAAGGACACCGAGTTAACAACTGTCTACACAGAAAAAAACACCTTCATAAGAACTGAAAATCAGGCAAGCACTCATAGTACCTTGTTTATCTTTATATCACTGAAAGAGGCACTGAAGAGTTAGAGAAAATAGTAATGAATTGTCTATGTCACCCCTGCCCCAGCCCCAGCAGCCACTATATGGTGTGGAGTGCATCTCTGGGCACCAATGGAGGGAGAACACAGCAATTGTGAGACATGGAACTCAGTACTATCCTGTTAGAGCAGAAAGAAAAACCAGACCAAACTCAGTTGATGCTCACCCATGAAGGGAGCATTTAAACCAGCCCTAGCCGGAGGAGAATTGCCAGTCCTAGTGGTCTGAACTTGAGTTCCTACAAATCTCACCACTGAGGGCTATAGCACTCTATGTCTCCAAGTAAACTAGAAAGGCAATCTAGGCCATAAGGCTGCAACTCTTAGGCAGTCCTACTGGTGAACTAGGCCCAGAGACAGTGTACTGGGGGGCATGCAACATACTGAAACACCAGCTGGGTCAGCCAAGGGCGTGTTGGCATCACCCCTCCCCAACTCCAGGCTGCATATCTCATGGTTCAAAAAGAGACCCCTTCTTTCTATTTAAGGAGAGAAAGGGACGGGTGGGGAGGACTTTTTCTTGCATCTAGGCACCCAGCTCAGCCACAGCAGGATAGGGCATTGGTCAGAGTCATGAGGCCCTTGTTCCAGGTCCTAGTTCCCAGACAACATTTCTTGACACACTATGGGTCAGAAGGGAACCTGCTGCCTTGAAGGAAAGAACCCAGTCCTACCAGCATTTATCACCTGCTAACTGTAGAGTCCTTGGGCTCTGAATAACTGGTAGTGATACCCACGTACTACATTGAGAGCCTTGGGTGAGCCTCTGAGACTTGCTGGCTTCAGGTGATACTCAGCACATTATCAGCTGTGGTGGCTCTGAGACAAAAACTCCTTCTGCTTGAGAAAAGCAGAGGGAAAAGCAAAGGAGACTTCATCTTGCACCTTAGGTGCCAGCACAGCCACAAAAGGTGGCTCTAGGCAAAGTGGGCCCTAGGCATCCCCAATTTCAGGACTTGACTGTTGGATGGCATTTCTTCTAGACCTGCCCTGGGCCAAAGGGGAGCTCACTGTCCTGAGGGGTGAGTCCCAGGCCAGACAGTATGCATGACAAGCTGAAGTAAGAGACTTTGGAAACATTGGTGGTAGTCTGGCAGTACCCCTTGTGGCCTTGGGTGGCAGTGGCTATGGGGTGAGGCTCCTCTGCCTTGGGAAAAGAGAGGGAAGAGGTGGAAGGACTGCATCTTGTGGTTTGAGTGCCAGCTCTGCTGCAATACAATAGAACAGTAGGTAGACTTATAAGGTTATCTACTCTAGACCCTGACTCCCAAACAGCACTTCTGGACCCATCTGGGAAATAGCAGACCTCACCATCCTGAAAGGAAGGACATAGGTCTGGCTGGGTTTGCCACCTGCTGATTATAGAGCCCCAGGGCCTTGAGTGAACACACACAGTAGCCAGGGAGTGGTTAGAGCAGGCCTTGGGCAAGACCCAGAGCTGTGCTTGCTTCAGGTCTGACGCAGTACAGTCATAGTGGTCGTGGCCACAGGGGTGCTTGTGTCACTCCATCCCCAGCTTTATGTGGCTCAGAACAGAGAGAAAGAGAGACTCTATGTTTGGGAGAATGTAAGGGAAGAGAACAAGAGTCTCTGCCTGGTAATCCAGAGATACTATCAGATCTTGTCCAAGACCATCAAGGCAGCACCTCTACGAGTCCACAGGAACCAGAGCATTACTGACTTGGGGTGCCCCCTAAAGCATATGCAGCTTAGACCACAATACCCAAATCCTTTCCAGTATCTGGAAAGTGTTCCCAAGAAGGACAGGTACAAATAAGCCCAGACAGTGAAGACGATATGTTTTGGCTGTGTCCCCACCCAAATAGCATCTTGAATTGGAGCTCCCAAATTTCCCACATGTTGTGGGAGGGACTCAGTGGGAGACAATTGAATCACGGGGGTGGTTTTCCCCATACTGTTCTTGTGAAAAAGTCTCATGAGATCTAATGTTTTTTTAAGGGGAAACCCCTTTCAGTTGGTTCTCATTCTCCCTTGTCTGCTGCCACGTAAGACATGCCTTTTGCTTTCTGTCACAATTGTGAGGCCTCCTCAGCCACATGGAACTGTGAGTTCATCAAACCTCTTTTTCTGTATCAATTAGCCAGTCTCAAGTATGTCTTTTTCAGTATCATGAAAACGGACTAATACAGAAGACTACAATAAATACCCAACTCCTACACAAACTATTCTAAACAGTGGAGGAGGTGAGTCAGTCGGGCGCGGTGGCTCATGCCTGTAACCCCAGCACTTTGGGAGGCCGAGGTGGGCGGATCATGACGTCAGGAGATGAAGACCATCCTGGCTAACATGGTGAAACCCCGCCTCTACTAAAAAATACAAAAAAAAATTAGCCAGGCATGGTGGAGGGCACCTGTAGTCTCCGCTACTTGGGAGGTTGAGGCAGGATAATGGCGTGAACCCAGGAGGCAGAGCTTGCAGTGAGCCGAGATCGCGCCACTGCATTCCAGCCTGGGCGACAGAGCAAGACTCCATCTAAAAAAAAAAAAAAAAAGTAGAGGAGGAGAGAACACTCCTAAGCTCATTCTATGAGGTCAGTATTACCCTGATACCAAAACCAGACAAAGACACGCAAGAAAATAAAACTACAGGCCAAGAACATCCATTGAGGAAATAACAGTCTCTTCAATAAATAGTGCTGGGAAAACTGTATATCCATATGCAGAAGAATGAAATTAGACCCCTGTTCCTGGACATATACAAAAATCAAATCAAAATGGATTAAAGACTTAAATCTAAGACCTCAAACCATGAAACTACTAAAAGAAAACATTGGGGAAACTCTCCAGGACATTGGAGTGGGCAAAATTTCTTGAGTAATACCTCACAAGCAAGGCATCCAGAGCAAAAATGAACAAATGGGATCACATAAAATTAAAAAGCTTCTGTACAGCAAGGAAAACAATCAACAAAGTGATGAGACAGCCCACAGAATGGGAGAAAATATTTGCAAGCTGCCCATCTGACAAGGCATTAATAACCTGAATATATAATGTGTTCAAACAACTCTGTAGGACAAAATTTAATCTGATTAAGAAATGGGCCAAAAATTTGAATACATATTTCTTAAAAGAAGACATACAAATGGCAGACAGGTATATAAAAGGGTGCTCAACGTCACTGATCTTCAGAGAAATGCAAATCAAAACTACAATGAGATATTACCTTACTCTAGTTAAAATGACTGCTATCCAAAAGCTAGGCAATAACAAATGATGGCAAGGACACTTATACACTGTTGGTGGGAATGAAATTAGTACAAACATTGTGGAGAACAGTTTGGAGGTCCCTCAAACGACTAAAAATTGAGCTAGCATACGATCTAGCAATTCCACTGCTAGGTGTGTACCCAAAAGAAAGGTAATGAGTATATCAAAGAGGTATCTGCATTCCCATACATATTGCAGCAGGATTCACAATAGCCAAAATTTGGAATCAACCTAAATGTCCACCAACAGATGAATGGATAAACAAACTGTGGTACATATACAAAATGGAGTACTACTCAGCTATAAAAAAGAATGAGAACCTGTCATTTGCAACAACATGGATGGAACTGGAGATCATGACATTAAGTGAAATAAGCCAGTTACAGAAAGAAAAAACTTGGCAAGAAGTTCCCACTTATTTGTGGGAGCTAAAAATGAAAACCATTGAACTCATGGACACAGAGAGTAGAAGCATTGTTATCAGAGGCTGGGAAGGTAATGGGGAATTGGGGGCATGTGTGGATGGTTAGTGGGTATAAAACAAATAGAAAGAATGAGTAAGACCTAGTGTTTGCTAGTGCTAGAGGGTGACTACAGTCAAAAATAATTTAATTGTACATTTAAAAATAACTGAAAGAGTATAATTGGATTGTTTGAAACACACAAGATAAATGCTTGAGGGGATGGATACCCCATTCTCCATGATGTGCTTATTATACACTGCATGCCTGTATCAAAGTATCTGATGTAGCCTGCAAATATGTACACAGTATGTAACCACAAAAATTTAAACAAAGAATAAATCAGTTAATGTAAAGAATTTTAAAATAGTGTCTGACATGTCTATGGTCTATAAACTTGTGCTGCTCTATTACTATGAGGTATTATCAAGAGATAGTGTAATTAAAAGATTTTGCTCTGAATTAAGATACTTGATTGTATAAAATCATAACTGATTTGGATTGGAAGGAATAAAGCCATTGTGACTTTTTTTTCTGAGTATGTAATATGATGTAAAGATACCTCCGTCCTGAAAATAATAGTTCTAAACACTTCGTAAAGATGAGCCAACATTTAATGAGCTCTCACCATAGGTCAAGTGCTGGGCCAGGCGCTTCTCAAAATATCTCACACAGTCTTCTCCATAGTCCTTTAAGACAGCATTGTTATCCCCATTTTATGTATGAAAAAGCTGAGATGGAAAGTTTAAGTAACTTTTTGAAAGCAATAAAGGTTGTTAATAGAACAACCAGGATATGAACTCAGGACATCAAAGCCCTGCTTCTTGTACATAATCTCAAATGGTTTGTTTGGACTTGGTGATACTTTTGGAAAGGTTTCCCCTCTTCCCTGCCCACCCACCCAATTCCTTCCACAATATCGTACAGAAAACCTCATGCTGGGATGTCTTTCTCATTTGCACTTGTCTGCATTTTTTGTAAAATGTTATTTTTGGCAAAATATTTGCCTGAAGATGAAGATCTATGCAACAATATTAATATAAGAGATAATCAGTTCTTTTTTTCTCATTTGGCTTACTCTTAATTATAATACAGAAAAACTTGACACAATAGTTTTGATTTCTGAAAGAAGTGTTATCTAAACCAACATTCTGTTCTATCTGTACATTAGTGAGGTAGTCAGTACATGTGATCAGCAGTAACTGTTACTTGGCATCAGGAGTTCAGGAAGGGATAAGAAGAGAGGCATGCTAAATGGTGTTATAGATTGAATTGTGTCCCCCAAAAGATGTGTTGAAGTCTTAACCTCCAGGACCTCAGAATGTGGTCTTGTTTGGAAATAGAGTCATTGCAGATGTAATCAAGTTAAGATGAGGTCACATTTGACCAACACAACTTAGTGTCCTTATAAGAAGATGGTCACATGAAGGAAGACACAGGAAAATGTCATTTGAAGACAGAGGCAGAGATTGGAAGTATACTGCCACAAGCCAAGAATGTCTGGGGCTACCAGAAACTGGAAAAGGCAAGGAAAGAACCTTCCCCTACAGGTTTCACAGGGAAGATGGCCCTGTAGACACCTTGATTTCAGACCCCTAGCCTATAAAACTGTGAGATAAATTTTTCTTGTTTTAAGCCACCCAAAATGTGCGTACATTATTACAAATGGAGACAAGGATTTCTTAGTAATATCCCCATGAGGTCTTGAATGCTTTTCTGCTTCATATTCATATGTATCTATAATATTTTTAAAAAGCCCATGGCATTGCAGGCATAGTAACCCATGCACATAATATATTTAAGGACTTGAGAGCCTGGATCTGTATTCAAAAGCTTTTGTATGTGGATCCTAAACACCTACCGGAGTGGGACCTTCCTCTCAGATCTCTTAGAGTCCCATCAGCTCCTGTGCTTGGGCATGTTCAAGCCCAGGAGAAACAGAAAAACAAATGAGTGAGTGGCCATGCGACGATGCCTGTCTAACTGATTCATTTGAACATAGAGAGAGAAGGTCATGTCTGGGGTGAAGCATTTTGCTCAAAAAGATAGCTTCTCCTGATGAAACTTGGCAGTTGTTCCTTTGTACATTCATTCTCCTTGAAAAACTGTGTTGTGACTCAGTGAGTCAGATTGCTGGAATATGCAAGTTAGGTTTGCATCCAGCTTTCATTCTCTCAACCAATACCTTTCGGCAATTGGTGGTGTCTATTATACCAACCTCTTTTTTGTTTCGATGGAAGCATTGTTGTCTTAATGAGACAAAGCTCAGACTGGGTTGGGATTTATGTGGAAGGGTTTCTCAGAATGACCCTATCTTCAAGTGTTTTCCAGTTAGAGGTGGTTTTGGCCTAGTCTGGAGGACTAGGTGCTGTGCTGAGCACCTAGAGTGGTGCTGGAGAGGAGACATTATTAGATAGGGGAGAGATTTTGAAACATGATTTCTATTGAATAAGTGGTGGATAAAATAGTATCAAAGGAATTTATATTAATTATTTGTGCTGCTTACATAATCTTCTATGGCAGACTCATAATCAAATGTAGTGTCATAAAATGTGCTAGGGGCAATTGTTATAGCGTCATTAGTTTTGTTTAATATACTGGCTGGAGTGCCATTTGGTGGAGCTGTGGTTTCAAGGAAGGTAATATGAAGTATGGAGAAGGCAGATGTGGCTGGGGGCAACAGATGAAGTTGTGCCCTTGTGCCAGACACAGTGGTGATCATTGATACAATGGTAGCTGGTGTAATGGGAGGAGTATGGTGGAGGCTGCAGGTGTGGTATTGATGGCAGCAGGTATGGTAAAAGTAAAGAGAGCAGTTGAGGGAATAAAAGTTTGTTTGGTTTCAAGGGGAACAAAAGTGTGTGTGTTTTTTTTTTTTTTTTTTTTTTTTAAGAGCCTTTCTCTGTCACCCAGGTTGGAATGGAGTGGTGCAAGTTCCGCCTCCCGGGTTCAAGTGATGCTCCTGCCTCAGCCTCCCAAGTAGCTGGAACTACATGTGCCTGCCACCAGACCCGGTTAATCTTTGTAGTTTTAGTAGAGACAGGGTTTCACCATGTTGGCCAGGCTGGTCTTGAACTCCTGACCTCAGGTGATCTGCCTGCGTTAGCCTCCCAAAGTGCTGGGATTACAGGTGTGAGCCACTGCACCCAGCCCAAAAGTGTTATTGATAGCATTTTTGATACTGATAGTAGTAGAATAAGTACCAGTGTATGATATGGTACTGACAACTGATGTAACTGCAACAGGGATTATATAGAGATACTTGAAATAGGTGTTGAAAATATGGTTGTTTTAGGTTGAAGATAATCAGTGGCTATAAAAAAAAGATGCATCATCAATTGCAGTGGTGGCAGAAGTGACCATTGCAGTATTAGATGGGGATGTTGAGTCAAATTGGGTGACTGCAAGTGCAGTGGTGGTAGTGGCAGATAGAGCTGAAGCAGAGGACTGGGTAGTAGGGGAAGGTGTTGTGATAGTTGTAAGGAGTGGGCTAGTGGTGGTCACTCTCAATGTGGTAGAAACTGAAGTAGTGACTTGTGTTGTCTTGACAGCAGCAGTGACCACAGGTGTTGTGGCCTTTTCCACAGATTTGGTTCCTAAGGAAGAGGGGATGGGAATGGATATAGAAGCAAAATACCCAGTGGAAGCAGGTGTGGAAGCTGATGGGTTTATAGCATCAAATGTCATATTTCCAAGTGTTTTCTTGGAGGCCATGGTGGTGTCAACAGGTGAGCTGGCAGGAATCTCATCTGTGGAAGGAACATCAGATAAGGTAGCTATAGCCTCAGATATGGACTTTGTGGAAGATTTAGTATTTGCAAATGTCACAATATTTGTGGCAGTGATTTCAGGCTTATGGATGGGAAATTTGGTGATAAATGAGGGTCAGTTTGGCTGCTGTGAAACTGGAAGATGTTGATGTCCAGTGGATTTGGGTTTACAAGAAAGAACTGGATTATGTTGTGGAAAGTGAGTTTTGTTTTTCTGGTTTTAAATGAGGTTTGTATGATCCAGCTTTCTGTGGAAAAGCTTTTGGTTTAACAGGATTCCTGTGTGAAAGACAGTTTAGGTGTGATTTTGGTTTGCCAAGTTTATTTTTTTGGACCAGTCTCTGCTTCTGATATTGTTGTTTTGTGTGCTAATTATTTTCATCTATAAGTTTTTGTTTGAGTTTTTGAGTGGGTAGGTTGTTTTATTTTAGTCATAGTTGTACTATATCTTCTTGGTTAGTTTGCTGTGGAAGATAGATTTTTGTTTGTCTGGATCTTTTTCCCAGATTTGCACTAATATTAAGTTTTGATGGTTTGATGTATTCTGTGGTTTTGACTTGCTTCAAAGCTGACCATTTTGTTTGCCAGTTGAAAATGAGAGAGGTTTAGGTTGATGTGGGTTTTGTTGCTTGTTGATACTGGATTGAGACTGAGATTTCCTTGGTAGTATTCTAACAGCTTTGTGTGGATAATATTTGATAGTGTGAGATCTTTTGTTGGGAGGTTGAGTTACTGTGATTTGGTTGTTGATGGTCACTTTGTTGTGTTGGAGATTTTAGCCCAGGATTTGATGGGCCGTTTTTTATTTATTTATTTATTTTTATTTTTATTTATTTTTAAGGTAAATTCTTTTTGTGTTAGGTTGTTCTTTTACATATTTATTTCCCTGTTGCCTAGATCTTTTTATCTGAGATCCTGATTCTTTTGGTCAAATTAACGAGTTTGGCTTAATTTTGATTTGAGAATTCCTTCAATTAATGGAAAGAGATTTGAATTGATCTAATTTAAGGTGAATATAAACACCTAAGAGTGTTTTAGATTTTTTGGTGAACTTTAGTGAAGATTTTCCTGGGTGAGGTTTAGCAGATCTGGAATTTGTTTTAAGAAGTAAGTTCACATGCATTTGGGAATGAAAGAAGACTACCTTGTTGGACGGGAAAATTTGACTAGGAGTCATCTCAGATCTGGAAGCAATAGAATAATGAGTTTGAGAGACCATGGATCTTTGTTGACTAGATGGATTTGATTGAAGTCTAATCTGACCAGTTTTAACTGAAGAAGGTACTTGCTGCTGTGAAACTGGTCCTTGAGAAGAAAGATTTTGTAATAGTCTAGTTTTTGGCTTATTTCTCTTGTGTCCCACTTAACTGCAAAAACAAAAATGAAAACATTAAGTACATATAAGATGGCAAGTACTGCCTTCTTTCATTAGCATTATCATCCCTATGTGATAAGATATTTATATAATAATAAAGTTCTTAAACAAGAATGTTGACCACATTTAAAGACAACATATGTAATATTAAAAAGATGACTGGACTGAAAGCTATTTGGAGGTAGGGGTATAATCTGTCGGCTTCCATACTCAATTTTCAGAACCTATAGATACATATAATACCATACAATAAAAATTTATTGAATGAAGTTTAATAGCCGATATACTTATACTTGGCTTTATTCCAATCTTTGTAGTTTACTCTTTGGAAGTCCTTAAAATGCTTTAAATTAGTTATATATATTAATAAAATTTTCCTACTTCCCAACCTCCATCAGCTCTCCTCATCCCACCTGCCCTGGGCACACTGTTTATGTTTCCAAATGTTTAGCATTCCTCATGTTTTTCAAAATATATTTTGAGGGAATATGTCTTTTTCCTACAACAGTTGTGCTGTTAATTATCCTTCTTCTAATCCCTTCTCTTCCCCTTCCTTTTTTCTCTATTTTGTTTTTGTTCTTCCTATTTTTCTGTCTCCCTCCATTTAAAAATTATATTTCATTTACATCCATTACATTCATATACATCCATTTCAATTGATGTATAATAGATGTGCATATTTTCAGGGCACATGTGATAATCTAATACATTAATATAATTTGTAAAGATCAATTTAGTGTAATTGGGATATCCATTACCTTAAATGTGTCTTGTCTTTATGCTAAAAACATTCAAATTATTTTCTTCTGTCTATTTTGAAACATACAATAGATTATTATAAACTACAGTCACCTTACTGATCTGTCAAACATTAGGTTTTATTTCTTCTTCTCCTTTCATTTTTGTTTTCTTACTTTATCATTTATGTACTGGTGCTTTGTCCTGGGAAGAGTGTTAGATGCTGGGGAATTCAAAGATGTACAAAACAGATATGATGCATGTGCTCATGGGGTTTAAGTCTAGCATTAATAATGAAAAATATTACTCTATATTCCTCCATTGGAGCATGAAATTCATATGACATTTTAAAGATGCTGAGAAATTCTGCAGCTAAATCAAAACAAAAAAATTAATATTTCTAGTTCTATTTCTAAACCTATTTGACTCCAGGAACTTTTAAAAATTAAGTTTTGATGTAATATAATATATAAATATAATAGTATATGGAACATGCATCAGAAAAATGAGAGGAAACAACATAACCCTATATTGAATATTATTTTAAATTATATTTACTTCTTTCCATATATGTGTGCATCTCTAGGTCTTTCATGTTCGAGAAGACGTATATGGTAACTTCTTTTTATATATGCTAAGACTAAGAAATTAATAATAATAACCAATGCTGATAGTATCTTGGAGTTAAAAAATGATTTTCTGATTTATCAAAACAGAATTTCTGGTCATAGTTTTGTTGTGAAAATAAACTCTATTAACTTAAATATCACGTTAAAACTTTTCAAATAAGTGAAATTTAACTGTTAAATATTTAAAGATATTAAATATAATTTTTAAATTCTGAATTATCAATTAGTATGTTGAATTAACAAAAATGCATTTCATTCATATAGTGCTTTTTAATTTTCACTTCTAAACAGTATTATTTGATTGAAATAATACATATAAAATTACTGAAATTAAGATAATAAACCATTGTGCAATAGAGCCATGGTGATTATTAATGAAAAGTGTGAACATAATATACTTTAAGATAAATATTATATTATAAATGTGCAAACCTATTAATGTGCACTTTTATTTAGAAATATGATGTTCAGTCTTACTAGATATGATGAACTAAATGATGTGGCCTCCATTACTACATAACCTCTCTACTTTCATTTTAGTCCCCTATAGTCTATTTCCAAACAGGAGACAGAGTGCTTTTAAAAACAAAAGTCAGGCACCAAATCCCCTCCTTAAACTTCCCAGTGGGTTCCCATTGACTTCTGAATGAGATCCAAACTTCTTGCCACCACTTAGAAGGTGCTACAGGAACCGGCTCCTACCTTATTCTCCCTCGCAATCATTCACTTCCAGATTCTGACCTGCTAAGCTTCTTCCCTCCTTGGTGGACCTTTGTCTAGAATTCTCTGATCCAATATCATCACTTGGCTGTTATTTTTTCTCTTTTTATTCAGCTTAAATGATGTCTCTTTGAAAAGGCTTTTCGAAACACCCAATCTAAACTAACATTTTTAATCTCTATCATTTCATCCTATGTTATTTCATAGTTTATTTTTATCACTAAAACAATTTTTTTATTTTGTTTCCTGTGATTTGCCTCCCTTCTTCATGAAAGTAGGCTCAGTGAGAGCAGTAACTCTTTTTCTTTTCTGTGCTGTATTTCCAGTTCTTTGAACAGTGCCTGCCACATAATATGACTTTGATAAATGTATGTTGAATGCATGAATCAATTGTTTACCTTGTATTAATGTCCCTTGAATATAACCTGGAATTGGTTTATTAATTCTTATTGGAAAAATATCATTTAGATTCTTATGTAGAGAGTGCAGACTTTTAGAGTACCATTTTGATCTTAGAAGCTTCATTTCTGATCAGGTGTGGTGGCTCATGCCTGTAATCATAGTGCTTTGGGAGGCAGAGGCAGGTGGATCACCTGATGTCAGGAGTTCAAGAACAGCCTGGCCAACATGGTGAAACCTTGTCTCTACTAAAAAATACAAAAATTAGTCAGGTGTGGTGGCACATGCCTGTAGTCCCAGCTGCTCAGGGGGCTGAGGCTGGAGAATCGCCTGAACCTGGGAGGCAGAGATTGCAGTGAGCCCAGATCCGGCCACTGCACTCCAGTCTGGGAGACAGAGTGAGACTCTAAACCAAACCAAACCAAACTAAACCAAACCAAACCATACAAACAAACTTCGTTTCCTGAAGTGTTAACTTTTCTGTTTCAGGGCTGATATTTTCCGGGAGTTATCAAGCAAACATCAACAGTCTTTAAGAATTTGAGCTTTCTTTATGATAGCTATTATTTTTGTGTTGTAAAAAGGTGAAAGAGAAAAACAAATGCAATTTATTATATTGCAATATCTAGACTTTTGGTTGGGGATGATGCTGGTCAGTACCCTGTAGTTACGTATTCAGAAATGGTAACAAATGGCACCTGACCAGAAATGAGGTTTCTAAGATCAAGATAATACTCTTTCCAGTACATGAGCCATTACTTACAGCTTGAGTAGCTCACAGATAGAAGGGATAGTGCTCTTCTACATTCCACATGATTTTCAAAAATAACCAAGCCTGGATAGGCATTATTAGTTATGTTCTTTTAAAAATTATTTTTAGTATCCAAAGCTAGCTCTTTATATACGGACATCTATTCAAGATCTGCTCAAACTCTATTTTCATCATGAATCTTTTCAGGACTTAGTGAGGGGAAAAAATAGATCTTAAAAAGCAGCTCCTGGAGTCACTTTCAAGATGACCAAATAGGAACAGCTCTGGTCTACAGGTCCCAGTGAGATCAACGCAGAAGATGGGTAATTTCTGCGTTTCCAACTGACATACATGACTCATCTCATTGGGACTGGTTGGACAGTGGGTGCAGCCCACAGAGGGTGAGCCAAAGCAGGGCAGGGCATCGCCTCACCCGGGAAGCACAAGGGGTTGGGGTATTTCCCTTTCCCAGCCAAGGGAAGCCATTAGTGACTGTACCTGGAAAACGGTACACTTCTGCCTAAATACTGCACTTTTCCCATGGTCTTCACAACTGGCAGACCAGATTTCCTCCTGTGACTGGCTTGGTGGGTCCCACTCCCATGGAGACTTGCTTGCTGATAGCGCAGTGGTCTGAGATTGACCTGGGATGCTGAGCTTGGTGGGTGGAGAGGAGTCTCCCATTGCTGAGGCTTGAGTAGGTGGTTCTATGTACAGTGTAAACAAAGTGGCAGGGAAGCTCGAACAGGGTGGAGCCCACCGCAGCTCAGCAAGGCCTACTTCCTCTCTAGATTCCACCTCTGGAGGCAGGGCATATCTGAACAAAAGGCAGCAGACAGCTTCTGCAGACTTAAACGTCCCTGCCTGACAGCTCTGAGGAGAGCAGTGGTTCTCCCAGCACTGTGTTCAAGCTCAGATAACAGACAGACTGCCTCCTCAAGTGGGTCCCTGACCCCTATGTAGCCTGACTGGGAGACACCTCCCAGTAGGGGCTGACAGACACCTCATACAGGCAGGTGCCCTTCTGGGATGAAGCTTCCAGAGAAAGGATCAGGCAACAATATTTGCTGTTCTTCAGCCTCTGCTGTTGATACCCAGGCAAACTGAGTCTGGAGTGGACCTCCAGCAAACTCCAACAGATCTGCAGCTGAGAGGCCTGTCTGTTAGAAGGAAAACTAACAACAGAAAGGAACACCATCAACATCAACAAAAAGGACATCCACACCAAAACTGCATCAAACATCTTTGATGTCACCAACATCAAAGACCAAAGGTAGATGAAACCACAAAGATGGGGAGAAACCAGAGCAGAAAGGCTGAAAATTCCAAAAACCAGAGCACCTCATCTCCTCCAAAGGAACACAACTCCTCACAAGCAAGGGAACAAAACTGGATGGGAATGAGTTTGATGAGTTGACAGAAGTAGGCTTCAGAAAGTCGGTAATAACAAACTTCTCCGAGCTAAGAAGCATGTTCTAACCAATCGCAAGGAAGCTAAAAACCTTGAAAAAAGGTTAGACAAATGGCTAACTAGAATAATCAGTGTAGAGAAGAGCTTAAATGACCTGATGGAGTTGAAAACCACAGCACGAAAACTTTGTGAAGCATACACAAGCTTCAATAGCTGATTTGATCAAGTGGAAGAAAGGATATCAGTGATTGAAGGTCAAATTAATGAAATAAAGCAAGAAAACAAGATTAGAGAAAAAAGAGTGCAAAATGAACAAAGCCTCCAAGAAATAAGGGACTATATGAAAAGACCAAATCTATGTTTGATTGTTGTACCTGAAAGTGACGGGGAGAATGCAACCACATTGGAAAACACTCTGCAGGATATTATCCAGGAGAACTTCCCCAAACTAGCAAGGCAGGCCAACATTCAAATTCAGGAAATGCAGAGAACACCACAAAGATACTCCTTGAAAAGAGCAACCCCAAGACACGTAATTGTCAGATTCACCAAGGTTGAAATAAAGGAAAAAATGTTAAGGGCATCCAGACAGAAAGGTCATGTTACCCACAAAGGGAAGCCCATCAGACTAACAATGATCTCTTGGCAGAAACCCTACAAGCCAGAAGAGAGTGGGGGCCAATATTCAACATTCTTAAAGAATTTTCAATCCAGAATATCATATCCGGCCAAACTAAGCTTCATAAGTGAAGGAGAAATAAAATCCTTTACAGACAAGCAAATGCCGAGAGATTTTGTCATCACCAGGCCTGTCTTACAAGAACTCCTGAAGGAAGCACTAAACATGGAAAGGAACAACCAGGACCAGCCACTGCAAAAACATGCCAAAGTGTAAAGAGCATTGCTATGAAGAAACTGCATCAATTAATGGGTGAAATAACCAGCTAGCATCATAATGACAGGATCAAATTAACACATAACAATATTAACCTTAAATGTAAATGAAATAAATGCCCCAATTAAAAGCACAGACTGACAAATTGGATAAAGAGTCAAGAACCATTGAATCATTAGTGTGCTGTATTCAGGAGACCCATCTCACATGCAAAGACACACATAGGCTCAAAATAAAGGGATGGACGAAGATCTACCAAGCAAATGGAAAACAAAAAACAAAAAACAAACAAACAAACAAAAAGCAGGGGCTGCAGTCCTAGTCTCTGATAAAACAGATGTTAAACCAACAAAGATCAAAAGAGACAAAGAAGGCCATTACATAATGGTAAAGGAATCAATTCAACAAGAAGAGCTAACTATCTTAAATATATATGCACCCAATACAGGAGCACGCAGATTCATAAAGCAAGTTCTTAGAGACCTGCAAAGAGACTTAGTCTCCTGCACAATAATAATGGGAAACTTTAACACCACACTGTCAATATTAGACAGATCAATGAGACATAAAATTAACAAGAATATCTAGGGCTTGAACTCAGCTCTGGACCAAGCAGACCTAATAGACATCTACAGAACTCTTCACCCCAAATCAATAGAATATATATTCTTCTCAGCTCCACATCACGTTTATTCTAAAATTGACCACATAATTGAAATTAAAACACTCCACAGCAAATGCAAAAGGACAGAAATCATAATAAACAGTCTCTCAGACCATAGTGCAATCAAATTAGAACTCAGGATTAAGAAACTCACTCAAAACCACACAAGTACATGGAAACTGAACAAACTGCTCCTGAATGACTACTGGTTAAATAATGAAATTAAGGCAGAAATAAAGGTGTTCTTTAAAACCAATGAGAACAAAGACACAATGTACCAGAATCTCTGGGACACATTTACAGTAGTGTGTAGAGGGAAATTTATAACACTAAATACCCACAAGAGAAAGCAGGAAAGATCTAAAATCAACACCCTAACATCACAATGAAAAAAACTAGAGAAACAAGAGCAAACAAATTCAAAAGCTAGCAGAAGACAAGAAATAACTAAAATCAGAGCAGAACTGAAGGAGAAAGACACACAAAAAAACCCTTCAAAAAATCTATGAATCCAAGAGCTGGTTTTTTGAAAAGATCAACAAAATAGATAGACTGCTAGCAAGACTAATAAAGAAGAAAAGATTGAAGAATCAAATAGACACAATAAAAAATGATAAAGTGGATATCACCACCGAGCCCACAGAAATACAAACTACCATCAGAGAATACTATAAACACCTCTATGCAAATAAACTAGAAAATCTAGGAGAAATGGATAAATTCCTGGATGTATACACCCTCCCAAGATTAAACCAGGAAGAAGTTGAGTCTCTGAATACACCAATATCAAGTTCTGAAATTGAGGCAGTAATTAATAGCCTACCAACAAAAGAAAGTCCAGGAACAGACGGATTCACAGCCAACTTCTACCAGAAGTGCAAAGAGGAGCTGGTACCATTCCTTCTGAAACTTACAGTCAACAGAAAAAGAGGGAATCCTCCCTAACTCATTTTATAAGGCCAGCATCATCCTGATACCAAAGCCTGGCAGAGACACAATAAAAAAAGAGAATTTTAGACCAATATCCCTAATGAGCTTCCATGCAAAAATCCTCAATAAAATACTGGCAAACCGAATCCAGCAGCACATCAAAAAGCTTATCCACCATGATCAAGTGGGCTTCATCCCTGGGATGCAAGGCTGGTTCAACATATGCAAATCAATAAACGTAATCCATCACATAAACAGAGGCAATGGCAGAAACCACATGATTATCTCAATAGATGCAGAAAAGGCCTTTGACAAAATTCAACACCACTTCATGCTAAAAACTCTCAATAAACTAGGTCGTGATGGAACGTGTCTCAAAATAACAAGAGCTATTTATGACAAACCCACAGCCAATATCATACTGAATGGGCAAAAGCTGGAAGCATTCACTTGGAAAACGGCACAAGAAAAGGATGCCCTCTGTCAGCACTCCTGTTCAACATAGTATTGGAAGGTCTGGCCAGGGCAATCAGGCAAGTGAAAGAAATAAAGAGTATTCAGTTAGGAAAAGAGTAAGTCAAATTGTCTCTTTGCAGATGACATGATTGTATTTTTAGAAAACCCCATTGTCTCAGTCTGAAATCTCCTTAAGCTGATGAGCAATTTCAGCAAAGTCTCAGGATACAAAATCAATCTGCAAAAATCACAAGAGTTCCTATACACCAAGAACAGACAACAAGAGAGCCAAATCATGAGTGAACAACCAATCACAATTGCTACAAAGAGAATAAAATACCTAAGAATCCAACTTACAAGGGATGTGAAGGACCTCTTCAAGGAGAACTACAAACCACTGCTGAACAAAATAAAGGAGGATACGCACAAATGGAAGAACATTTCATGCTCATGGATAGGAAGAGTCAATACCGTGAAAATGGCCATACTGCCTAAGGTAATTTATAGATTCAATGCTATCACCATCTAGCTACCAATGACTTTCTTCACAGAACTGGAAAAAACTACTTTAAAGTTCATATGGAACCAAAAAAGAGCCTGCATTGCCAAGACAATCCTAAGCAAAAAGAACAAAGCTGGAGGCATCATGATATCTGACTTCAAACTATACTACAAGGCTACAGTAACCAAAACATCATGGTACTGGTACCAAAACAGATATCCAAACCAATGGAACAGTACAGAGGCCTCAGAAATAATACCACAAATCTACAACCATCTGATCTTTGACAAATCTGACAAAAATAAGCAATGGGGAAAGGATTCCCTATTCAATAAATGGTGTTGAGATAACTGGCTAGCCATAGGTAGAAAGCTGAAACTGGATCCCTTCCTTATACCTTATACAAAAATTAACTCAAGATGGATTAAAGACTTAAATGTAAGACCTAACACTATAAAAACCCAAGAAGAAAACCTAGGCAATACCATTCAGGACATAGGCATGGGCAAAGACTACAAGACTAAAACACCAAAAGCAATGGCAACAAAAGCCGAAATAGACAAATGGGATCTAATTAAACTAAAGAGTTTCTGTACAACAAAAGAAACTCATCAGAGTGATCAGGCAACCTACAGAATGGGAGAAAATTTTTGCAATCTATCCATCTGGCAAAGGGCTAATATCCAGAATCTACAAGGAGCTTAAACAAATTTCCAAGAAAAAACCAAACAACCCCATCAAAAAGTGGGCAAAGGATATGAACAGATACTTCTCTAAAGAAGACGTTTATGCAGCCAACAGACATATGAAAAAATGCTCATTATCACTGGTCATCAGAGAAATGCAAATCAAAACCACAATGAGATGCCATCTCATGACAGTTGGAACGGCAATCATTAAAAAGTCAGGAAACAACAGATGCTGGAGTGGATGTGGAGAAATAGGAATGCTTTTACACTTTTGGTGGGCGTGTAAATTAGTTCAACCATTGGGAAGACAGTGTGGTAATTCTTCAAGGATCTATAGCCAGAAATACCATTTGGCCCAGCAATCCCATTACTGGGTATATACTCAAAGGATTATAAATCATGCTACTATAAAGACACATGCACACGTATATTTATTGTGGCACTATTCACAATAGCAAAGACTTGGAACCAACCCAAATGTCCATCAATAATAGACCGGATAAAGAAAATGTGGCACATATGCACCATGGAATACTATGCAGCCATATAAAAGGATGTCCTTTGCAGGGACATGGATAAAGCTGGAAACCATCATTTTCAGCAAAATATCACAAGGACAGAAAACCAAACACTGGATGTTCTCACTCATAAGTGGGAGTTGGACAATGAGAGCACATGGACACAGGAAGGGGAACATCACACACTGGGGCCTGTTGGGGGGTGGGGGACAGGGGGAGGGATAGCGTTAGGAGAAATACCTAATGTAAATGATGAGTTGATGGGTGCAGCAAACCACCATGGTGCATATATACCTATGTAACAAACCTGCATGTTGTGCACAAGTACCCTAAACCTTAAAGTATAATATTAAAAAAAGCAGCTCCCATAAATTCTATCTTTATTTTCTATTCTGAGACACTCATGCTAACAGACATTAGATTATATGTAAGAGAGAGACATTCAAAATAAGTTATATTTTTATGGCCTTTTATACTATTTTTAAATGCCATACACATAAACAGAGGGTGTCAACAGTAGAAAAAGGTAAAATGCAATGTTAAGAAAATTCAACACCCAAGTATTAAGTCTGAGAATATGAAAGGTGAAATCAGAAGTGCCATGGTATGTTCTCTTCTTCAGTTGTAAAAGGGTCTATCTATCCATCTCCAAACTAATTATTTGTTTACTTACAATTAAATATAAAGGTGGATCAACTGACTCATGAGTACTTATTGAGAAAGAAGTCACAAAAGCTAATAGACTCAGGGTCAGGTAGGATATTCTCATTGCCTCTAGCTGTTGTTTGAAAGTAAGCACAAGAAATGTCCATTTCAGTTGTCGTAAAAGATCCTCTTTATTTGTTCCAGAATAATGACAGTTTTGAAGAACAGTTTAACAAAGTAATCACTGAGAGACATGGTTGTTAGAATTGTAGACAAATGTGCTACGTATTGAACTATATAAAGTATAATAGAACATTTTAATTCTTTTTTAATGTTAGGAAATATAATTATGCTACTATATACATATTTTATAGTAGAATGAATACTGCAGCATTTTTGGTAAACAGACTGCTAGTAATTAAAAATTTCCTTTGGGTATATACCCAGTAATGGGATTGCTGGGTTGAATGGTAGTTCTGCCTCTGGGTCTTTGAGGAATTGCCACGCTGTCTTTCACAATGGGTGAATGAATTTACACTCCCACCAATAGTGTATAAGCATTCTTTTTTCTCCACAACCTTACCAGCATCTATTATTTTTTGACTTTTTAATAATACCCATTGTGACTGGTGTCTCATTGTGGTTTTTATTTGCATTTCTCTAATGATCAGTGAGGTTGAGCTTTTTTTTTTTTTTCATTTGTTGATTGGCTGCATGTATGTCTTCTTTTGAAACATGTCTGTTCATTTCCTTTGCAGTGACATAGATGGAGCTGTAGGCCGTTATCCTTAGAAAACTAATGCAGGAATGGAAAACCACATATTGCATGTTCTCACTTATAAGAGGGAGCTAAGTGATGAGAACACATGGACACATAGAGGAGAACAACATTCATTGGGGCCTTTTGGAGGGTGGTGGATGGGAGAAGGGAGCAGATCAGAAAAAATAACTAAAGGGTACTAGGCTTAATACCTGGGTGATGAAATAATATGTACAAAAAACCCCTTATGACACAACTTCACCTATGTAATAAACCTGCACTTGTACCCCTGAACTTAAAATAAAAGTTAAAAAAGGCCGGGCATGGTGGCTCATGCCTGTAATCCCAGCATTTTGGGAGGCCAAGGCAGGGAGATTGCCTGGGTTATGATTTTGATACTAGCCTGCCCAACATGGTGAAACCTCATCTCTACTAAAAATACAAAAATTAGCTGGTTGTGGTGGTGCTCACTTGTAATCCATGCTACTTGGGAGGCTGAGGTAGGAGAATTGCTTCACCTGGGAGTCGGAGGTTGCAGTGAGCCGAGATGGCACCGCTGCACTCCAGCCTAGGAGACAGAATGAGACTCCATCTCAAAAAAAAAAAAAAGAAAAAAGAAAAAGAAAAAAAAAAAAAAAAGTAAAAACACCCTGCTTAAAAAATAAATAAATAAAAGTCTTGGTTTTGAATTTCAAAAAATATTTCCAAAATATGCTATGAATAGTAAGGGAAAACATGTAGCTAAATCTCATTAGATTTAATAAATATCTATTATCATGTTCAAGTGTAACCATATAGGGTAGTTAAGAATCAAATATAAATGTTTTGTGTGGATATTCTGAGAGCTGGCTGGTCTACATTTCTAATAGATAGTTGGTATAATTAAAAGATTGCCTATTGAATTCAGAATCTTAGAAACATGGATTGGTATCATTGGAAAGAATTTAGGAGATGATCTTATTTCTCTACTCAGGATAAGGGCAACTCTAGCTGCCCTAGCAGTTTTACGAAAAGAGTATCAGACTTTTATTCCCATATGCATGTACTTTCTATAAATCCTTTATTTAATCATTATGAATTACAGATGAGCTGGTATTATCTTCACAATTAATCAGGAAAAGGTTTAATTGCCTTGTCCAAAGCCACAAATCTACAAAGTGAATAAATTAGTCTTTGAATCAGGACTTTTCAACTCTAAGTTCTGTGGCTTAATGCAGACATAGTGGTAAGTCAGGAAACGAAGCATTACAGTCTTATTTTTTTCGTATTTATAGGTAAATACAATACAAAGAAGAAAGTCTATTTTAAAAACATTTTTCTCATATGTTCTTGGTTTCACTGCATCTAAGACTTTATCTAGGGCAAGGCTGTTTTTCCTCTGGGAGATCAAAGATTTTCCTGATCTTTTCTTCCTTCTTATATTTGGAGTTTTTATTAGCCAAAAATGTAAGTAAACTAGATATAACCATTACATACTGAAAAGTAGCAACACAGCTCCCCATCCAGTGAATTATATTAGGACTAATGTCAGGTAGACAGGAGATATCACTAATGTTAAAAAATTATTTGCCAGTAGGAGAGAAAATCAAGACACGGTAAATTAGGTAGAATGTGGATTTCACTAGTATTAGTCCTATGAAATCTCATGATTTTTTTTTTTTTTTGTCTTACAGTTAAATTACACTGAAGATTAGAAAAATAAAACGGCATCACTAATCATATTTTAATCTAAAAGAACATTTAGAAATGCTGTTCTACCAGTGAATTTTTACAGTAATCACTAGAAATGCAATGTTTAAGAAAATAACCTTGATTCTCTATTCAAAAGTCTTAGTTTGTGAATTCCCAGGTACCTACCTTTGAAGGAATCCTTCCTCCAGGTCTGGTTAAACTACCTGTCAGTTGAATTCTTGTCAGTTACTCTGTCTAGGCATTTTGGTAGCCAAGAAGCAACTTAAAATCTAAGGTGGCAAATAAGAAAGATTAGTGAGAGAAAGTTTCTTATAGCTTTCCTACTAGATTCTTTTAGGAATGGGAATTGAGTAAAGGTCATGTATGGATGGAGGCTTTTATACTAAGAATGGTTGGTTGTTTGTTCAGTTGACAGTAGTCCGTTCAGTTGACAGTTGTCCTTTGTACCTTGATTACTTCCTGAGAAACAATGAGTTGTGTCTTAATATGCATATTGTCCTCTTGTTAAGTATGTGCTCTGAATAGAAGTATCTGTGTCAATTATCTTTGGGGCCATGGTAGACTCTCTTGCTAATCAATAGAAGTCAGACTAGCTAAAAACATCTCTATGCATACAAATAAAATCACGTATTACTGAAAACATTTGAGACTATAAAATAATTAATAAAGAAAATTACAAAATATTTACAGTGAAATACAAAAAACCAGTATATATGGGATACAAAGGGAAATGCAATCTCTAGCTCTCAAATATTTACAAAAGAATGAGAAAGACTGAAACCAAATGAGCTAAACTTTTAGCATCTCTAAGAACTTGGCAAAAGCAACAAAATACATCAAGAGAAAAAAGAAAGCAATATAAGGGCAGAAATAAATGAAATAGAGAAAAAACAACAACAACAGAAACAGATGCCTTGTGAACAGAGCCATAACCCCTTCAGACTTTTGTAGGCTCACTAAAATTTCTTGTTCCGTCTGATGGGAGTTGTTTCTGATGATATTACCATCAGTTTTAAAGATATCTTACTTTCCTTATATCTAATATTAGTCGATCTGGGTAGTTTGCATTTCATCTCCAGATTTTTTTTTCCTTCTTTTTTTTAACTTTTACTTTAGTTCAGGGGTACATGTGAAGGTTTGTTTTATAGGTAAGCTCAAATCATGAGAGTTTGTTATACAGATTATTTCATCACCCAGGGACTAAGCATTGTACCTAGTAGTTATTTTTTTGGCTTCTCTCCTTCCTCCCACCCTTCACCCTTAAGTAGGCCCCAGTGTCCGTTATTCTTTTCTTTGTGTCCGTGAATTCTCATCATTTAGCTCACGCTTATAAGTGAGAACATGTGGTATTTGGTTTTCTGTTTCTGCATTAGTTTGCCAAGGATAATAATGGCTTCCAGCTCCATTCATGTTCCTGCAAAATACATGATCTCATTCCTCTTTATGGCTGCATAGTATTCCATGGTGTATATGTACAGATTTTCTTTATCCAGTCTGTTATTGATGGGCATTTAGGTTGTTTCTGTGTTTTCACTATTGTGAACAGTGCTTCAGTGAACATTCATGTGCATTTTTATGGTAGAATGATTTGTATTTCTCTGAGTATATACCAAGTAATGAGATTGCTGGGTCAACTGGTAGTCTGTTTTTAGGTCTTTGATGAATCACTACATTGCTTTACACAATGGTTCAACTAATTTACACTCCCACCAATGGTGTATAAGTGTTCTCTTTTCTCTGCAACCTTGCCAGCATCTGTTATTTTTTGACTTTTTAGTAATAGCCATTCTGACTGGCATGAGATGGTATCTCATTGTGGTTTTGATTTGCATTTCTCTAATGATCAGTGATATTGAACTTTTTTTCATATGCTTGTTGGCTACACATATGCCATCTTTTGAAAAGTGTCTGTTCATGTCCTTTGCCCACATTTTAATGGGCTTTTTTTTTCCTTGTGAATTTGTTTAAGTTTCTTATAGATGCTGGTTATTTGACCTTCATCTGATGCATAGTTTGCAAATTTTTTCTCAGAGTCTGTAGGTTGTCTGTTTACTCTGTTGATGGTTTCTTTTGCTGTGCAGAAGCTTTCAAGTTTAGTTAGATTCCATTCATCAATTTTTGCTCTTGTTGCAATTGCTTTTGGTGTCTTCATCATGAAACCTTTACCTGTTTCTATGTCCAGAATTGTATTGCCTAGGTGTCTTCCAGGATTTTTATATTTTGGGGTTTTACATTTAAGTGTTTAATCCATCTTGTGTTGATTTTTGTCTGTGGAAAGGGTCCCATTTCAGTCTTTTGCATGTGGCTAGCCAGTTATCCAAGCATCATTTATCAAATAGGGAGTCCTTTCCCTATTTCTTGTTTTTGTCAGCTTTGTCCAAGAACAGATGGTCATAGGTGTGTGTTCTTATTTCTGGGCTCTCTATTTTGTTCCATTGATCCATGTGTCTGTTTTTATAACAGTACCATGTTATTTTGGTTACTGTAGCCCTGTAGTATAGTTTTGATGCAGGACAGGCAAGCTCTAAAGTGGAGCTTAGGCTGGGAGGGTTCTTGGCTTTGCCCAAGAAAGAATTCAAGGGCAAGCCAGAGGGAGAATAAAACAGCTTTATTGAACAGGGAGTGTTATAGCTCTGGTGGTGTTACAGCTCCTTGACTGCTCCTGCAGAGCAGGGGTACTCCAGTAGGCAGAGAGTAGGAGTTTAGGGCAATTTTGCAGTCATTTTTATACCCATTTTTAGTTGCCTGTAGTTTAAGGGGTGGTTTATGCAGGGAAGGGGTAGTAACTTTTGGAACACTGAGTGCCATGGAAATGGACAGTAACTCCCAGGTATTTCCATGGCAACAGTAAATTGACTTGGCTCACTAGTGGATGGGTCTGACTGAAAGCTTCTTTTGACCCTGTCCTGTTTTAGATAGTCTTCAAACTGGTCTGTGTCTGATCCCTGCCTCTAGGGTCAAGTCCCACCTCCTACTTCAGTTTGAAATCAGATAATGTGATGCCCCAGCTTTGTTGTTTTTGCTCAGGATTGCCTTGGCTATTCGAGCTCTTTTTTGGTTCCATATAAATTTTAAAATAGTTCTTTCTAGTTCTGTGAAGAATGTCGTTGGTAGTTTGATAGGAATTGCATTAAATCTGTAAGTTGCTTTGGGCAGTATGGCCATTTTAATGATACTGATTCTTCCTATACTTTACTTAAGTTTTTTCCCCCGAGTCCATAGCATCAGTATAGTGATGGCATTTCCTTGTAACACCAAATAAATATATATTTAATTTATATACAACATAACACATTTCTTAGAAGAAATAATCATTACAAAGCTTTTAGTGTCAGGTTAGGTCTTTCGGTGATTATCTGTGTGTCTGCCTGTCAACACCATGATTGACATAAAGTGGTAAATGTTAGAATTACTGGCTCCATGGTACAATCACCTCCCACTAGGTTCCTCCTCCAACACTGAGGATTACAATTCGAAATGAGATTTGGGTAGGGACATAAATCCAAACCGTATCAGAGATGATCCAGATGTGGTAGAAGAAGCTCTTGTTCCAGAAACAGTAGTGGCAGCTGATGTTGCAGAGAGTAGCTGTGGCAGCATCTGGGAAAATGGAAGTAGAAATGGTAGTAGGACTGGAGCTGGTAGGGGCAACTGTGCCTGTGCGTGAAAGGGCAGTTTAGGCCTCAGTGATGGTAAAAGGTAGCAGTGGGAGTGGCTGGTGGTATCACCAGCTGAGGCAGAGGGAGCAACTGTGGTGGGGGCTGGTATTAGTAAGTGCAGGTGTGCAAGTATAGTTGTTGAAGGGAGTGGTAGCAGGAGAAATGTTGACAATTGACATGTCACTTGATGTTGGGGGAATGTCCCTAGATGTGTTCAGATAGACAGATTACTAACAGCATCAGATACAGAAATAGGAGTAGAAAGAGAATATGTAAGAGTAGGTGTGGTAGATACTGAAGCTTCAGATATGGTAGTGGCAGCAGTGACTACAGGTGTTGTAAAGACAGTGATGAAGTAATATCATCCATATATAGTTAGTAGGTTCGTATGTAGATAAAGTGTTAAATGTTGAAACTTCAGCTGTCTCATCTTTCAAGGTAAATGTAGTAGACGTGCTAATTGCAATCATATCTGTGGCAAAAGTCTTAAGTAAGGTTGTGGCATTAGAAGTGGTGCTTCTAGATTTCAGATCAATAGTTATGGTGACATCTGTGGAAGCAAGTGTGCTGATAGTTTCAGCAGTTTTGAAGGTACTTCTAACTTGACTGGTAGTAGATGTGGAAATTCATGTGATACTGGCAGTGGGGGTAGAGGCAGTTGTCATGGATTGGAAAGTGCTTGTGGGAAGTGAATTTATGTTGGTGGCATCTGATGATAAGTTGGTAGCAGATGTAACCTTAGCAGTAATTGATTAGGTGGAGGTGATATATATATAGAGAGAGAAGGTTGAAGTATTATGAAGAGCATCCTGGTAGATATAGAAACTTTTGTGTTGGTGGCCAGAGTTTTGGTGGTAAGGATACATTTTATGCTTATAAGTAAAGTGATGAATTTCATGATATCAGCTACTAGTTTGACAATGACAGTGAAACTGGTGGTGGCACTCTCATATTCTTGTCAATGGGAGCTAATAGAAGTTGAGTAGTGACCATTTCAGTGGTATTCTCCATAGGAATAGAGGTGGAGGAAATTTAGTAGTAAGTGCCACTGTCTTGGTAGTAGTAGCTTTGTTGCCAGCGGCCACGGGTTTGGTAATGGTGGAGGCTACAGGTTTAGAAGTTGTTGGATTTGGTAGTAACTTTTCAGGTTGAAGTGTATGGGGCACTACTGGAGGATAATGATGATGTGAGTGAGGTCTAGTTTTAATTGATGGCTTATGGGGATATTTACATGAGTGAGGATGGAGTTTTTTTACTGACTTGACTTTGATGATATTTTTGTGTGCCCTGTCACTGAAACAGTTTACATGTACCAAAATAAGGTGAAACAGAATAGCATTTTTGTACATCAAGATGCCAAAGTGAAGGCACTGTAGGTTGAGGTTTTGGTTGACCAGGACAGGGAGGTCGACGGTATAGTGGGAGATGTCTCTGATGATGTTTTGCCTGTTTGCTTTTCTGTTTAGTGATGCTTTTGGCTTCAGTTTTGAGCATCTAGGTGATTTGTGTTTAATCAAACTGATCTCATATTACCCTTCACTAGTTTGATATTTTTTGACAATGTTTGTTTGACTGTATTTTTTCTTTATGATTGAATTTTTAAGAAGTTTTATTTGGCCAGAAGTTTTGTACGGACCTAGTACTCATGGCTTGACTTGGGTTGGTCCATTTCTTTTACCAATGGAAGTTGAATGTGGTTTAGATTATTTGCAGTTTTGTTGAATACTTTTTCAGAAGTAGTTTTAGATTTCCTTTGCAAATTTTTACCAGTTTTGCTTGGATGGTATTTGCTCACACTAGATCTCTTGTATGTTACTGAGTTCTTAGAATTTTGGTATTGTCTACTCCTTGGCTGTGCTGGAGATTTTTTTTAACCAAGAATTTTTTGATGAGGTTGATGATGCCCCCTCTTACATAGGGTAGGTCTCTGCTCACTCAGTGGCTGTTTAGGCTGTTTAGATTTCTTCTGTACATTTGTCTTTGTCTCTGAATTTGAGAACCTAGCTTGTTTTGATTGAGTAGTGTTATAGTAGTATTTTCTCTGGTTAGTCTGCTTTCCTAAGGGAATTTTTATTTCACTGATTCACTGCTTCTTGATCATATTTTTTGTGAAATTTTGATTATACAGGTATTTTCTCAAGGTCTTGTGTTATAGTTTGGCATAGACCTTTTCTCTTACTAAAGCTGAAGGCAGTAGGTGTTGTTTGGAGTTCTGTTAAACATTGGTTCTAGAGTAGGGCTTAGATTTTTTTTTGGTGTCATTTTGGCTATTTGGGCTGGATAAGGGGTAGATTTTTTCTTAGCCGTTGTGTTTCTATAAGTTTTGATTTGGTAGCTGCTTTATTGTGTAGGGGAATTTTTGTTAGAAAATTCGTTGTCCAGATCCGGAGTTGATAGATTGTCTATTTAATTCTCATTTGTCTATACATTTTAGACAGAGATTTTGGATGGATACATTTTCTTGACTCAGTATTATTAAAAATTTTTTTTCTTTGATTAGCTTGCTGTGAAATTTGTAATTTTATTTGGTTGGATTATTTACTTTCTGGTTGTAATTATATGAACTTTTGATTGGCCTGATGTTTTCTGTGGACCCAATGCTTATAATTTAATTTTGTTGACAATTTCTTTTACCAGAAGAAGGAATTTGGGATCAAATTGGGTTTTAAAGAATATTGTTTCTGGGGTAAGAGTTATATCTCATTCCTAAATTTTTAGCAAGTTAGTTGGCCAAGATTTGGAAGTATTATAACTTGATTTACAAAGTCATGTGGTATTGAGGTTTGTGAACACTTTCTTGCACAGGGTAAATTTGATCAGATTTTGTCTTTTTTGGTTCTTTTTAAAGCAAGAGGTTTTAAACAGGTAGAGAATACTCTAGAATTTTTTTTTTTTTTTTTTTTTTTTTTTTTGTGGGTGGACTTGGATTACATGTAATTCTATAATTGATGAAGGGGAGCTGCTACTCGGACAGAGAAAAGTACCTTTCCTCTGTGCTTGCTTTGTGACTTGCTAGCTTTTAGAAACAAACAGGAAATTCATTAGACATGTATAACCATTCTTTTTATCTTTTCTAATTTTTCTTTTTAGTTCTGGTGTAAATGTGCAGGATGTGCAGGTTTGTTACATAGGTAAACGTGTGCCATGGTGGTTTGCTGCACGTATCAACTCATCACCTAGGTATTAAGCCCAGTATGCATTAGCTATTCTTCCTAATGTTCTCCCTCCCCATCCCACTCCCCTGACAGGCTCCAGTGTATGTTGTTCCCCTTTCTGTGTCCATGTGTTCTCACTAATGTATAACCATTCTTATCTAATATTTCATTATGTGAGAAATGTTAATGAGCACGTTGTAATTCCTGAAGTCATGTATAGAGAAATCATATAGCTAGAGGACCCTAGTGTCCTATTCTCTTAGAGATTAGTCCTCAGAAACAAACTAGCTGTGTCTGAACTTCAACTCTGCCATTTACTCTCTTTGTGGCTTCTGATAAGTTACTTAATTTATCTGTTCCCCTTCGATGTCTCATTACCTCCAATTACAGAATTTTTTTAAGTAAGACTATCATTTTTTGGATGTCTGTAAATTTGCTGTTTAAGGCAGATTTTTGGGTAAGAGAGATTTCAGCTGATTTAGACCATTTTCTTATACAAATTATTTGAAACAAAGGCCAACGTAGGTGGATCACGAGGTCAGGAGTTTGAGACCAGCCTGGCCAACATGGTGAAACCCTGTCTCTACTAAAAATACAAAAATTTGCTGGGTGTGGTAGTGTGCACCTGTAATCCAAGCTACTTGGGAGGCTGAGGATGGAGAATTGCTTGAACCCAGGAGGCGGAGGTTGCAGTGAGCCAAGATCACACCACTGCACTCCAGCCTGGGCAACAGAGCAAGACTCCATCTTGGAAAAACATAAAAAAAGGATGCCTACATGCTTGTGACAGTGAAATGAAGAGTACAGGAGCACCTCATTTTATTGTGCCACACTTTTGTGTGCTTTGCAGATACTGCGTTTTTTACAGGTTAAAGGTTTGTGGCAACCCCGTGTTGAGCAAGCCCATAGGTAACATTTTTCCCACAGCACGTACTCATCTCATGTTTCTATGCCACGTTTTGGTAATTCTCACAATATTTCAAACTTTTTCATTATTATTATATCTGTTATGGTGATCTGTAATCAATGCTCACTGATGTTACTATTGTAATTGCTTTTGAGTTAATTGCCACAAACTGCACTCATATTAGACAGCAACGTAATTGATAAGTGTTCTGTGTGTTCTGACTGTTCTACCAAGCAGCCTTTCACCCATCTTTCTCCCTACTCTTTGGCCACTCTATTCCTTAAGAAGCAATAATTTAAAATTATGCCAATTAACCCTATGATGGTCTCTAAGTGTTCACATAAAATAAAGAGTTACACATCTCTCACTTTAAATCAAGAGCTAGAGGCCGGGTGTGGTGGCTCACGCCTGTAATCCCAGCACTTTGGGAGGCCGAGATGGGTGGATCACAAGGTCAAGAGTTAGAGAACAGCCTGGCCAACAAGGGGAAACCCCATCTCTACTAAAAATACAAAAATTAGCCTGGTGTGGTGGTGGCCGCCTATAGTCCCAGCTACTCAGGAGGCTGAGGCAGGAGAATCGCTTGAACCTGGAAGGTGGAGGTTGCAGTGAGCTCAGATCACATCACTGCACTCCAGCCTGGGAGACAGAGCAAGATAAGTCTTAAAAAAAAAAAAAATTAAGAACTAGAAATGATTAAACTTAGTAAAGGGATGTCAAAAGCTGAGATAGGGTGAATGGTAGGCCTCTTGAGCCAAACATTCAAGCTGTAAATGAAAAGAAAGAGATTTTGAAGAAAATTAAAATTGCTACTCCAGTGAACACACAAATGATAGGAAAGTGAAACTACCTTATTACTGATATAGTGAAAGTTGGAGTGGTCTGGATAGAAGATAAAATCAGACACATTTTCTTAAGCCAAAGCCTAATCCAGAGCAAGGTCCTAACTGTCTTCAATTCTATGAAGATGGAGAGAGGTGAAGAAGCTATAGAAGAAAAGGTGAAAGCTAGCAGAGATTGGTTCATGAGGTTTAAGGAAAGAAGCCATCTCTGTAACATAGAAGTGCAAAGTGAAACAGCAAGTGCTGATGTAGCAGCTACAGCAAGTTATCCAGAAAATTTAGGTAAGATAATTTCTTATCTAGCTAAGAAAATCTAGCTAAGGTAAAATTAACACATTTTCTGTGTAGACAAAACAGCAGTGTATTGAAAGAAGATGCTATCTAAAGAAGATGCTTTCGTAGCTGAGAAGTCAATGACTGGCTTCAAAGGACAGGTTGACACCTTGTTAGAGTCCAGTGTAGCTAGTGACTTTAAGTTAAAGCCAATGCCCATTTGCCATTCCTAAAATCCTAGGACCTTAAGAATGATGGTAAATCTACCCTTCCTGTGCTCTATACATGGAGCAAGAAAGCCTGGATTATAGCATATCTGTTTACAGCATGGTTTACTATTTTAAGTCCACTGTTGATACATACTGCTCAGAAAAAAGGTTCCTTTCAGAATATTGCTGCTTATTGACAATGTACGAAGTCACCTAGGAACTATCATAGAGATATACAGGGAGATGGATGTTGCTTGCATGCCCGCTAACACTACATCCGTTCTGCAGCCCATGGATCAAGGAGTAATTTTGACTTCCAAGTCTTATTATTATGGAAATACAGTTCATAAGACTGTAACTGCCATAGATCGTGATTTCCATGATGGAACAGAGGAATGGAAAAATATTTGTGATTCATAAGAGGAGTCCAAATATCAACATTTAACAGGAGTTTAAAAGAAATTGACTTCAGCCTTCATGGATGATATTGAGGGATTTGAGACCTCAGTGGAGGTATATATAGATACATATCTGCAGTCATATATATATATATTTGGTTTCAAATTCAGTCTTTTAAAAGTGTTTATTAAATCCAATATTGAAAAAAATTTGTAGTTTTATGCAAGGTTCTGAATGTTTAATCAAATATTTAATGTCACATGAAATTGATACTCATGATGGCTTTTAGAGCTATAGTTTCTTGTCACAATTAAGATAATTTCATATTAGATTAGTGTGTGACCATGTTTTGAAATATAGTAAACTTTAGCAAATGTATCTTCATAAATAAAAATACCCAGGGAATGAAAATATGCTTGGACTCTGAGAGAAGATTGAATGTCAACCTTCTGCCTTTTGATCCACTTAGGAGAGCAATTAGTATCTTTTATTATTTTATTGAAACTTACTGTCAAGTTTTAGAATGATATAAAGATAATAATTTCCTTCAGAATGAAACTATTGACAGCACTTTAAGCAAACTGCTAGGGTCAAGATGCTAATATCAATATTCCTTTACATCTTAGTTCTGAATATTCATGAATGGAGATAGCATATGTTTTACTTCCTATATGTAAAATATTTATTTTACTTCCTGTATTGTTCTGTCAAACAAGTTGGAAACAGGGATGATGCATTCTTACCTAAGTAACTCTATTTTATATGCATTATCATCCAGAACATATAGTCTTGAGCTTATTTACATATTTTTAAGCATAGTAACATTTTGCTTTCTTTAAAGAGTCTAGGAATCTTAAGCCTAGGTAAAGTAAATAAGGGAGAAGGCAGGTAGAACAGAGAGTAGTATATAATGTTTGGAAAATGAATAATATAGGCCCAAATATCTTCAAATTCTGTTCTATAACATGTTATACAAGCCAAGAAAAACAGGTATGAGTCTGAGTGACCTCTTGAGCTTGTAGATTGCTATTGCTAGCAGTCTTTTTGTTGTTGTTGTTGAGGGTTGGGATGGGGACAGAGTCTTGCTTTGTTACCTAGGCTGGAGTGCAGTGGTGCAATCATAGCTCATATAGCCTGCAAATCCTGGCCTCAAGGGATCCTCCCACTTCAGCCACCTAACCAGGAGTTAGGACTACAGGTGTCTGTCACCAAACCAGCAATTTTTTTTTTTTTTTTTTTTTGTAGAGATGGGGTCTAGTCAATAAAATCTAAGAGTCATTTGTTATAGGGTAGTTTAGTGATTGCGTGCAGGATTCAAGTGAAAGGCAGGGGTCCAGTTTCATTCTTCGTCACATGGCTAGCCATTTATCCCAGCATAATTTATTGATTAGGGGCTCCTTTCCTCATTGCTTGCTTTTGTTGACTTTGTCAAAGATCTGATGGTTGCAGGTATGTGGCTTTATTTCTGGGTTCTCTATTCTGTTCCATTGGTCTATGTGTCTGTTTCCACTAGATCAATTTAAGTTGATATTTTCATTATTTTATTTCTTTTCTCTTACTTTATATTATTATTTGTTTAAATTTTTGTTACCTGGTTGAATATATATATATATTATATATATATGTACATATATATATATGTACATTTCCTGGGTAAAGGCAATAAAAAACTGATGTCATTTATTTTTCTGCTGTCTCTGCCTTTCTATGCAGGAAGTCAGGAACCCTCATATTTTTCCTTGACTACTTATTTGGCCTCAAGATGCTGAGTGAGGCTACTTGTGGTGTCAGCCTATGTGCTGATAAATCCTCATTAGCAGTCCACTCTTCTCTGCCTCATTCTCAATCCTGGGAGGATGATCATACAAACTCTTACATGTGGGTTTCCTTACCTGTGAGATTTTTGTTGGGTTCTGTTGATGAAATAGGTGGAGGAGAGAGGTAGGGGTACTATTTAGTATACAAGATAAAAAAATGGTACAACCTTATAGGTTCCTTGCCATGAATGGAGCTTAGCTTCTAAGAAATCAGAGAACTAAGAACTAGGTAGAGAAGCGTTGACTGCTAATGAGGAGTAGTAGTCACACCTGGCAGTAGTCACATCTTTGAAAGTAGTTTCAAGTGGAGGTAAACACTCCAGTTGGACTATCTGGGAAAATTCTTTCTGAGTCAATTCTAAGAATTCAGTGAGATTCCAGGCTCTGAACCCTTAATCATGTAACTCTTAGGAGACTATTAATTGTGTAACTATTAGGAGCTTAACTTAGCTCCATTCATGGCAAGGGATCTACACAGTTGGACCATATTTTATCTTTTATACCAAATATAAAAGATTTATACCTCTCCCTTCCACCTGTTTCATCAGCAGGACCCAACCAAAACACCCAGGTAAGAAAACCCACATGTAAGAGTTTGTATGGTTATCCTCCCAGGATTGAGAACTAGGCAGAGAAGAGTGGACTACAAATGAGGAGCAGTAGTCGCATCTTTGCACAGTGGGTCTTACTGGGTGGAATTTCCTTCATTGTCCCAACTCTTCTTCAGGCTCTGGGCTCCTTATTTGTTCCCTTTGCTTCATCAAACATAGGCCCATGACCAGCTGTACTGGGAGACTCTGAATGTCTCAATATCCCTGTATTTTTTTAAAAAAATCCTGTCCACTCTCTTTAAATACACCCTTTATTAATTTTTTCCCATAAAGGGTCTCCGTTTCCTTCTGGGAACCTGTGTAATCAACTCTTGGTAGGTGATAAAATATAGGATAGAGTGATAGTCATAATGATAGCAATAGGTGCATATTACTGCTCGAATACTTTATTTATTTGGTGTGCCGGTTAGATCAGGGTTGGTTCCATCAAAATCATTGCAGTTTATTTCTTCTAAGATATCAGAGCAGTTTGGAAAATATCATTTATTGCATCTTCAACCAAAAATGGCAAAGAGTTTTTGCCAAAAACTTTTAGAGGCTGTGCTGCTTAATGTAGTTTGGTTGGAAGTCGTAACTTGGACAGTGGCATTGAGCGATATGGTGTGAGGAGGATAGGTGAGAATTTCAGTAGTATTTTCAGTTGGTGCTGTGGGGATTGCTGCTGATGTGGAGATGGCAGGCTCTGGTGTTGAAGAGATAGGTACTATTGAGGAGGTGACCGTCATTGTGGGTTTTGTGGAAGTGCTGGTGGTTGCTGTTTTGGTAGGGGGATTTGTGATGATTGTTGTATCTGTAGTGGTGATATTTATTTGGGGCTCAGGGTTAGAGATAGGAAGGTAAACAGCAAGGAAAAAAGGAATAGGAGGAAATGGGGATTTTAATACCCTAATAGGTCCTACATAGTAAGGTCTTAGTGGGAAATGTAGGTTTGGATAACCCTGAAAGAGTCGAGGTTGCCTAATAGGTTCCAATGGAAAGAGTTGAGATAGAATGACTGCTTGGCTAAATCGAGAAAAAGAAGATGGTGGAACTCGCCCTGGGACAAAGGGAAGAAAAAGTGGTGAATTAAGTCTTGAGCCATAGGGAGGTGGGGGACTTGGTGGAACCCATCTTGGCCTGTAGGGTAGAGGTGGTGGCAGCTGGCCAGGCAGATATGGTCTTCTGGGGAATCTTTGACTCTCACTGGGCTGTGGAGATAAAGGCAAAAACAGTTTCTAAATTTGATCATTTAAAGTTCAAACATTAGGATACACTATGTATTAGTATGTGTACTATGTATACATTAGGATATACTAAGCCATAAGTCATATATTTCACTGAGAAAATAGTTAGCAAAAATAAGGAATAGAAAATTTCTTGTTTATTCTGGATGCCTGTGCAATCAAAGAGAAGTAGAATAGTATTAAATCAGAAAAAACAAAAAAAAGTGGTAAGCTTGCTATCTGATCTGTAGGTTTTAGGGAGGAACCAAATCACCTTGATTGTGTATAAGAAAAGACCACCTTTGAACGTAGTTTCAAGTGGAGGTAAATACCCAGGTTGACTATCTGGGAAAATTCTTTCTTACTTCATTCTAAGAATTCAGTGAGATTCCAGACTCTGAACTGTTAATTGTATAACTATTATATGCAACACTTCTTTCTAGGGACAAAGAGAAACAGATTTAAGACACTGCTTATGTGAGTCTGAAATCCAGTGGAAGATATGACCCTCAAATGACAATACAAGGCAATATAACGAAAAGCCTATGGAGCCAGTATAGTATGTTGGTTAAAATGAAGACACTGGAGTCTGATTGCTGGAGCCTCCTAGAACCAGTCTTTCCATTGTTGCATGCTGTCTGGGGGACTTGCTTATGGTTATCTCTGCCTGTTTCCTCATTCCTCAACTGGTTCTAGAAATAGTTCTTAACCATTTATAGTGGTAGAGAGGATTATATATAATCTATGAAAAGTGCTTAGACAGAGTAAGGTAGAGTAAGGGCTCAATATAATTTTGAGTGATTTTGTACTCTATTAATAACAAACACAGCTTGTAGATGGTAGCAATTCAAGAAATAATTGATTAATACTGTAAACAATTATAGTGATTTAGAGGAAAATTTTAATTTTTATCAAAGAGAGAGGACCAATTGCCATGTAGAGAAGATAGCATTTGAAATGAGGATAAAATAACAGAGTGGAAAGGAGGAGGAAGAAGCCAAATTAGAATAATATCATAAACAAATGAACAAGGTCAAGAAAATATCGGTTCTATTCCAGCAACCATCAGAAGACCAGTTTGCCTGAAACAGAAGCTTTAGGAAGGTGCAAGACTCTAGTTATTCTCCTATAACATTCAACTCCTTCCTGTGTCTCTGCCATACTGCCTTTAGAAACATCAAACTTTTGTATCAACTCTATGCAAACTACCTTCCCTAGTCCTACTTCCATGGTGATGAACATTGCTGGATGAATGTCACAATCTCTAATGGTAGCAACACTGGAGAACTATAGTGTCTGTGTTTGTCTGGTGCATCAGCACTGCTAAATCATTTCCTCCCATTTTCCCCAAAAGGCTATCTTCTCAGCATCTATACCTCACTTCTACTTTTCTTGCTCCCCCCTACACCCATCAGAAGATGATCTTGCCTTCTATTTTACATAATTTAGGCCATCACACGTGAGAACTTCTTCACTTTCCTGCCCTACATCTATAAAACTCACAAATACCTTGCTGTTCTCTCTTCCTGTTTAAGACCAGTCTCTTCACCTGTGTTTTATATCTACACCTTCTCCATCCCTAGGGTCTTTCTTCTCTTTTATTCTTGTAAAATAAACCTCTTTCTGATCCCTGTATGTATTGTTTCAGCTTATAATATTGACTGATATCTCATGTATTAAAAAATCTCATTCTTAACATAGAGTACCCCTGAAGCTTTCTTTACTAGCTTATCTCTCTCCATTCCTAGCCAGATAGTGAGGAAAGCTGGTTTAGATTTTCTGTTTCCACTTCTCAATTTCCTTTTTATCCTGGCTACTGTCCCCATCACACAACTGAATGTCTTACAAACATCACTGACGACTCAAAAATTCCAAGTCATTTCAGAGGGAGCCATTGTGATGTCTTGGTCACACGATCAATTCCTCTTATATCTACATTTGCCTCTTATATGTACATCTACAGGTCTTAGTTATCACCTTTTATTCTTGTAACATAAAGATAAACACATTTATTTGGGTTCTTTCTGGACTATTGATCCATGGACTTCCAAACCACAGGCTATCCAGTATCTTAGGCCTTATGGCCAGAAGAAGAAAAATAAGCCAGGTTTGTAAAATTCTCTTTCTCTTTGTAACTTGAACTAGGAAATATTGAGATATCCTAATTAGAAGTAGGAACTAAAATGTGAATATCGTGACATGAGAGGAGCCAGACAGAGGTTGGAGCATTAATAAGGGCCACGTGCAAACTAAGCTATAAGGACACATGACTGTGAGTAGAGAGAGCACATCTGAGGGAGGGAACAGTACAGAAAGAAGCAGGGATGCCATGAGAAGCAGAGATCAGTTTTTAGGGCTGCCTGCTTTTGCTGTGCCAGTTCTACTTTATATTTATTCTTGCATTGACTTCCTTATTTAAGGAAGGAAGAAAACATTTACTGAGAACCTGGCCGGGCATGTTTCCTTCCTTTAAGGAAAAAGGAAGTCAGTGCAAGAATAAATATAAATTAGAACTGGCACAGCAAACTAAGGCAGCCCTAAAAATGCAAGAATAAATATTGTGAGTGGAACCCTGTTCTTTGCAAGCAAACACGAAAGCCTGTTCCACCATCCAATCTCATCTTTTGCCACTTCTTTCTCCTTACTCTGGCCATGTAGAACTAGGACTAGTTCTTTTAACATAACGAGCTCTTTCTGGTAGTCCCTGTGCCTTCGTAAAAGCAATTCCTGTAGCTGAGAATGTTTCACTCCTGCCCTAATTTCCATTCACTTGGCAATCTCTTCCTTCAAAACGTTTAAGTGGCTTCACTCCCCTCCCCCAATACTTTGATATGAAAACTAAAAGAATTGTACAGAAAATATCTTTATACAATATAAAATCAGCCAAAATTTTACTTTTGTAAAGCTTCTATTGGAGACAAAAGCAAACTTCATCACTTTCTTTTCACAGTGATAGTAATTATTTGTTTTCATATTTTTCCCCACTTTTAGGCCATGTGCTGTTTTACTGCTGTTGAAGGAATAAGTTGTATCTTCTTTAGCTTTGTGTCTTTAGTATCTTAGTCAGTGCTTGGCATCTTTGTGAATAATAAAGGGTATGAGGAATTGGAGGGGAGCTAGGTGTCTTTATTCTTTTTGTTGCTTCAGCACTTCTATTATAATACTTACAGTCACTTATAATATTGTATAGTGTAGTAATTATTAACTTCTTCAAACAATGTCTCTGTATTATTTATCATTCTGTCTCCAGCTTCTGGCACCTTGGAGGTTCTCAGCACATTTTATTTTTTTTTAAACTGGGTCTTGCTCTGCTACCCAGGCTGGAGTGCAGTGGTGTGATCTCAGCTCACTTCAACTTCTTTCCCCCAGGCTCAGGCAATCCTCCCACCTCAGCCTCCAAATTGCTGTGACCATGGGAGTGTGCCACCATATCCAGCTATTTTGTTTTGTATTTTCTGTGGATATGGGGCCTCACTATGTTGCCCAGGCTGGTCTCAAGCTCCCGAGCTTAAGCAATCCACCTGCCTTGGCCTCTCAAAAGTGCTGGGGTTGAAAGTGTGAGCCACCATGCCCGGCCAGGTTCTTAGTAGATGTTTTTGAATAGATGAATGTGGACTCAAATAAAAAGGAGATATTAAGTCATGACTGCTAACATTAATGAAGACATAAGTGCCAAGAGGAAATAAATTAATTAAGTTTTAATCCTTTTGAGTTTGAAAAGTCATAGAAGTTTGTAGATGCAGATTGAAATATCAGAACTGGAGAAATCGATTTGGAAAGCACTATTGGGTCAAAGCAATAAGTAAGAAAGTAATGAAGAAATGGCTGAAGACAGAAACTTGGACATCAGTAAGAGAAAGCTGAGCAGGTAGTGAAGGAAAATCAGAGACAGGAGGAAACCCAGATGGTACAGTACCCTGGAAATTAAGTTCAAAGTGAGCTTTGATGAGCTGCTCTCTGGACCCTAAGCAGAGGTGGGGAGAAATCATGTGAAAAATTATACCTTACAGCAAATAGCTGACCCCTAACCTCCATTCTTATTATTTTTATCTTTTTCTATTCTCTTAACACAATTTTTTCACTAGCTAGTTTCCCTCGTCCACTGGCCAATGGTGGTGAACTTTATAACCCTAGGCAAATGATGAAAATGCCTTCTTAAGGAGTCTACATTTGCGGCCAATTACCTCCACAAATGATAAGCTTATTTGAAACAGAATACAGAACTGGCTATTTTGAGTTTCATTTTTCTTATTAAGGGAGGATAATAATAATAATTGTCACACTGGATTTCTGGAGAGATTAAACAGGGTACTTTTATAATATACTTCTTGGCATATGTTAAACACTCCATAAATGGAAGTGGTAACTTTAATATTATTATTATGCAGCCCACCCACCTATATTTAAATTTGATTGTATTCTCTCTGTAGTTTTAACATTTGATGGTTTTAAGTAATCAAAAATGATTTAATGATGTTTAATGATGTGTGAGTTCCATGAGGGCAGATATTTTTAAATTTATTATTTATTTGTCAAACATTTAAGGAGCTTAGATGCAATTTTGTTATATAGATACATTGGAGTTAAGGCATGGGGAGGTCGAAGCAGGGCCTTGTAGGTAGGGATAAGGACTTTGTGCCCCTGACTTCTAAGTGTTATGGAAAATCATTAGAAGGTTTTGAACAAAGGAATGATATGGCAATATTTACCTTGCAAAAGCATCTTTCTGGTTATTGTGTGGAGAATAAACTACAGGGACAATAGTGAAAGCAGGGAGATCAGTTATTATTGCAACAGGTAGGAAGTGATCGTTGCTTGGCCTAGAATGGTAGCAGGAGGGTGGTGAGAAAGGGTAAGATGTAGATGATGGTTTGAAGGCAGAGTGGGCAATATTTGCTGAAGGAGTGGATCTGGGAAGTGATAGAGTCAAGGATGATTTCAAGTTTTTTTTGACTTGAGCAACTGGATTTGTGCCAATAGATGGAGAAAGGGTAAGAGGATGGTGTCCTGGGACACTGACATTTAGAGATCAGGAAGAGGAGATGTGTCCGGAGGAGACCAACAAGGAGTCGTCATTGAAGTAGGAGAAAAATCAGGAGAGTGGAGTTGAGGAAAAAGAAAAATTCCCTTTAAGTAGTAAACTGATCATGTCAAATACAATTTAGACATAATTATCGTGGAGACTGAAAACTGACCCTTACACATGGTCATTTGGAGTACAATTTGACAAATGTGGTTTCATCGAAATGATGTGGGCAAAGTCTGCTTGGAGTTGGCTTAAGACAGAACAGGAGAGAAAGTGAAGATGCGCAGAGGCAACTTTTTCAAATGGACCATGATGGGAGCCATAAGATCAGTGGAGAATGAAAACAAACATATAGATGATATTACCTCATATTTATGTGCTAGTAGGAACAATCAATAGAGAGAAGGAAAAACTGCTGATGTAGGATGTTTAGATTTAGAGTAGATAATTGCAGGATAATTGGAGGAATCTCCTTGCATAGGGGAGAGGATGGGACCTACTGTACAAGTTGAGGGGTTGGTCCTAGAATACACTGGGGTGATTTTAGTTCATCCCAGATAATAGAAGAAAAGGCAGAAGATAGGCAAATAGATCAAGGCAAGTTAAAATTTTGTTTCTCCATTCACAAGTTATGTGAATTTGGGTAAGTTATGTAACCTCTCGTTACTTTCCTCATCTTTAAAAGAGAGAAAGTTACAGTATCTTTCACATGATGTTCTTTAGAAAAAATAATTAAAATGACAAATAATTTAGCATAGCATTTTTGCATGCACACAGTTTCAATGAAACATAAATATTTTTTGAAAACTCATGAATAATGTTGGGTTAATTTTATGATTATTTTGTAAATGAAGTATCAGGTTTTTATATGCCATTTTGCCTTGTTCACTATCTCTGTAGACTGGGAGTTAGCAAACTAAGGCTGTGGGCCAAATGTAGTTTGCCTGTTTTGGTAAATAAAGTTTTACTGGAGCATAGCCATGCCCATTCGTTTATTGTAGCTGCTTTCAAGCTACCTCAGCCAAGCTGCCCACTTATTACAGGCCCTCAGAAGCCTACAATATTTGTTATCTGGCCCTTTTCAGAAAAAGTTTGTCAGTTCCTGCTCTGGCTATTGTTACCAATCTGTCCTTTATACTCTGACAGTCATATACCTGTTCTACCCCCTACTAAAATTCCTTCTTCCCAAATTTTCTGCATCACATAGTCAGTTATTTTGTTTATGGTTTGCCTTCCCCAAGTAGAATATAAGCTCCATGAAATTAGAAACTTTTTGTCTGTTTTGTTCACTGCTGTTTACCCAGCATCTAGAATAGTGCCTGGTAAATAATAAGTGCTCAATAAGTATTTTGGGTTGAACAAATTACCCATCTTTGGTGATAAGCAGAAATTTCTCTCACTTGGTTTCAGAATGCCATTTCCTTCCTTGCACATGGCAAAGAGCATAAGGCTTTCCCATGACAACATTTGAGCATTTATACAAACCCATAAGAAGTCCTCAGGCTTCCTGTGTTTGATTTCTCAGTCGACCAGGGCCTCGCTACTCAAGATGTTATTTGCTGCCCAGCAGGTCAGCATCAGTATCACCTGGGGGCTTGTTAGAAATGTAGACTCATGGGGCTCAGGCAGACCTACTGGATCAGAGTCTGCAATTCTACAAAATCCCTAGATGATTTGTGTTCCTGATAGAGTTTCTAGAGTTTGTAGAGTTTTGAGAACTACTGGCTGTCTTCGGTTATTTGATATCTGCTTATCATTGGTTTAGTTCAGGCTAAAGGTTTTGCTTCGCTTTTGGTAATTATTTTATCATAGCCCTTTCTGTAAAGCATTTTATTTATGTTCCCTTTTTAAGCTTATTTTACTTTTTACTTTTTTAAAACCTCCATTTCCTATCCTTACAGATTAGAAACTGCCAGACTGACAGTTTAACCAGAGCAGTTTAGTGGATAGATTGTGCTGCAAACAAAAGCTTCCCTATGTTAGGGATGGCAGGTATTGGCAAAAATGCTGTCCTTATTCATCTTGTGAGCATGGCAGATGTCCTTGTCAATCAAGAGATACATTACCTTTGAACTTACACTTGACCTATTGTCCATCCCTGTGTCATGCTACATATAGCCTATCCAATGGCATGAATGAACAGGTACGACTCTGAAACCTAGTTGTTATTACTTGGCGTCAACTACACAAAGGTCCATTCACTCGTTGTGTCATTTCCCTAATACTTATTGAGGGTTTATCTCATGTTCAGCTCTGTGCTATGTAAAGGAGCATCCCAAATAGTCCGTGGGTTTTTGTGAGGTTTGGGGGTAAAACTGTGCTCCAGAGTACATTGTAAATATATAAATATGAACTGTTATTTTTAATTTAAATTCTGGATAGTCCCTATCTCAAAAGAGATAATCTCTGATATATTGAAAGTTTTAGATGCTAAGTACAATAAAATTTCTTTATTTAGACTAACGTCTAAGACTGTTGTTAAGATTTATCAACTTTTCATGAGACAATGAATACAGCAAGACATTTTTGCTAGAGTGACATTAAAATTATGTCTTGTGGTCTTGTTTTCTTATATCCAATAGTATTTAATTCTAACATGAGAACATTTATGTATTAAACTCATTTTTTTAGGACATGGAATCCTCTGCTTCTTATATAAATGGGATTCTATACTCTTTCAAGGTAGAAAAGAATTTAAGCTGCATTTGTCTTGCAATTCAGGCTTCTGGAATAAAAATATGCCATTAATTCATATGAATCCTCAAAATGGATGCTTTATGTAGGGTTCCTCAGAAGTTGTCTATCCTCAGTATGAAACAGAAGGCTGTAGATAGAGAAATAAAGACAGCATTTCCTCTATTATTGTCTCTGAAAAGTATTCTAGTCAACAACCTCTCTTTCATTTCCCCCAACTTTCTCAAGTTTACTTGATCATGGCTCTTTCTTTACCTTCTAATTTATTGTATAAAGTCTGAATTAGTATTTATTAATGTTAGCAGAGAAGTCATATTTGTCATATTTGGGGAATTCTACCAAAAAAGTGGTATTCCAGAGTAATAAATTTGATAATTAATTGTAATTATTTACTTACATTTTTTCATATGATGGATTAAGTTGAATTTACCTTGAAAGCTCTCTTTATATATTTCATGCAATTATAACATAAGAGCTTGAGAAGCAAATTTCAAGAAAATTCACTCAAGGGGTCTCAGACTTCAGCATAAGTAAGAGTATCCTAGAATGCAGGTTTCCAGGCCCCAAGATCAGCTATTCTTTTTTTCTCAGGTCTGGGATAAGTTCTGGAAATGTTCATTCTTAATAAGTGGATCAGGTGTTTCTGATATAGGTATCTCATGGAGTATAAAACTCTTCTATTTCAACCTCAGAAATATAATTTTTATATAAATGTTATTACATATCACTATATGCTTCAGAACAATACAAATGTCATTAAATGTCACTAAAGAGACTTATACCAATATCATTAAAAATCAAAAAATGTTTCAGAACAATAATGCTACTTTATTTGTGTCATTGCTAGGGTCTATTGACATTTATTTATTCACTAGTTTCTCTTAGGTAGGTACTATACTATGAAAAGAAGACCTGATCTGTGAAGATCCCAATTTGGAATTCGACTTTGGTATTTCTGTGTTAACCACCACTAGGCCCAACACACAGTGGATTATCATTAATTACTAAGAAATGAGACAAATAGGGCTCTTTCTCTCCTCTCAAGCCCACCCAACCCCAGCATATGCTAGGAAAATTTGTCTTACTCTGAAATTCATATTATGCTATGATGTTTTTGGCTATGGCACTTATCACTTGTTACTTTGCATTATGTATTTTTGGATCTCCTATAGAGCTTTAACAAATGCTTTTCAAATGTTTGAATTAGTGTAAGTGCTTCTTGAGTGAATGATTTCTTTTTCTGTTTTTATTTTTTTCCCAAGTGAGTAACACTTTAATTTCCAGTCAGTTAAAGGAATATTTTAGTCATAACGAATATATTTTCAGGCATCAGAAAGGCTTTCTGATTTTAGTTTTTACAAATATTTTCAATAAAAAACTATTGTACAATCAGCAATCCTTGCATTGATACACCATGTTGTCTTTTAAGAAAATTTATCATGAAGCTCCAACTGTATACTTTCTTATTTCCTACAGCTTTAAAACATTTAGTAAGCTTATATTATATTTTTCCGACAATTTGATGGTAGTCCTTTTGAAAAAGAAATAAAAAGGAACAGATGTTTTTAGATAAGAGCTAGCTCTCCTAGATATGACCTGCCCTGTGTCCTCTTTCTGGAGTCCACTGTCCCTTCACGCTTAGCAACCAATGACTAGATGGTTACTCATAAATGAGAAAGGAAAAGGAAAGTAAGAACAAGTCCATAATGATCCACAGCTTTGACACTGCATTTTTATACACAGGACAAAATTGTTGGTATCAAAACTTTCTTTGAAGTCATGATTAACAAGAAATATGAAAAGTAAATTTCGAATTGAGGGAACTTACTGTGAAACATGAAATAAGAGCCAACAGGCCCAAGAGGAAATTTAATTTCATTCTTTAAAGTTGCTCCTAAAAACAGACCAAAGATTATCCACAGTTAGCCAAATCAATCAACAGTGTTTTTCAGAATAAAAAATGTTAAAGCATTTTAATGCTTGTTATGTAAAATGATGAAGAAAGACCAACATAACCTTTAAAGATGTGCTTGATATTTTGGGGAAAGGAAGCAGCATAGATGCACAGCAATACTGTCATGTTTGTGATTTTTAAAAATAAAAAACGGCACTACTTTATTTTATGAAAGGTAATTTTCAGATAATTATTGAAAGTACATTTTAAAATTAAAGCATTTTTGGAAATTCCTTGTTGCCTTTAGTGGTGACTAACTTGGAACATAACTAATTAGGGTATACTTTTAGTGCGTTTACTTAAAATTAATCAAAACTTACAGATTTCTATAGATTTGTGACCTAAATAATGTCAATGTGACAGGACTGTTGTAAAAAACAACTTCTTAATGCAATTATTGTGTTATTACTATTATATCTGTCTGAAGCAAAAGAAATTGTGTAATGTGTATTTTTCCTTTAACATCACTCTACTGAAGTATAATTACTTTCATATGATTTTTTCCAAGTTATTCCAAAAGTTAATTATTGTCTATCAGTGTGTGAATTAGAAAAAAGAGGTTTTTGTCCTAATTTATTTATAATTTTCAACAATATTTAATAAGTACATGGCACCCTGGGTTCTGGGAAGGCAAAATTCAAGCACATTGGCTGACAGATTGTTCTGGGGTCCATGTGGTATCTGTCATTTGCATTAGTCTTGAAAGTGACGTAAGACAGATCGATAGATCCTATAGTTGTATGTGCATGTGTCTACCCCCTTAAAATAGCTTTTTTTCTAATATATTTTCCTATTAGAAAGCAGTTTAGCAGTACATAAGAAACATAACTCAAACAAGAACAGAAATGCAAATCTATCTTATACACCTTTTTAAGACTCTTCTACTCAGGATTGACTTTAGAGACCATAAAATATAGCAGTGGAAAAAGTCAATAGATTGTGAAATTGGATGTAAATTGTGCAACTAATCAATGTGAATGTTCTTGACACTTTTTCAGGAATTTTAAGGAATTTTACCACTGACAATGATTTTTTTTTGTTAAACACATCTGAGATTTTTAGGTAACATGGCTATTTCCATCAAAAGTCATGAGGATGATATTCTTGAGAATATGAACAAAAGCTAGAATTTCAAAGTGAAAATTCTTACATTCATATTTCCATATACCTACCTTGGTAGAAGAGTCTTCTTTGGAACAAATTACTGCTTAATCTTACTCTTGCCAGATACTCAATTTAGGTAGCCACAATTTAAAAGTCCAAGAGGAGAAAGAACTTTGATGGAAAAGCCTTTCTTCTTAAATACCTCTGTCTTGATTTTTATTGGAGTTAAGAGAAAGGTTGAGAGAGGGCAAAGTTCTGTATTGATATTCTTTACTGAAACAAAGAAATGATAGTTGCAGTTGCCAGTTTGGCAGCTTCATCTACAGAACTGTGATCCAATCACTGTTCTAGCAGGCCCTGGGGCAGCACACAGAATGCTGGAGTACAGTGGTTTTCAAACTTGACTGCACATCACAACTATCTGGGGAGTTTTAAAAAAAAATTCCAGTTCTCAGACCTTACCCCAGAACAATTTATCAAAAGTTATGGGGCAGGAAGACAGGCAAAATAATCTAATTTTGTTTTAAAAATTTTATTAATTTTATTTATTTTTTTTCTTCCAACTTTTATTTTAGGTTCGGGGTATCTGTGTAGGCTTGTTACATGAGCAATTTGTGTGTTGCTGGGGTTAGTTGTACAAATTATTTCATCACCCAGGTAGTTAGCACAGTACTCAATAGGTAGTTTTTTGATCCTCATCCTCCTCCCGCTCTACACCATCAAGTAGGCCCTGGTGTCTATTGTTCCCTTCTGTGTGTTCCTGTGTACTCAATGTTTAGCTCTCATTTATAAGTTAGAACTTGCAGTATTTGGTTTTTTGTCCTTGAATTCATTTGCTTAGGATAATGGCTTCCACTTGCATGCATGTTGCTGCAAAGGAACACAAGAATTAAAAAACTCCCCAAGTTATTGCAAAGTGAAGCTTTGTTTGGGAACCACTGCTGTTAAATGCTATAGATACTGAAGTTTTAATGTGTCTATACATATGTATCAGAACTGACATATATGTGTGTGTGTGTGTGTATATATATATAAATAAAGAGTTGGTTTATTTGAGAAGAAGCTTATCTGGGAAGAAGGAATTTAAAGAATGGAAAAAGTAGGCAGTTGAAATAAATTCTTTGTTTTAATTTTGAAAATAACAGGAGATATCTAGTGGTGGGAGATAATTAGGAAAGAGAATCCTTCTAGTTTCTTATTTTCAATTTCATATTTCTTTCCCAGATGTATAGTTTTGTTTAAAGATACTGTACACATGTATTTGAGCTACTTAAAATGTTAAGTATATAGAAATTACTTAATGCATTTTTCTGAAGTTAATAATGAATATCTGGACTGCTTAACAGATAATAAATTCTCCAATATATGTTACATTCTGTAAGTACGTGGTGTTCTCCCATTATCTAAACCAGATGGATAAATACAATGTACACTAGTCTACCAAAGATGGGAGGTATGGGAACATTACACAATCTATTTTACATTTATGGCAAAAGGATGTAGTAAATTACACAATTTTATGTATAAGATGAAGGCAGGTACTGAGAAATTTACTCATATGAAATGAAATCTATTCAGTTGAGAGGAAATTACCATATGCTAGAAGAGGTTATGCTTTATTTTCTAATAGCCATAATTTGTTGAATCCTTACCATGTCCTAGACTGTGTGCTAATCACTTTATGTAGATTAGCTCTCATGCTCACAACAACCCCTTGCAATGTACGTTATTATTATATTACTGATTAGATAATAAATTAGAGAGGAGTCACATAACTTGCTCAAATTCACTAAAATAGCTGAGAGGGGAATTGACCTTAAATTTGCCATATTTGAGAGCTTGAATTTTTCCCCTAATTATACTACTTTGTCTCTCAAATCCAATTATTTGAAACACTGAAGAAATTAATATATTTTTAATAGTAGCACTCATTGACGCTTGAATGCAACTCATCAGTAGTACATGAAATCTATTTAGGGAGAAGTAAACCGAATTTAGATGATGGATAGAGCAGAACAGAAGTAAATATCAGATTCCATTATATGTAAGTACCTTTCAGGATATATTATATGGTTATACATGTGGATGTACTAGGTTATTATGTAAAATATATGTTTTCTGTCAGCTGCAGTCAATAAAATGTAAGAGTCTTTCGTTTTAGGGTAGTTTAACGATTATGTGTAGCATTCAAGTCAGGTAGCCTAAGATGAAATGTCAACTTTCCTCCTATTAACTGCGTTTTATATGACCAGCTATTTAATCCAATTATGTCTCAACACTGTCATTTACAAAATAAGATAGTAATACTTCTACTTCTTGATATTGTTCTGGGGATTAAATAAATAGGACATAGAAAATTGTGACCCATGTTATTAGTAAGTGTTAGCTTTTCAGTGGGAATGTCTTTCTTCCATCATGCAATTTTTAAAATATTCTGGGTGTGATGAATCTCTAGTAAAGGGGTGAAACATATTTAAATTTAAAAGGTGACTTAAAAGCTTTTGGTAGTGAATGGGGAATTAAGTTGGAATTGGTCTTAAACTACCTAGTTTTCTTTGCCTCTGTCTTTGTCGATGACAAGTTGACAATTAGAACTCTTGTCTCGTTTGTTAGTATGCTGATTATAGACAGTTTTGTTTCTGTACCCTTCTATGACTCAGGAAATCCTTTAAGTTAATATCTAATGCTTCCTGAATTGTTACCTTCTCTAGTAACATGGTCATTTTGTGAAAAAGATGAACAACTTCTTTTTCTGCTTGGTGTTGTAAATTGTTTTGATGCCCAGTGTATTTTCAGCCAAGTGTTTTAAGAACAAGGTGTGATTTGTTGTTGTAATGAATCACTGGATATGAAGGACTTAAGAATGAACATTATCAAAATTAAAATAATTTCTGCATGACTCATAGTCAACAAAGGATTAGTTTCCAAAGCAGGTGGAATCACATTTCTTTTCAAAATAAAAACTGTTATTCGAGAGAAATTTTAATTAACACCTGGCTTTAAAAGATCTTGACTAGATATTTTCTAGAACAATACGTAAAGCAACAATTGCCTTTTGTTAAGAAAATTCAAGTTCCTGGTGTAGTCTCACTGCTGTTGGTGAATAAAATTACTTATCATGACATCTTTCTGATCAAGAAACTGTTTTCACAGCAAAAGAATGTGATTATGAGCTCATGCATATGAAGTTCACTCTTCTTACCACATAGCCCATCACAGAGAATCATCTAGTCTAATAAAACAGTACAATGGCCTACTGAAGACTTTATGATACCAGTTGAGAGTATATACCCTCAAAGAATAGGTTCTATTTTATAGGATGCAGTACATGCTTTCAATCAGTGACCGACATATGCATCCAGCTCTCCTAGGGCCAGAATTCATGGGAACAGAAATTAAGGCTCTTCTTATTATCACAACTAAATAGCCCACTCACAGAATCTTTGCTTTCTGTCTTTGTAACTTTGAGTTATGCTAGTTTGGAGGTCTTGGCTCATAAGAGAGGAATTAGGACATTTTGATCTCCTCATGTCACTGAACAAAAATAAACTAGAGTTACTCTCCTGGTTAGCAGGATTGTTCCTGATTACCAAGGGGGAAATTGGGTTGCTACTAAAAAAGAGGAACACAGAGGACTGTCTGGATTTCACAAGATTCTCTGCAGCACTATTTAGTATATTCATGTTCAAAAGTGAAAATTAAGGGGAAACTCCTACAACCAAGAAAATGTATGACCACTGAGGATTCAGATACTTCAGGAATGAAGGTTTGAGTCAAGCCTTTAGGAAAGGAACCTTGGTCAGTGTTGAACTCTGTTGTTTTTTCCTACATGTACAAAAGCAGCCTCATTAAGTCCTCTCAGAGATTCCAGGACCAACCTTCCAGCATTCCTCCCTACTGGACTAGGTCTTAGACAAAAAGGACCATTCCTGTACGCATAGAGAGACCAGCACAAGCCAAGAAGTTCTACTTTTTCATAGGTTTGCTTTTCATACTGTGCGACCTCTCCTGCAAGCTTCTAAATTTCAATAATTTCAAACATTACCCTTCTTTCCTCAACCCTAGGAGTCTTAGCTTCTTTCTGTAGTTGCTACCTCCATGAGGTACCTCCAGTGTTCTCATTTTGCCTTCTCAGTTACCCAGTTAACAATTCTTGCTGCCTAGTTAATGATACTTGATATTAAATTCTTTTAAAAATAACTCGCATTATTGCTGCCTTCTGACAGCACCATAACTGATGCAGTGACTGATGGCTGCAACACCCACTAGGCTCCACTAGTAGCAATAGTCTTGGGCTCAGGATGATGTCCAAACTCACTAGACTAAAGATTCATCATATACCAAGTTTATTAGCATTTACTTAGAAAGTATACAGAACAGGTAATAATATAGCACACTTGACAAATACCTTGCTGGAGAATTGGTAAACTTTAGGCACAGTTTCCTATGTCCCAGCCATTCTGAACCTGGGATGTATATGGTCATGAGTAACAAGTTTGAGTGTGGTTGGAAAACCTTGGTTCAGAGAAACTTTAATGATACATTGATTGCACGGAAATCTGATGTATTTGATGAGTCATTACTGGCTGTGCTAGAGGCTCAGAGTAGAGGGATATCAGTAGTATGGGAATACTATGGCCAGTCTAAACTACAGCAATATGCCCCTTGTAAATGTGATCTCTTCTGTTACTCCCTCAAAGTCAGAGTGCTGAAAACAAAAGCTAAAATTTCATAGTTGGCAATATTTTTCCTTCACTTCCTTAGGTAACACATGTTCCTTTGAGGCCAATTCCATTCAGTTCTACACTCTGACGTCTGCTTATGTGATCACCTATTCTCATTTCATTTGCTAGTTATATTGCTATTTGCTTGAAGTCAGGCTGGGTGACTTAAATTTTCTTTTCTTTCAACTTTCACTTTGGGTTCATGGGGGTACATATGCAAGTTTGTTACCTGGTTATATTGGATAATGCTGAGGGTGGAGTGTGAATGATCCCAGCATCCAGGTACTAAGCATAGTACCCAATAGGTAGACTTTCAGCCCTCACCTCCTCTCACTCCCTCTCCCCTCTAATAGTTCCCAATGTCTGTTGTTCCCATTTTTATGTCCACTGTACTCCAATTAACTCCCACTTAAAAGTGAGAACATGCAATATTTAGTTTTCTGTTCCTGTGTTAATTTGGTTAGGATAACGGCCTGCAGTTGCATCTATGTTACGCAAAGGACATATTTTTATTTTTTTATGGCTGTGTAGTATTCCATGGTTTATATGTAGCACATTTTCCTTATCCGATCCACTGTTGATGCAGTTAGGTTGATTCCATGTCTTTGCTATTGTGAATTGTGCTACAATGAACATACCAGGTTCATGTGTTTCTGGTAGAATGATTTATTTTCCTGTGGGTATATACATAGTCATGATAGTTCTGTTGTTAGCTCTTTGAGGAATCACCACACTGCTTTCCACAATGGTTGAAATAATTTACTCTCCCACCAACAGTGTATAAGTGTTTCTGTTTCTCTGAAACCTCATCAGCATCTGTTATTTTTTGACTTTTTAATAAAAGTCATTCTTACTGGTGTGAAATAGTGTCTCATTGTGGTTTTGACTTGCATTTCTCTGATGATGAGTGATGTGGAACATTTTTTCATATGATTTTTGGTCACTTGCATGTCTTCTTTTGAGAAGTATCTGTTCATGTCTTTTGCCTATTTTTTTTTGATGGGGTTATTTGTTTTTCTTGCTCAATTGTTTGAGTTCCTCATAGATTTTGGATATTAAATATTTGTCAGATGTGTAGTTTGAGAATATTTTCTCCTATTCTATAGGTTGTTCATTTACTTTGTTGTTAGTTTCTGTTGCTGTGCAGAGGCTCTTTAGATTAATTAGGTCCCACTTGTCAACTTTTGTTTTTGTTGCAATTGGTTTTAAGGACTTAATCATAAATTCTTAGCCAAGGCAAATGTCCAGAATGATATTTCCTAGACTTTAAAAAATAGAATTCTTATATTTTTAGTATTTATTCTTAAAATTTAAGTCTTTAATCCATCTCGAGTTAATATTTGTATATGGTGAAAGGTAGGGGTCCAGTTTCATTCTTCTTCAAGTGGCTAGCCAGTTATAGCAGCATCATTTATTGATTAGGGACTCCCTTCCTTGTTGCTTGCTTTTGTTGACTTTGTCAAAGATCAGATGGTTGTAGGTGTGTGGCTCTTTATTTCTGGGTTCTCCATTCTGTTCTATTGGTCTATGTGTCTGTTTCCACTGGATGTCCCATCTAACCCCTAGCTTCTCTCATCTTGCATCTTGTAACCTCAGTGACTTTTCTCTATTTCAGCTACTCACTGCCGCAGTCACACATTGGATTGCTATTATACAAATATATCCTGTTTCTAAATCGCTCATTTACACATCTCACTCCAGAATGACAACTGCCTCTCCTTCCAGTTTACAAGTTTAACTGTTCCCACTGGAAACAGCAGTTGATTGACCTAATGACTCTCTCTCCATCCATCAGCTCTCTTTAACCTTTCTCTCTTTATTCAGCATAGGGTCAATAGTAGATTACTAAAATGACATTCTTTCTCATCCCTAAATAGGTATTAAAATTTTTATTATTATGAAGAACAGTTAAGACATACATTGAACAACATGTCCCAGTGTGCATAAAGGTGAATGTATTTGTCAGAACAAGGGGTATGAAGTACAATGCACTCTATTGTTCCATTCCATTCTATTAATCTCATTCCATCCAATTCCCTCTAATCCTGTGTTATTTAATTTCATTCAATTATATTTCATCGAAACTATTTCTTATCTGGGGTGGAGAATAAATTCCCTGCTATGGCTTCATTTGGCCATATTGATTCCAAGCCATTTCAGCTAGCTCTTGATCTCATAAGCAGAGGGAGTGTTTCAGCAACTTGTTTCTTTTCTTATCTGCCATTCTGCAAACTTAAGAATTTCTGTTAGTTATGGTTTCTTTAACTCTTCAGGACACTGTGTTAGTCAGGGTTCTCTAGAGGGACAGAACTAATGGAATATATATATATATAAATAAAATATGTATATATACATTAAGTATTAACTCACAGGATCACAAGGTCCCATAATAGGCCATCTGCAGGCTTGTGAACTACTTGTGAATCCTTGTGAATTACTCATCAGGGCCCAGTATACTTAGCTGACATGTGGTGATGAGATGAGAGGAATTGGTATACATGATGTCTTCTTTATATTGTTATTTCATCCTGATTCAAAGTATTACTTAATTTTGTTTTTTGAGATGGAGTTTCACTCTTGTTGCCTAGGCTAGAGTGCAATGGTGGGGTCTCAGCTCACTGCAACCTCCACTTCCCAGATTCAAGTGATTCTCCTGCCTCAGCCTCCCAAGTAGCTGGAATTACAGGTGCTCGCCACCACGCCTGGCTAGTTTTTGTATTTTTAGTAGAGACGGGGTTTCACCATGTTGGTCAGGCTGGTCTTGAACTCCTGATCTCATGTGATCTGCCTGCCTCAGCCTCCCAAAGTGCCAGGATTACAGGCATGAGCCACCACGGCCAGCCCATAGTTTTATTTTTGTTTGCAGAATATCTGAGTCTCTAATTTGCAAATTTATAAAGATAAGGGATCTATGTTTTTGCTCTTGGACTGTTCACAATGTAGAGGAGATGGAGTGGATAAAATGGGATATTACAGTAAGTGGCAGAAATATGTAGACTCTCTGGACAGGATGCCAGACTAGGAAGAATTAATGAGCAATTTGAGGGTAGGGATTCTGTCTGATTAAGTTTATACACAAAATTGACTGTAAAGTTCTGATATGTAGCAAATACTAATTGCATGAAGGATTAGAATGGACTTGAAAAAATTGTTTAGCAGTTTTTATAAAGGGACTTGGAAAAGGAGCAGAGAGATTTTGGTGCAGGAGCTGTGTTAGCCAAACACTGTAAGATGAAGTGAGTTTTGATTAAGGAGTTTTCCTGTGGGGGAAAAATTTGGGGCAATATATGTGCTTACAAGGAGATGGGGGAAGTGCTACATCTGGTGGTTAAAATGGCTGCAAGTAATGAGATGGTGCTTGTAGATGTTTGTGTATGTGCATATTAAATTAAGAAAAAAATAAAGATCCAAACATAAGTATAGTACCTAGAGACAACATTTGGGAGAGAAACAAAGGTTCTGCATGACCTCCAAACTCACAGTTTCAAACATTCAACCCTCTGCCACCCTATTTATATTTTTTTTGGCTCACTTTAATAATTCACCCCTTGCAATAAACCTGCTATCTATTGACCTTTCCAGCTAATCTTTGTTTCCTGTCCTTCTCTCATGCTAGTCAGAGGCACAGAGTGATTCAGGCATATACTTACCTTATTTTAAAAGAGTCAGCTCTCATTGTGGTATTTACACACAACCTATGTGAAACTTGTGATGCATTCCAAGGGAAATGCAGACACTTAGAATTATGCATTATTTTTTAAATAATTTTTTTTCCCAGATGGATATAGATTGGTCTTCCTTGTATCTGCTCTTGTTGGTGATATTATAGTTTTAATTAAATACATTTTTCATGAATTTCAAGAAACCTTTGAGAAATGAGTTTGTTTAAAGATGTAATGATAATCACATATTTCTTTCTCTGCAGTCACCAAAACTGTTAAAGCAAAAATGTGGGTAATTTCAGCATTTGCCAGTCAAATAACATCAAGGTGAAATTGAGTTGATAAGGGTTTTTCACAGGTTTGACAGAAAAAACATAACCCTCTCCCCGTTGATACTCTCTAACCTCCAGGAGAGCAACATTTTAGTTTGATCACTTATTTATCCCAGGTAACGACCACAGTTCATAACACATGGAGGTCAGTAAATAATGTTAAACAAATTAAGAAAGCATTGAGGTGGAGGCTTTCTGAGCTCTGGGTACATTTGTTAAGACCCTCTCATCCTGAGAGAACAATTCTGAGAAAGAGGATATAATTAAAATGTATTACTCACATTTCTTTAAGAGGCCATCAGGGCTAATCTTGTGTCTTACACTTCTTCATCTTTTTCCTCTAAGATTCCATGTCTCTAAGATCATCCACCTATATCCAGACCGTCATCGTCATCCTTGGAGGGCTGTATAATCTCTTTTTTCCCCCCATACACAAACATCAACTCTGCTCTCTTGAACCCATGAAAATTCATCAGCAGGATCCTCTATTTTCTCAGTTTCTTCTCTGTGTGTTTGCAGTTATGTGTGGCAAAACTGAAAACTTGTCTGTGTCCCAAGTACACTGCATCTACTGCAGTACTTGGTAGAGGTAGTTGTATTTTCTCCATACTCTGTCCCACAGGGCTTGGAAGCAAATGTATAGATCACTTATCTTTATAAATATGCATATTAGAGGCTCAAGAATTTTGCAAATAAAAATAAAATTACACCTTGAATCAGGGTGAAATAACAATTATCGGGGGAACCCGCCCCCAATATTTCAACATAGGTTCTTTCTATTTTCCATAAGTGTTGGCTGGCTGAGGAATAAAGAGAAAGAGTACAAAGGGAAGAATTTTACAGCTGGGCCTCCGGGGGTGACATCACATATTGGTAGGGCTGTGATGCCCACCTGAGCTGCAAAACCAGTAAGTTTTCATTAAGGATTTCAAAAGGGGAGGGAGTGTAAGAACAGGGAGTAGGTCACAAAGATCACATGCTTCAAAGGGCAAAAAGGAGAACAAAGATCACAAGGCAAAGGGTAAAAGTAAAGATCACAAAGCAAAGGGCAAACCCAGAATTATTGATAAGAGTCTATGTTCAGCAGTGCACGTATTGTCTTGATAAACATCTTAAACAACAGAAAACAGGGTTTGAGAGCAGAGAACCGGTCTGACCTCAAATTTACCAGGGGGGGATTTTTTCCCCACCCAAATAAGCCTGAGGGTACTGCAGGAGACCAGGGTGTATTTCAGTCCTTATCTCAACCACATAAGACAGACACTCCCAGAGTGGCCATTTATAGACCTCCCCCAAGGAATTCATTCCTTCCCCAGGGTATTAATTATTAATATTCCTTGCTAGGAAAAGAATTTAGTGATGTCTTCCCTACTTGCACGTCCATTTATAAGCTCTCTGCAAGAGGAAAAATATGGCTCTATTTTGCCCGACCTGCCAGGCAGTCAGACCTTATGGTTGTCTTCCCTTGTTCCCTAAAATCGCTGTTTTTCTGTTCTTTTTCAAGGTGCACTGATTTTGTACTGTTCAAACACACATGTTTTACAATCAATGTGTACAGTTAACACAATTATAGTGGTCCTGAGGTGACATACATCCTCAGCTTACAAAGATAACAGGATTAAGAGATTAAAGTAAGACAGGCATAAGAAATTATAAGAGTATTATTTGGGAACTGATAAATGTCCATGAAATCTTCACAATTTATGTTCATCTGCTATGACTCCAGCTGGTCCCTCTGTTTGGGGTCCCTGACTTTCCCGCAACAACAATATTAAGAAGAATCATGTATATACAGTCTTCTCATCCCATCACCAAATGTCAGCCTAGTACACAAGACCTTGCTGAGTAATTCAGAGCAACTTGTTTCTGTTTAGGTACTCCTTATTTCATTTACCGATAGCACTGCTTTGTAACACTTATGTCATAACAGCAGCCTTCTTTTTTTTTTTTTTTTTTTAAATTAGAAGGAGATTTAATTTCACAGTTATTGGATTGATGATAAGGAAACAATGGTAACATAGAGGCCTTCTGAGGGTTATGTTATACTGTGATATCATCCATCACTGCCCATTACAAATAATATGGATATAGCAACACCAAGATCAGGTAGATGACCTTTCTTTCATTGCTATTTCTAGATCTCATCTCTTTTCTATCATTGCAACTTTGAAGAGTCTTTAAAAAAGCCATACTTCTTCACTGTTATTGTTTATTGGAGTAATTTCTTCCTGCTCAGCCACTATTGGGAATTTTGACAGACTTTATCACTTTAGTCACTGTCTTCTCCCTTTATTCATCAGGTTTGATGACTTCAACATCCCTATAAATGATTCATCCAATCCATGGCCTCCCAGTTCCCTCCTTACTTCCAACATTTGGATTTGAAAAGCCAACATTATTTTATTTTATCCTAACCTTTTTCATGGTAACATTGTCATTACCAGCAATTGAATTGCCTCCAATTTTTAAAATCAAAGCATTAAACTTCATGTCTTCTCTAGTCTCACTTTTATTAAATAATCAAAGAATGAATATTTTTCTTAAAAACATATATATATATATTCTTCTGGTTGGAGTCAGAGAGATATAACCAAACAAGAGTCAGAAAGAATAGATATATAGAAGAGATAAATGGGCCTCAAAACAGATTTTTCCTTAAAGCCTGCAAAAAGGTATGCAGCCTTACTAATACCTTGATTGTAACCTGGCAAGACCCTAAGCAGAGGAACTATCTGAGCCATATTATTACCTGGAATTCTATCTGTAGAATAGTGAGATAATAAATTTGTGTTATTTTCTGCTTCTAAGTTTGTGATAATATGATATGATAGCAGTACAATAATACAGAAGGTAAATGGATAATACAACCTTAACACGTTCTGAAATTCATGATATTCCACACCCTTACACCCTGATCTTTTCCCAATGTTTCCTAACTTACTAAATGACATCACTATTCACATAGTTGCTTAGGCCAATATTATCAGAGATATTTCTAGATTATACACTTTCCTTCAAACCCAATATTCCACACTTCATTGAATTTTTTTTTCAGCTGTACCCTGCAACTGACCACTTCTCTCCATCTCCGTTGATCTTTGCCTCGTCTAATGCACCTCTTCTCTAATCAGGACTCCCGAAATAGCCACCACTCTTGCTTTTCTAACAGTTTTCTATCCATAGAACAGCCAGACTGATGAAGTTTTGAAAATTTTAATCACATAATGCTATTTCTTCATTTAAAGTTGCAATGACTTCCCATCACACGTAGAATAAAGTTCAAAATCCAAATCTCTTTACATTGTGTTTTTTCTCTGCCTTCTTCATATCATCTCCTTCCACTCTCCTCTTTTCTGAGTGTGAACCACATTAACATTTGTTGGCTCTTTTCATACACAAAATCCATTGCTGCTTCAGATCTTTACATGGTTGATCTCTTTTGCCTTGAACATGTTTTCTCTAGGTCATTTAGTACCTTACTTCTTAACATTCTTAAAGTCATTCCTCAAATATCACTTCATCAGAGAGCTTCTCCCTGATTATCTCACATAAAAGTCAGTCACCACTACTTGGTGTCTCCCTACTTGTTATTTATCATTTTTCAAAGCGCTCTCACTTCTTACATTTTATTGACATGTGTCTACTTTTTTTATTTCTCACTAGATAGAAGCTCCATGAGGACAGTTCCTTTGACTACCTTCAATATTGCTGTTATTGTGCTACTAAAACTGTCCCTGTACCCTGGTAGATTCTCAAAAGTGAAAGAGAAGCCTGGGCAACATAGCAAAACCCCATCTCTGCTAAAACTACAAAAAAATTAGCCAGGAAGTCCCAGTTAGGAAGCTGAAGTGGAAACCCCTGGGCCAGGGAAGTCGTGGCTGCAGTGAGCTGTGATTGCGCCACTGTACTCCAGCCTGGGAGATGAGAGTGAGACCTTGTCTCTGGGGTGGGGGTGAAGAAAGCACTGAGCACATATAAACATTTTTGCTTACTTTAGGTATCTTGAGATTTAATTTATAAGTGTTTGATGGCAATGTGGGAAGTTAAGTGTCCTGAAGGAAAAAGTCAAACATGGAAAGATAAAGCTCTCATGACATCATGAGGCCATTTCCTAAATAGTCATATCATAATACTTCTGATTAAAACATCAACTAATAATTAGAAGCAGAAGAAACTTGGAAATCTTAGCCATCAGCCTCTTCTTATTGGTATCTGAAACCATCTCCTATCTCTGTCTTAGCTTAGAAAATGATTTTTCCAATCAAATTCTAAGACTTGTGCTTCACATCTCAGATATTTAGATTTGCTAAATGGTGTTTCTTCTTTGCAATTATTTATAAGCAATGATTACATGGAACTCAGGAGTTTTCAGGGGGCAGGCCATGGTGAGGGCTAAGATTCTTTCATTTTAGTATCTATTAACATCTTTTGGGCTTTGTAATTGTATGATGGGTTGCCATACTGAAGAGAGAATCCTGCTCCTTACTCTTCCTACTTCATAATCTTAAGTTTCAAGTTCAAGTGTCTCATTTCATTTTTCCTTAATTACTCTTTGGCCTCATGGGACAAGACTAGCCTTCTGGCAGCACTAATATTCATTTAGGTGACATAACTGGGGGAAAAATGTTGCTCTGATGACAACAGTGGAGACTTCATATTGATGCTCAATTCTTTTTTTTCACCTCATTGGTATAAATGTTATGTTTGCATAGGGTTTTTCTACAATTTCTTTCTAAGATTATTTCTCCCTAAAGCTCAGCACTTTTGGAATTTTTCATTCTCATTCAAAAATGGAAGCGATTTTACACAAAAGTCTTCTGGAAGCAGTGTTGGAATTCATATTTTGGGTAGTAGAAGCAGTAGTTATGAGGGTAGTGGTGTCTTTTGTGGTGGTGGTGGCACCTGCTGCAGTTGTTCATATTTGGGGTGCAGGAGTAGGGAGGGTAGGATCAGCTGGAGAATTTACCAGGAAAAATGGAGGTCCAGGTGGATAGGGTCTTTGTTGGGAAGGAGGCTGTGGATAACCTGGGCCATCAGGATGGAGTGGTGGACCTTAGGGTTGAGGAGGGGGTGGTGGAAATCTCCCTGGACCATAGGGTTGGGGAGGGGGTGGTGGAATTCTCCTTGGGCCATAGGGTGCAGGAGGAGGTGGTGGAACAAATCCTGGGCCAAAAGGTGGAGGAGGTGCTGGTGGTCCAGGTGGATATGGTCACCTGGGGCCTCTCTGACTCTCACCAGGCTGTGGAAAAAAGAAGTAAATAATTTTAATTCACCTATTTGACAGTTAAATATAAGGGTGAATGCTTTCTATGGTAAGCAGAACTGTAAGATGGCCCCAAGATTTCTACTCCCTGCTGGCACATGCTGGCCTGACCTTATCAGGTGAGCTCTTTTAAAAAAGGTTCTACAATGTCAGAGACAGAAGAAATCAGAGAGATTTGAGGCTGCAGTGAATGCTTTTCTCTGTGCTTTGAATCAAGATGCCATGTTGTGGGGAGGGCCACGTGGAGGTACATGGTAGACCCGCTATAGGAGCTGAGAGTGGCCCCTGGCTCACAAGCAGCACGAAAGTAGGGGCTTCAGCCCAATAACCAAGGGACTGAATCCTGCCAATAACCATACAAGCTTTAAAAAGGACGCTGAGCTGCAGAAAAAAAAAATACAGCAGTGGACACACCTTTTCAGCCTTGTGAGACTCTGAGCAGAGAAGCCAACTAGCCAAATTCAGAGTTATGGCCAAAGAAACTGAGATATTTATGAGTTTTTAATGCTACTAATTGGTGGTAGTTTGTTATGCAGCAAAAGAAAATCATTACATTGTGTCTAAGTCACATAGTCTGAAAGTCTATTATCAAAGAAAAAAAGTTTCTCTTTTGCTTTCTGATTACCTAGGCTGTCTATGAAAGCAGGGATAGTGTTGACTAAAAATATATACATATATATATATTTATATAATGAGCAAAAATCTTACCCTTTGCCTTTAGTCGAATCTGTCATTTAAATAAATTGTAAGTGGAAATAAATGCCCTTTCAGGATGAGAAAAATGTCTTTTTACGTCTAATTTAAGAGTTCAGGGCTGTTCAGACTTTGAACATTAATAAATTGTGAAAAATATCATGAACACCTACTTTGTGCAATGAGCTAATGTAGGAGCTGTGGTGGGGAGCCAGGGTTACAAACAGATCTTCTATGAATCTGCAGGCAGAGGAGTTACAATACAAGGGAGGATAAATATGATTTAAAGGGAAGTGAAATGAGTGGAATGAGTCTGTGGGGTTTCATGCGAGGGTTTGAGTTCCGCTTCTGGCACATAGAGGTTGGGTGAGTGTGGAATACTTTTTGAGTCTCTTTTTCTTGTCAGAAAAATGACATTAATAAAAGGATCCACCTCCTGTGGTTATCGTCAGATTTTTGTTCTGAAATATTACCTGTAAAATGCTTAGAGCGAAGATTGGCTCAAGTATGGTATACATACAGCACAATTTTTAGAAATAAAAATAGCTGAGACTGGGCATGGTGATTCATGCCTGTAATCCCAGCACTTTGGGAGGCTGAGGTGGGTGGATTGCTTGAGGCCAGCAGTTCAAGGTCAACCTGGACAACGTAGCAAGATTCTGTCTCCATTAAAAAAAATTAACATACAAAAGCTGGAAAGTAGTGCAAGGAACAAATATATTAGGTAGTTAAAGCAATCAGTTCTGGATAGGAAAATGATGAAGGATTTTTCTAGTGAGAAGAAGTCATTTGAAAAGAGGCTTAAAGAATATAAAATAAGGAGGAAACATGCCAAATAGAATGAAAATACACAAATGCTCTGGGGTAAGAATGAAGTTCCACTCTACTGATGGCAAGAAGTCCAGGTTGCTTGGAGCAGATGCTTTTTTTGGACACAAAACTACATTCACTTCCTGTGGTTCTCAGTCCCTTCACCTATTTGGCCATTACCCTTGCTAATCCTAAACTTTACTATTACAGTAAAGCATCCCTGTCCTGGATTCCTAATGCCAGGTTCTTAACAATGCTAGAGGATGTCACCAGCACTATACCATCAGAGTTAACGTCCTTCAGTGCTGTCTGAAATCCTTTTTTGAGTGTCTTATCTTACATTATCTCTTCCCACTTCCCCAGAAGCCTGTAATTTTCCAAGTTGATGCCAGTTTTATCAACATTCTCCACCTCATCCTGAGCTCTCATCTACCCCCACCAAAGTGGCTTTTCTCCTGCTTCACCAAGATATTTCAGGCAATTAGAAATGAACTTCCCTGATTTACTGGCCACACAACCATGGAGTCACTGATAGCTAGGAATTTTCTCTTTCTTTAGAAGTGTCTTCTCAGGGACTTGGCTCTGTCAGTCTTCCCTTTACTTCTTGTAAGTATAATATTGGAATTTGTTTTCTGAGGAAATTGAGACAGTTAAATGACAGGAATTATAAACTGACTCATTTTCTTCAGAAAACAACTACCATTTATGTTCAACTCACACTTCTTCCCCACAATCCTACTGGTTTTGCATCTCCCTTCCTGAATTCTAATTCTAACCACTTCTTATCATTTCTCTTACTTCCACTCTAACCTAAGTCATTTGTTTTTACCCAAGTTACTGTAATGACACCTTGATTTGACTGTTTGATTCTACTCTTACCCTTTCACCTAAAATATACAGAAAGTTTAAATAGATCATTTGCAAAAGAAATATCAAGTTTTATTATTTCCCTGCTTATAAAAGGTTCAGTTTCAACCACTGGTACCCTTGTTGTCATTGATTTTCTTGTCACATCTTTCCTGCAAAGTGAAGCTCTATGAAAGGGTATTCTAGATTTGCCAACTCCACTTCTCAATTCCCATTTGCTCTTCAACCTAGCTTCTGTCCTTAATGTGCGAGTAAAAGTTTTATTAGGATCACTAATACAACAAATGAAAAATGCCAAGGCACTTCTGTGGAACCGGCCTCGTGTTTGTCTTTTCTAGCTGATGACATTCTGTGGTATTATGCAGGGCATTTGACCCAAGTGCTGCCAAACCAAAGACTAGTTAGGATGTATGGAAGTCCAGGACTTGATTTTTAATTGTCAAGGAAACAAATCCTTAGTGTGGGAAAATACTCCGTTCACTTTTATTGTCAAAACAATTAAAAAATTAGCTGAAAGTATCTTTGCCTCCTAAAGATATTCTGATATTGATCTTAATATTAAGTAATGAAAAATATTTGTGATAAATATACCCAATCACATTGATTAGCTCCCTTTCCACAACTTTCTAAAGGTAATAAACTCAGAAAAATGATGAAAATACTATGTTAAGAAGAAACACTACTCTCTCAAAGGGCTATAATTGACACTAATCTCCTACATTACTTTGTTTAGGAACAGTACGTCTAAGACATGGATACTTTGAACCTAAATTTATTTGTATTTTAATGGGACTAATAGTAGTTAGACTTGCTTTATTTATGTGTGTGTGTGTGTACATATACACACACATGTAAATGACATGCTACCCTTCACATTTCCAACATTCGATAATTATCAATCATCATGAATCTCATATAATTAAGTTGGGGGAAAGGTTTATATCTATTTATACTGCTTATGCTATCAGATAACTATCTTTTTCTTTTTTCTTTTTTTTGTTTTTTTGAGATAGAGCCTCACTCTGTCACCCAGGCTGGAGTGCAGTGGCTCGCTTGGCTCCCTGCAACTTCTGCCTCGCGGGTTCAAGCGATTCTCCTGCCTTAGCCTCTGGAGTAGCTGGAATTACAGGTGCATGTCACCACACCTGGCTAATTTTTGTAATTTTAGTAGAGACAGTGTTTCACCATGTTGGCCAGGCTGGCCTTGAACCCCTAACCTCAAGTTACCGCCCGCCTTGGCATCCCAAAGTTCTGGGATTGCAGGCATGAGCCACTGCGCCTGCCCAGAAAGCTATCTTTTTCAAATTAATCTTATAAAAAAATTTTATATAACAAAAACCTGATACTTTGAAATTATAAAATGTTTTTCTTTTGTATTCTGAAGGCATAAAAATATTGAAAATCAGCTTTATAATCAAGTCATTAAGATATTGCCTTAAATATGTCAATATATTTTATTGGTTTATTAAAAATTATGTCAATATATAATGCTCTCAGTAATTTAGCGAAGGTCAGACTACCTCAGCAACCTGAGAATTTCCTGCTTTTGTTCCTTTTTGAAAGTAGATGAAAGAGGAATTATTTTATGATTCATGTTTCACAATGATGTAATTTTATGTTGCTTGATTTGTGGAAGTCATAATCTAAAAAAAATGGCTTCATATTTTTCCATTTGATATAGTAGATTTTATAGTACTTTGGTGGAAATTACCCTGGAATTAATCTTCTCTTTCTGTCCCTAGAATTAATCTAACACTACTTTGAAATCAAGTATGATTCTACTACTTTGAAATACGTGTGTTTTAAAAACGTTTTTGTAATTTTGTATGATATTTAGTATCTCATTTGTCTTTAACCTGGTTTTGTATATAAAGTAGTTGTTTATATATAAATGCTTAGCATTCTCTCAAAATTTAGCATGCAAAGATACTTGTAGATCCTTGGTAAAATGCATCTTTCCCATTATGTGATACTCTTATTGAGGCTTGGATGAGGTCTTTACTACATTTTTAATAAGTGAGTTAGGTGACTCTGGTGTAAATGATCCATAAACTACATGCTGGGAAAAACAGTTCTATTTTAATTATTTATTTTTATAGAGTTTTACCTACTGTGTCACCGACTAGAGTATGGGGACTTACATTTATACGTATCTGTTTAATGCAGTCTGATATTACAGACTTGAACTGTCCAGTATGGCAGCCATCAGACATGTGTGGCTATTTAAATTAGATTTTAAATTTAAATTTAAGTCCTAAACAGTGTTTCATCAATGGTTAATAACCATTGATGGAAAGGTAACATCATTAACGTAAAAAGAAATCTGAAATAATAGTTAATGAGAAAAGTGTAAAGATGTGTGACCGTGATTAATGATACTTACTGTGAAACACGCTGCAAGAGCCCAAAGGCCTAAGATCCAAGTCAGTGATTTCATCCTTTCGGTTGCCTCTGAAAGTAAGCACAATAGGTGATCAGTATGATTGTTTTTTTTTTTTTTTAAATTAAAAAGTAGTATTTAAAATGTCTCAACATTTGGATATAATGTAATACAAATATCCTACTATAGCATTTTCAGGGAATTTGCCTAACATTATTTTGAATTCAGTGTTACTGTGGGGCAATATTAGTAGACTTATAAAATTTGACTTCAAAATAGTGGAAGTAGTTTTTATTTTTGACTTGTAAACTGATCCTTGGGATAATGCAAAAGAGTTGTTCATAAATTGTTCTGAGCAATAGAAGTTTTTATAATTAAGGTTTTTCCCTTAGAAGTAACTACCTTAAAATGTATACTTATTTATATTTGAACATTTTGATATTTTTAAAATAGTAGGTACATTACTTTATAGATTTCTATAGATGGGTTTGATATTAACATTTTAACTAGATCTTATGTTACAAATTTAATTTCTTGGAACAGCTTAAAAATAAGAAAAAAAAAAAAAAAGGAATCACCCTGTTGGTTATAGTCCAAGAGAAGAGTCACACAATCTATTTCATAGTTTTAACAACATTCTACCAAATTAATTTAGTCTGTGATGAGTGATCTCAAAGTGCTTCCAAAAATCCATATATCAGAGACTAAGGCAGAGAACATGGAAATGTCCAGGTATTCTACTCTCAATTGGTTCAAATTTTACAATATATTTCAAATACATGATAGCTTGAGTTCTGGGAAAGCAACTCCATGCACCATTGAGCAAACTGGCTTCCTGATAGTCAACTCTGCACATAGGTTGAGTGTGTGGTCTGAGCAATGCAAGTCTTGAAAGAATTCTATGGACAAAATTTCACTGAATATTCAATTATACATATGTGGGTGTGGCTATTCCTTAAACTATTACTTTTCCTATGATCCATTCTTAAAAGAAGTTTGAAAAGCAAAAGAAAAACCAATAATAAAAATATTCTGTAGAACAATTTTCTCTTTTAGAGTACACCTGAGAGTATTCTACCCCTATGAAGTTTCAAGAACTTTAAGGTACATCAGGAGGAAAAGCCAACTGTGTACTTAGATGGACTGATTGGCCCAAATGCCCAAATTGAATGTTTTACTTTGACCTGAAAAAACCAGAATTTTTCAAAATTTAATGCATATAATGACTTACAGTTTCATGTCAGCTGCTTATGTTTTTGCTGATAATGAATGTTCTATGAAAAGCCCATAAAATGTTATCTTTGAAAAGATTATCTTTGAGAAAAATGTTAATATTCAAAATAAAAATTATTAAGTTTATATTTCCAAATACCTACCTTTGTATGAGGATCTGTCTTACAGTTGATTAATCTGCTGGTCAAAATGACTCTTGCCAGTTGAAAGACGGCAAATAAAGGTGAAAAGGGACAAGAAATCTTGCTCTTATATATTGTAATGGATTTCTCTTGGCAATATGAGAAAGGCTATTCGGAAATAAAACAACTTCTGAGTTGTTGCTCTTCAAACAAAGATAGGAAAGTTGTCCTTGCCAATTTGGCAGTCTTATTCTGGATTTTTTTTTCATTCCTGAAAAGCATTGACATGTTCAACATTTGCTGTTTCCTGAGGAAACAGATACAGCAAATCATAATATCCTATCACCTCAGGAAAACAATCTGGGGCCTGTGGTGCACCATTTCCTCTTTATTTCAAAGGAAAAGCTGGCACAAGCTTTTTCTATTCCAAGTGATTTAATGGGCCGTCTTTTGTTATTTGTTAGTCTCATCATATTTTCTATTTTATTTCAAAGGCCTACATATGTGCGAAATACAAATATTTTTAAATTCTAACATGATCAGGAGAACATATGGGAACAAAAATGATAATTGAAATTAAAAGTACCTAATTAAATAAGTGTTGCCAAATACTGCATGTACACACATACACCCAGGTATGATGCAGGGCCAGTAATGTAAAGAATATCTAAAATATCACTTGACTGTTTGGATCACCGTACTATATGTTGTGGGTTTCTTGTTTCTATTTTTTAGTTGAAATAATGAGATTATATTATTGTTTTGTGCTTGAAAGTTTGTATATATCTTATCCCATGTATGGTTTTTCACAGTTGTCTTCATTGAGTAGATGTTTCTGAAGGATGATGAAAATGAGTGCTGCTATTAGGATTTGGATCTAAGTTTCAAAAAAGTAGGAAAGAAAAATCTAGTGGTAGAAGAGGGATAATAGTCAGAAGGTTTATGCAGTTTCTCAGTCAACTATATTTCAATTCTTTGTGATTATTTTAAGGTAGTAGACTATTTACAAGACCTTATATATGCATTTTGTAGGAAGTTCCCTTTTGCCAATGAAGAACTAAATGAGAACAAACTGTGTTTTAAAAATCATGTTGTCCTTGCCATTATTAACTTGAGACATTTAATGAAATAAAAATATAATGACATGCACAATTTTTGATTATGGCAAAATTATATGGACACTTTTACTTTGAAGTGAATGTCTAATGGAAAATCATAGCCTTGTCTTTTTGATACATCTAGGCTTTGAGCATAATTTTTCCTAAGCTAGATGATCCTATAATCTGTAGTTTTTATACATTATTGTATAATAATAATAGCTATTACTTACTAAACCTTTAGCATATTCCACATGGCAGGATAAAATGAGTTCTATTGTTATCTCTGTTGTACACATAGATGACATAGATGCTAACTAGCTGAGTGGTGCTTGACCTAAGTCTTCTCACTGGGGCCTGAGTGAGTTTTTAACCAGTATTCCATGTTGCTCCCTAAATCTTAATAATCATCATATACTTAACTAACTTTATGTTACAGTACATTGTAGAGATGAATCAAGTGACCTTAATAGTCAGGTCATTCTACTTCAAAGCCAAATATCAACAATTCCTTGCTGGGTTATATAAGACAAGCTATTTTATCTCATTGTGTCTCCATTTCTTCATTTGAAGAATGTATATATTTATAATTTTTAGATCATGAAGATTACAACCAACCTTCCTGCCTCCCCTCCCCTCCCCTCCCTCCTTTCTTCCTTCCCTCCTTTCTTCCTTTCCTCCTTCCTTCCTTCCTTCCTTCCTTCCTTCCTTCCTTCCTTCCTTCCTTCCTTCCTTCTTTCTTCCTTCCTTTTTTCCCTCCCTCCCTCCCTCCCTCTCTCCCTCCCTCCCTCTCTCCCTCCCTCTCTCACACATTTATTGAATACCTGCTGGGTGTAAGACACAGTGCAAGTTGCTGAACTTATAGCATATCTAAGTGCTTAGTGTTTTAAAAATCCTTTGTGAGGTGAGATAGGAATAAAGAAGCTGCACTTCCAGAGTTGATCTTAGTTTTGAATGACTGTGCTTAATTTCATTTACTTTGTTGGAGTTTCACTGCCTTTAAAAAATTCTGATGACATAATTAAGTGTAACACAATACATTCCTGGTTTGCTAGTCTTAGCCCTTAATATGTTGCTGAATGATTACATGCCCCAAAATCAGTGAAGATGGTTCTATTCCTAATTAATAAAGAAATTTCCACTTCTTTCTTTGATGATAATTCAGTTTGTCGAAAGCTGAATGTCTCTTCTTTCTTGTTTTGATGCCAACATATTCATCAGCCAAATGTTTGAAGTCAAAGTGTGATCTACATTGTAATGGATCATTGGCTTTGAGGGACTTAGGATGAACACTGGCAAAACTAAAAGACGATTTCTGAGTCGGTTGTGACTAGAAAGAATCTGAAGAACACAAATGGAGGCACATGTCTGTTAAGAAACAGGAACAGTCACTCAAATTAATCTTTAATTAACTTATGGCTTTAAAAGATCCTGACTCAATACTTACTAGAACAATACATAAAAGAGCTAATGTCTCTGGTCACAGGAAATTAAAAAAGTGACAGTAGAGAAAAATTATTGTTAGTGCAGAGATTTACATGACAGATGGAAAATATTTTCTTAATAGAGGTAGATTTGCAGAATTAAATTCAGTCATGCAGCAACATATTTGAAGTCTGATTTCCTGTTGTATTACACTCATTTCCACTGAAATATAGCAACCATCATAGTTTCTTTGGACCTATGAAAAGTATGTGTTTCTTCTTAATTATTCAGAAGGAGATGATATTGTTTCTGGGGTAATGCCACCTGAAATATTTATCATGCTTTGGAACTTACAGATTACGTTAAAAATTTCTGTGGAAATATTGTATAGGATATCAATAATGCCATTTAGCTCTGAGAGAAAATGTGTTCTCTTAGATTGAAGTCTAGCATGGTGAAATGTAATTAACAATAAAACTTGTAGACTGAAGAACAGTTAATATCTCTGACTTGTGCAGCATGGATGCTGCAAGAAACCCACATCACCTAGGTCTGTAAACTTTCTGGAAGTTGACAACAAATTTGCCCTGAGCTTCCAAGTAGCCAAAGTTGAAAAAAAGAAGAAACCAGGTAAAACATTTACAATGTCCATAAAATATAACCATGGTAATTTCTTGAGAAAAGTAGCTTTCCTTTCCACTGAGAGTCATGGGAAAATTTCCCAATATTTTTAAGCAGGAGGTGTATTTTTCTACAGTAAATGCCAAATTGGTCTTTGTAGTATAACCTGGATGTCCCCAGACTGTGAATGTAAACAAAGATACAATTGCCCTTTAATCAGAATTTTGCTAGATTGATAACCTCAACCATGTAACCACATAAATTCAGTTCCCCTTTCAAAATCTTTTTGGGGAATATTCCTGGATTCATCTTAATTCTAAAAATATATTTTCTTTGCTGTAATATTATTTTTACAAAAGCAAATCTAGTCATACACATGTTTTCTCTGTAAATGACATCAAGTACTTGAAAAATTTTAAACTATTAGTGTAATACATTTATTGTATGGTAAATCATGCTATATTTATTTTCTCATTGAATATTCAAAATAACTGCAAGACATAGGAAGATGTTAATGTCTTATTTATTTATTTATTTATTTATTTTTGGAAAGAAGTCATTCTGTCACCCAGGCTGGAGTGCAGTGGCGTGATCTCGGCTCACTGCAACCTCTGGTTCCAAAGTTCAAGCTATTCTCCTGCCTCAGCCTCCTGAGCAGCTGGGATTATAGTCACCAGTCACCATGCCTAGCCTATTTTTGTATTTTTTTTTTTTTTAGCAGAGATGGGGTTTCACCATGTTGGCCAGGCTCGAACTCCTGACCTCTAGTGATCCACCCACCTCAGCCTCCCAAAGTGCTGAGATTACAGGCATGAGCCACTGTGCTTGGCCAATGTCTTAGTGTTTTAAATGAAGAAAGAGCATCAGAGAGGGGCCTAATTGGTACTAAGATCATGTTGGGCTTGTTTAATAAAGTTACTCCTAAAATTTATGTATAGTCTATGGGTAAGAATTTGTTAATTAAAAATGATGAGGGACTGTAAAAGTAAAATCTATTAAAAATAAGGATTAAAATGTTTAAAAAATGAAAGATGCACATATTCTAACCTAAAAGTTAGTATAAATACCTTAAATTACAGCTTTATATTTTGGAGGAAAACTGTGTATTGTTCTCTGAAATGGAAATGAAAAGAGCTCAGTTCCAGAACTGACTTTGGCAAAATGAATGACTTATTTTACAATGAACTGTGATTTCAGGTGTTTTAAACCTTTGATATTTGACAAACATTCCAAAATCAAATTATAAATTATGTCTGTTTCTGACCTAATTAATCCTTTAAGATATCAGGTTCCCTAAAGTCCAAAAATGACATAATTTGGTTTATTTGGTATAAAAATTATACAAGAAACATTGTCGAATATGAAATGGTGTTTGAAGTCAAAGTGTGATCTACGTTGTGTTGAATTGCTGGCTCCATTAAACATGTAGCCATTCTGATACACTGCGTTCTGATACACTAAGTCATGTCAGAATTATACATTTTCCATGCATTCCAAAATTATGGGAAACATAATTCTGATATGACTTAGTGTACATTATCAGTAATAATTATAAATATTATGTTAAATTATTGTGTGCCACAGAGGTAACAAATTTCCTTGTCAATAGTGTCTTTGACTATAGCTGCCCTAAAGCTTTTCGTCATCCATGAACAATTGTCTTGTTCTGGTCCTCTTTCGAAGGTGGTTTTACAATCAGCTATACAACTCTAACAGGTACTCTTGAATACAAGTTTCTGATAACTTTGGAAATTTTGACATCAGAGTAGAAGAAAAACTTTCAGGATGCATGGAGAACCGAAATGTTCATGAATATCAAGCAAAATAGGAATAAAATGCATGGACAGAACTAATAGAAGACTGAAGTAGTCTTTTTGACTTTTTGCTTAAAACATTGCTGCTCCTTTGTTTTTGCCAGAGTCAAGGAAACTTTTCTTTTGAGCTATTGACTGCTTTTTAAAAATTTAGTATACTCCTATAAACATAATTTAGAACATAGTTGTTTCTCTCTACCTGATTTCTCCAGAATTTGGAAACTATCGGTGAGTATTCTTAACTTATGGCAATACAGTTATTTACATAAGTGCAACAAGAATCTCTTTTCATTTATAACAGGACACAATTGGAGAAACTGGTTGTTTTACCAAGGCTTTGAATGGAATAGTGTGCTGCCCTTTAAGGAATCAAACTTGACTTACGGAGCCAATAAAAGCCCTTTGGGAAAACTGGCCTCATACCTTGTCTACACAGTTCCTATACATGGTTCGTGACCTATGTTAAGTAAAGAATGCCACTTTCCGACAGGCACAGGAGCCCCAAGTTTGTCATGGAACCTTAAGAGAAGAGGAATTCACCCAACTCGTAGGTATTCTATTGTGTAAATCCATGACTGGGCTTCGCTTTATAAAAGTCTTATCTGAGATTCCTTCTATGGAACAAAGTTCCATCAAAGGGAATTTAAAAGCCTATGTAAAATAATTGTTCTTGCTATACTGTATACAAATAATTAGGCCAATTATAATAAAGCAAACCTGTTCTACCATGATTTGTCTTTAGTAAAAATGGGAAACTGGAGGAAGAAAAATTGTTTCAAAAACTGTAGTACACCTGTTGTTAGATTCCATTCTTGCCTAATGTTTTTCAATTTTTATTATTTTCTACAGTTTGGACAAAATTCTAATTTTTCTTGGCTACAAGTCTTCAAAACAATGCTTTCATTCTTTTCCTTCTTTTTTTCTCCCATTTTTCCTAATTTGGAGTCACTGAAAACTAAGCTGTGCTTTTGTAAAACTCTGTGAACTGAAGCTAGACAACTTAAACTTCAGAAGAAAATAACAGCAACCTATTTATATACATAAGCAACTTTTATACCTACCTATTGATGTATGAACTTCAGAGCAATGTAGCCGATATCAATTTTCCAACATTGTTCTTTGTTTGTTTTTGTTTTCCTTCCTTCCTCACCCTATTTTCTCTTCACAGGACATTAGACTTCACAAGCTGCTATATATGAACTTTCCTAAGAACTTGGGACCTTCCTTCTAGGAATAAACCATCCTAGCCATGATAGATCAGATGAATCCTGAGACCAGAGACTAATTTTCTCCTGAAATTATTTCTCCAAAATATTTTTAAAAAGAAAAGGGGAAAATGTGAAAGAAAAATAAATATTGGGGCCCCCAAATCACTATGCTAAAGGTAAAAGTCAAGCTGGCCTCCCATTCTATCCAAAGTCACCCCTCTGCTCACTGAGATAAATGCATATCTGGTTGCTTCATTTGGAGAGGCTAATCAGAAACTCAAAAGAATGGAACAATTTGTCTCTTGTCTCCCTCTGGCCTGTCCTGCCTTTGACTCAAGTTCTCCCACTTTTCCAGACTGAGCCCATGTATACCTTACACATATTGATTGATATCTCATGTCTCCCCAAGATGTATAAGACCGAGTTATAACCTTACCATATTGAGCATATGTCGTCAGGACCTCCTGAGGCTGTGTCACGGGTACACATCCCCAACCTTGACAAAATAAACTTTCTAAGTTAACTCAGTCTTGTCTCAGACATTTGGGATTCACACCCCCGTAACTGCCATTAACCACCCCCAAAAGTATATTTCCTAACTAGTTAATTATGCGCCAAGTTTCTCTCATGATGCAGAGTAATTTGTGATGCCCACAAAAGTCAAAACCATCAGCGAACACAATGCAAAACAGAACAGAGCCTTCGATTTTGAGAGGGATCTATTCTCTTTGAACTTCTTGGCTTCTATGAGGAAAGCAGAGGTCTTTCCTAGAATGGGGTCTGTGGTATCTTCTCTGCTATTCCCCAGGAGTCCCAGGCTATTAGAATTTATCTTAGGTTCTCGCATGTGGGCATTATGAGTGGCAAGAAGACAAAATGGAGAAGAACAATTCAGTCTACTGAGAAGACAAATACTTTTTTTCAGAAAAAGCTCAAGAAGAGAAAAAAGATAAAGCCCTCTGAAATACATATAGTTTAGATCTACCCATTTTTAATTAAGTTGATTTTAACCATAGAGCTCTTTTTTCTAAAAAAAAAGAAAATCCTTTTACTTTGGGAGGCCGAGGCGGGTGGATCACAAGGTCAGCAGATTGAGACCATCCTGGCTAACACGGTGAAACCCCGTCTCTACTAAAAATACAAAACAATTGGCCAGATGTGGTGGTGGGCACCTGTAGTTCCAGCTACTTGGGAGGCTGAGGCAGGAGAATGGCATAAACCCGGAAGGTGGAGCTTGCAGTGAGCCAAGATTGTGCCACAGCATTCCATCCTGGGCTACAGAGCTAGACTCCATCTCAAAACAAACAAACAAACAAACAAACAAACAAAAATCCTTTTAAACTTCATTACCAGACTCTAGCCAGGATAACCAGTATTTCTGGCTTTTGAATTCTACCACAGGTAACTTCCCACATAAAATTAATATGTTTAAACTAAGATTATAACTTAACCATGGATGCATACTGGGTGTCAAAGAGATGGCAAGCAGTTTCTTTTTTCTTTTAAAATAAGATTTCAAATCTCCCCAAGGGTAGTTTAGAGAAAGGAAAATTCAAGACAGGAAACCAGAAGCTATCCATGGGGGGAAAATCCTTAATAAATGACAGAGTTATGCAAATAATGAACCAGAAAGGAATCATTCCAGAAGTCAAGAATTGAACCTGGGCCATCATTGTCAAAAGATAAAGCCTTAGCTACTGAGCTACACAGCATTGAGCAGTTTCTATTGCTTTTCCCAGAAGAAGCCTAAAGAAATTAATTTTGAATTTGTGGAGGCTTTTAACTACTCAAGATAATTTTTAAGGCTAACTATGACTCGAACCTCAAAATTCCTGCTTTCTGGGTGGCTGAAACCAAGAAAAGTAGCCCCACATGGTCACAAGGTTAAGCCCTTAAGGGCACAAGACAGAGAAATTTCATCTGATACTGGTTTGAGGGACCCGTGGCAAAGTTTATAACTGATCAGCCTGCCAGGCTGGCTTGAAAAGTGGGCTGATAGTCATCCTAAACCCACATTTTTATCCTGTGATACTCCTCTCTCCATTACAGAACAACACAGAAAGACAAATTCTTACCACAAAGTACACCAGATTTGCTACAGCCTAAGACAAGTCTCACAGATCCTTTTTATTATTAATCAAACCTTTGCAGGGGAGATAAACTATGACATTTACCATTTACACACACACACACACACACGCACACACACATGTGCATGCACATGCACACACACACACATATACACAGAGCAAGAGAGAAAGAGGCCAGAAACTTGGCTGGTAGGAGTTTCTTACCCGTTTTGCTGGCACACCAAGTTTCCAGGTTCCTTTGCTCTGCAGCTTTCAGAATAGTAGAGTGGCTTTTGATGACCCTGCTCACTGTGCCATAGCTATGGAGTTCAAGCCACTTTACAAAAGAAAATCAAACTTCTCTGTTTTATGAAACTGTGGACAAAAGATTCTCAATTTTGCAAGATGTTGCCCAACAGGCTGCACAGGGAACTGAATTAACATTTTTCATCCCAGCAAAATACACATAAAACAGATATTAGTCACCTCATTCAGCCTCCAATGTCAACCTGGCAAGGCTCAAACTGTTTTCTGCTGGTTCCTGTTGTCTTTGATCCACTCCAGGTTGAGAGGAATGACCTCCAACCAGCAATTTACAATGGGTAGTCTTTGGGCAAGTAGAAAAGCAGAGAGTCACCCGAAGACATCCCTGTTGAGCTTTCTTTAGAGCTCACCGAATGTGACCAGACAAACAAGGAGGGTTCTCTGAGTTAGGCCTGCTGGACTTCTATCAGCAATTCGTTCTGAGATCCCCTTCACATGTGCAAACACAGACAATGACAAGCCAGACACAAGGCCTTCCAAATCAGATCCCTAACCAAGAACTCCAAAAGTATCCATTCCAAGCTATCCTGCTATCGTCTGTCTGCAAAACCTCCCCAAAATCTTCCTGATTGAAGAGAAGTCTCCTGAACCAAGACTCTTCTTACCAGTTAGGGAGAGCTAACCGAGAACCTTTCAGGAACCGAACCAAGACAGATACCCTGCAAGGGGCTTCAGACAAACTGAGACCCCCAAAGAAGTTGAACTGAGACAGACACCCCAGGGTAGAGCTACAAACAGAAGTCCTGCAGTGGGCCTAGAGACAGACATCCCACCATGGGACAACAGAACCAGAAGGGAGAAGGAAGGAGGCACTGGCAGCACCTAGGATACTCAGCAACCCAGAGATGCCACAATGGGGCTACAGACAGGCACCCCAACATGGGGCTACAGACAGACATCCTATGATAGGGCTACAGTTAAGGGATGTCTCCCCAGGACTATTTATTGCACTAAATCCATGCACATTGGGTTGGCAGTGCCCCACCTACAGACAGAGTATCAGAGCCAGCCCCTAGTCCAAGAGAACTAGGTGGCCACTTGGGCTGGCCTCTGGATCCAGTGCCGGAGGGGGGCTACTGAACCACAGGAAGGTAGCCACAAGGGCAATTATGGGCGAGTCCCTAAATTTGTAACTGCCCAGTGTGTTCACCTTGCCCACTGCCTAGTCAGGGGAATTGCAACAGAGAAAGAGTAATTCACACAGAGCTGGCTGTATGGGAGACTGGAGTTTTATTATTACTCAAATCAGTCTCCCTAACATTTGGGGATCAGAATTTTTAAGGACAACTTGGTGGGTTGGGGAAAGCCAATGTGCCAGGAGTACTGATTGGTTAGATAGAAGATGAAATCATAGGGAGTTGAAGCTGTCTTTTTGCGGTGAGTCAGTTCCTGGGTTGGGGCCACAAGATCAGATGAGCCAGTTAATCCATCTGGGTGGTACCAGCTGATCCATCAAGTGCAGGGTCTGCAAAATTTCTCAAGCACTGATCTTTGGAGCAGTTTAGGGAGGTTTAGAATCTTGTAGCCTCCAGTTGAATGACTTCTAAACTATACCATCTAATCTTGTGGCTAATTTGTTAGTCCTACAAAGGCAGTCTAGTCCCCAGGCAAGAAGGAGGTTTGTTTTGGGAAAGGGCTCTTATCGTCTTTGTTTTAAACTCTCAACTAAGTTCCTTCTAAAGTTAGTTCAGCCTATGCCCAGGAATGAATAAGGACAGTTTGGAAGTTAGAAGCAAGATGGAGTTGGTTAGGTCAGATCTCTTTCACTGTCTCAGTTACAATTTTGCAATGGTAGTTTCATCTCCTTGGCTATTGAATTTTCACTTTATTTATACCTTCTAAAATTATTTTTAGATGAACTAATAACAATGAGAACAACCTAAAATCTAGGGTGGAGCAAGATGGTTAAATAGGAATAGCTCCAGTCTCCAGCTCCCAGTACAAGTGAAACAGAAGACGGGTGATTTCTGCATTTTCAACTGAGGTACTGGGTTCATCTCACTAGGGAGTGCCGGACAATTAGTGCTGGTCAGCTGCTGCAGCCCGACCAGCGAGAGCTGAAGCAGGGCGAGGCATCGCCTCACCTGGGAAGCACAAGGGGGAAGGGAATCCCTTTTCCTAGCCAGGGGAACTGAGACATACAACACCTGGAAAATCGGGTAACTCCCACCGCAATACTGTGCTTTACCAAGGGTGTTAGCAAATGGCACACTAGGAGATTATATCCCACACCTGGCCAGGAGGGTCCCATGCCCATGGAGCCTCCCTCATTGCTAGCACAGCAG